>NC_069398.1:24099090-24402121 GCF_027475565.1 Acinonyx jubatus
ATGATCTCACATTTCACGGGATCCACACCCGCCTCGGGCTCTCAGCTGACAGTGCAGAGCCTGGTTGGGATTCTTCTCTCCCTTTCTCTCTGCCCCTCCCCTGCTTGCTCTCTCTCTTCCTTCCTCTCTCTCAAAATTAATAGATAAATAAAAAAACATTAAAAAAATTCTATCTTGTGTCACTTGGTGATATTGAGCGGATTACTTATTCTGTGTGTGTCTGTTTTATCCTTTAATATAGTGATAGGTATCATTGTTGTGACGTTCTGAGATGTATACATATATGTGTAATATATGTATGTGATGTATACATATATATGTAAATAAAACAAGGTGTGTTTTCTCCAGGAGGTCATTTTCAAGGACAGGCTGAAAAATAAATGGTTACATAAAATGGAGAAAGCTAAGGTCAATGGGAGGATGTCTGCGTGACCCGCAGAGGGTACCTTAACCCCAGTGGTGGTTGGGGGACGACGATGGGGTTGGTCACTCATCCTTTCCGGGTGAGGATGCCCCTGATCAGATAGGTGAAATGTCTTTTTGGAGATAGCAGAAGAACAAGTGAGGAACAGGGGTGACTAGTGTGACCTTGGAGGACCACGTGAGAGGTGAAAGCCGGAAGGATCCAGGGACCAGGTCACGGAAGCCTCTCCTGCCTTTCATCATCTCTGCACCCTCTGCTAACACTGTAGAGTTTATTATTTTAGTAAAGGCGAACATTGGATGTTTTCGGGCAGAGGGGTGCCCCAGTCGGATTTGTGTTCTAGAAAATTCTGGAAACATTGAGAAAGGTGGTTAGAGAATGTGACAGAGTGTATTAAATGGCTGAAGCAGTATCAGCCATCCCACATGCTCTTCCTACAAGATGACATTGACCCTCCTTTCACCGAGCCGAGGAGTGTCTGGGCGGGTTGAAGATGCGAGCGACTTCCAAGCCAGACCAGGGACGGAAATAAAGCTTCCACCTGGCTCTCTTGGTATGTTTGCTCTTGGAAGTCAGCCACCATGCCGTGAGGATCCCCAAGCATTTGTGGAGAGGTCCACACGAAGAGGAATGCGGGACCCCAGCTGACAGGGCTGACCTCCCAGCTGGCAACCTGTACCGACTCACCAGCCTTGTGAGGGCGCCATCTTGGAAGTGGACGGCCCAGGCCCTAGGTGAGCCATTCCGTCTAATGCCACATGGAACAGAGAGGGGCTGTCCCTGCTGAGCCCTGGCCAAATTTCACATTTCAGAGCAAGAGAAAGGATTACTATTGTTTCAAGACACTGCATTTTGTGATGATTCATTCCGTAGCAATAGAGAGCTGCTTTATGGAAGAGAATAAAGGCAGGGGTATCTATTAGGGAACATTCTGGTTCAGGCAAGAAATGATGAGGGCTTTAAGCTAAGTCTAAAGCTAAGGCTGTGACATGTGACGCACTGTGCTGTGTCATGGGAATACAAAGTGCACTGGACGGACGAGGTCCCCTCGCTCAAGAGGTTGACCGGCTAATGCACAGTGAAGATGGGGTGTAGACGTCATTTGCCCAAGGATGGGTGCTCTCGACATCCAAGAGCAAGAGGAAATTCTTGTAAAAAGAAAAAAGCTAAAAACTAAATGCATGACTCCAGAGCCAGAAGTCTGGGCATCCAGATAACATGAAGATGACTTTGGCTTTACTTTCTGAGCCCCATTGATCATATTACGAAGTGGGTTTTTGTCTTCGTCTCCATTAGAGAAAATCTTCACGTGGACACTTCTCTTGCTCCCCCGGCATTGTGTGATTTTTAGTTCAAAGCACAAAGAAGCATTTGCTATTTGCATCAGTGCTTGGTACTTTTTTTTTTTTTCTTTCCAGGGCGGAGAGTAGAAGGATTACCACAGTATTCTTCTCAAGTGCTCTCAGTCCCTGATCAAAGGAAGGGTTTTAGAGTCTTAGTTCTTCGGAGATTCAATATAAGACTCTTCTTGGTTTGGGGTTTTGAGTAGATCGGTTTTGCTTATACACCAAAGAGAAAGAGCGCTAGCCCATGCGTTGTGAACCACGGAGTCCTGCACAGACACTGATTATTTTTGTTATCGTAACATGGAATTTGGGGTTTAGTGGTACTCAGAGAGTTAGGCACTACATAGGACATTTCATTTTGAAAATAATTATTCATTCACTGATCTGTTCCTTTGCAAGGAGCAGTCACAGCCTCTCTCCAGCCTCTCTCTCTTGTTTTTGCCACAGAGCGTGGCCCATTCTTTCTCCTTCTCTGCCACCACCATGAAAACAGGACTTGCCCTGACTCAGCGCCTCAACCAGGGCGATCTGGCTTTGGTTCCCATTGCTGTGCTGGGAACGACCTTCTGAGTCACCAGTGGCTTTTTTTCTTGCCCAGTTCTTTGAACTGCCCTCAGTGTACGATTGGCCTGGATTTAATACTGTTGACTACAGTCCCCCAGATTCTGGTCCCCTTTGGCTTCTGTGTGAACGTGCTTGGTTCTTACGTCTCCGATTGCTTTCTCTGCCTCTGTTGCTGGCTTTTCTTTCCACGTTTTTCTTCTTCTTGTCTGGCTGCATTTCAGGGACGAGAGACGCAAAAGAAACTTTCATGCTGTTCCCCCATCCTGCCCCGTCCCCCCATTTTTCTTCTTTTTAAATGTTGATGTGACCTAGGGTTTAGTTCTCAAATCCCCCTCAACATTCCAAGACACTGTCACCTTTTTCCAGGACTCCCACCCATCTAGTGGTAGTGTATATGTGTACCAATAGGTTTCGAAGACAATCTCTACCACCTTGAAGCACGGACACCTAGGAATCCCTATTTTTGAGGATACAAAAATCAAGACGCCATAGTCTCTCACAGGAAGGGGTTGATAACCTAGTACGTTGGATAAGATGTGCACACGCAGCTTTGAGAGCTTTCTGAAACTGACTTTTCTTTTTTTTCTTTAAAGTTTTCTTTCTTTCTTTATTTCAGAGAGAGAGAGAGAGAGAGAGGAGGGGCAGAGACAGAAAGAGAGAGAGAATCCCAAGCAGGCTCCACACTGTCAGCACAGAGCCCAGTGTGGGGCTCGACACCACGAACTGTGAGATCATGACCTGAGCCGAAACCAAGAGTCGGACACTTAACTGACCGAGTCTGCCCAGGTGCCCCGGAACTGGACTTTTCCATAGGCCTGGCATATGGCAGCCATTGAAGGCTTAAGGCTAATATGAACTGAAGTGACTGCTTCATTGCATATAAGTGACCTTAAAACTGGAAAGTTTTGTGTTTTTTTTTAAAGACTGACGCAAAGTAGGCTTTTCTGTTTTATCTGCAGCTGAATTGAGGTCCTGAAGAAAATAAAACTCATCGGCAGCTGATTTGTAAGTAAGGATGTATCAGGTGGCGTTCCTTAGCCGTAAGCAGTGAAAAGAGCCTTCAGCTCATTTAAACAACGGAAAGGAGATTATTAAAAGGATGGGCAGTACTTCTTGTTTTTAAGTTTATTTATTAATTTTGAGAGAGAGAGAGAGAGAGAGAGAGAATGTGCAGGGGGCAGAGAGAGGGAGCGCGAGAATCCCCAGCAAGCTCCACAGTATCCGTGCAGAGCCTGATGAGGGGCTCGAACCCACGAACCTTGAGATAACGTCCCGAGCCGAAGTCAAGAGTCAGATGCTCAAGTGACGGAGCCACCCAGGAGCCCCAGGATGGGCAATACTTCTTGAGTGGAAGGAAGAACTGAATAGCAGGCTTCCAGAAGGAAAGACACCGACGCCAGTCTGGACACCTGAGTGATAGAAACGCACAGACCGTCAGGTGCCCAAACCTGGGCTCAGACGTAGCTCCTTCAGAACTGAAAGTAAATGAAGGTCTAAAGACTGCAGTCACCTGCCACGATGGAAAAAGGTGGCTTAATAAAGCACAGCATCTGGCTCACAGGAGACCCTCAAAAGAAGATTTTTGCATGAAGAAATAAGTGAATCAGGTCGTGAGACAGACCAGTCTACAATCTCTACGAATAGTGCTAGAACACTTTCACAGACCAACGTGAGAACTTTCTGAGCATTTTAGTCTGGCTGGCACGATGAATAAAATTGTCGTCCAGTTGGGAAGGCAGAAACACCGCGGGTAACTAACTGCCTTCTTGGAATTCAAAATTCACCCTGGTCATCACCCCGCCAGACGAAAACAAACCCAGAAGAGCCATCTGCCCATCACACTGTTGTTTTTCGTTTTTGTGTTTTTTCATTGATGGGAGCATTACGGGATGTCGAGGGATGCCACAGGAATGGTCCTCTGGATATAGGACACTTGAGATTTGACAGTCGCCCATTTTTCTTTATTTCTGTTAAGGCAGGATCCTGACAGGGCTATGTTTCGCCACCCACTTTTGCCGTTTTCTCGTAAATGACAGTGAAGGGAAATACAGACACCTTATTAATCGGCTTGGTTACAATTTTACAGCGACGCCCGGAAGGACGCACCGAGCTATCAGCGTGCATCGGGGAAGCACCGGACTCAAACAAATGAAAGGCTTAGAAATTCAACAGGTAAAAAGAAAAAAGAAAAAGAAATTCAACAGGTAGACAGGGGCCGGACTTCTGTCCAGCAGGCATTGTGCCCCGAGCCTTTGGGGGTAGCATTCACGACTCAGGACATGAAACGACAGCTCTCTTGATCCACACGAACATTTTCACGTCTTGAGCCTTATTTTAGATTTTTTTGGGGGGGGAGAGGGACAGCATCCAACTTCAAGACACCGATTTCTGTATCAGCCCAACACTTAGTGGCTTAAAAGCAGACTGTCTTTGGTTCTTACAGTTCTTTGGGTGGACTGGGCTCTCATTCGGGGTCTGCCACACGGTCCGAAGGGTCAACTGCGATGGGTGTCTAAGATAATTTCTTCACTCAAGTGTCTGGCACCTCAGCTGGGCGAGCTGGGCATCACTCTGTTTTCCTGTGTCCTCTCCCTGTGGTTAGCCCGGGCTTCCTCACGGCATGGCAGTTTTAGGACCGTGCAAGCTTTCCAAGATCTCCCAGGGGAAGCCATAAACCTTCTTAGGTCCCCCAGTCGAGTCACACACAGTCACTTTCACTGTGTTCTGTTGGTCCAAAGTGAGTCACAGGGCCCACAGAGATTCGAGAGGAGGGGATTCCTCAAGGGCATGAGTCCCGGGAGGACTGCCTCAGTAGGGAGCCATCTTTGGAGTCAGCCTAGGATGAGACCCTTCCCATACATGCCGGCTCTGTAGAGGCCACGCGTGGTCTTGCCTCACATGTTCTGTACTTTTCCCACTCTGGAGACCTCTCAGTGCCTTGTGCTGTCTATTCCCTTGGTCCACATGCACTCCCCACCCACCGCCCGCCATGTTGCCCTCCCATCCCTGCCCCTTGGCCTCGATAACTGTCACTTACTCCTGCCTCACAAGCATGACGCTTCTTCAAGGGAAGCCATTCTTGGCCCCCCAGGCTCCACCAGGCTGTTCTTAAAAACACTCAGAAAAGTGAGTTTTCCTCCCTCTGTGCCCCCACCCGCCCCCCGCAGTTGGCACTCACATCAGCCACAGGATAATTCGGTGAGTGGATGTCTCCTCCACAGACTGAGCTTGACAAGGCAGCAGCCATATTCTGCGTCTCTTCTTTTGTTTTTAATCCATACTGCGTTTCCTACACTTCGCACACAGCTCAGAAACATTTGTTACATGAGTGAACCCTTTTCAGACCGCCATGCTCTATTTGGGGGACTTTTCAAGACAATTTGCTTATCGTATTGGGAACAAACCTCCTGATGGAAGAGAAGAGATATGGTTGAATAACAAGGATCAGGCGCTTTCTTTCTTAAATGTTTACTTATTTATTTTGAGAGAGAGACAGAAAGAGAAAGAGAGAGCGCACGTGAGCAGGAGAGGGGCAGAGAGAGAGAGAGACAGACAGACAGACAGAGAGAGAGAATCCCAAGCAGACTCTGCGCTCTCAGCACAGAGCCCGACCCTGGGCTGAATCTCACGAACCACGAGATCATGACCTGAGCTGAAACCAAGAGTCGGATGCTTAACTGACTGCGCCCCCCAGGCGCCCCAAGGATCAGGAGCTTTTTAATGGAGTGAGAAAAGAAGAACAATCCAGTGGGATTCCAGAGGCACTGCCTGTGCACTCTGCCTGTGCACCCCAGAGGCACTGGGGTGCAGGGGGTGGGGTGTGGAGATTGGTTAGCGAGTTCTTGCCCCAGCAAAGAGCTGAGAAGAGGCATCCCATCTGGTGCCTGCAGCAGGGGATCCGGGCTGATGAGGCTGGGCAGGCAGGGGACAGGTAGTCGGTCTTAGCAGGTGGCAGGCGGACTATTTAGGCCACAAAGCTGGTGTGAGTCCGGGAAGACTTGCGTGTGGATGCACGACCCGGTGCACGGAGGCTCAAACAACTGGAAAGTGGCCGAGGCCACCGGGAGAAATCGACAAGCTAGGAGATATCCTAGGGGGAGCTGGCAGGTAACCTGAGTGTCCCAGACTTGCCCAGGCATCCCTATTAACCGAATTATCCACACCTGGAGCCTCTATCCTGCGGTTAAGTCCGGACTCCCCCCACCCCTTCTCAGGGCATGCCGGTGGCTTTCCCTGTCACCCCCCCAACCCCCCACCCCCAGATCCACTGGTCGTCTGCACCTACACTGTGCCTTTCTCACTGCTTCACCCCAGATGTGAACCGAGGTGCCCTGCCTCCAACCCCACAGCCCCACCGAGCCGCACTTGACTTCCCTAGAGAATTCTGGGTTGGAGCCTGGTGGGAAATGACTGCACGGGCCAGGGAATGACTTCAAACCGGTGAGCGGATATTGCTGCTCCCAACGTTTATTGGCCAAAGCTCACCGCAGGTGGTCCCTCAAAAGCTATATTTCTCCTTGGTTTCGGCCAAATGTTATTTTCTGGAGGCCCAGTCCTCCTTGGAGCAAAGACCCAGTAATACCTTTCGCAGCTGCCTGAGCCCCCGGTTAAACTCTCCGAGCCTGTCAAGTGGAAACTTTCAGTCTCCTACCATTGAAAATCTATTATTTAAAAAATCCTCTGCCAAAGCGCCTTAATCAAAGACACCTTTCACTGTGGAAGGGAGGTTTAAGCTCTTTGTTAGCATCACTTCTAAATTTTTCCTTCGGGCAACCAAAGGCCCCTTTAAGGGCATTGGTGACTATATCTACACACACTGACGGGGCGACAATGATCTGTTAGGCACTGTTGTTGCCTGATGGGAGCACAGCAGTAACACACACACACACACACACACACGGTCCTTATTCTCTCCAGGCGTATTCTTACCAGTGTTTCCCTCTCTTCTATGGTTTTGAGCCCAGGGACGGGGTTTGGGTGGGACCGAGAGCTTGAAGGTGAGTGAGGTGGGAATTGGTTGAGGCCAGGCTTCACCGCCGTCTGAAGGAACGGAAGAGTCTCCCTTGACCAAGAACAAACGAGGTCCCAGGTCATCAGGGCAGCATCCTGCCCGTGAGCGTCAATGCCCAGTCATTCCCACCGGGCAACCTGGGCTCCGGGCTTTCCTCCGCCCTCTGTGCCTTCCTTCTGGAGCTGTCACTGAGTAGCTAGCCTGGGGGGGGTCACCTCATCTCCCTTGGGACCTTCCCTTTCACTCCTTCACAGAAGGAACGACTCCCTCATTGCACTCCCTCAGAGCCTCGTAGGGTCTCTATCATTTGTGCACTTGTCCCTCTGGCTGTGTGCCCGTGAGCTCTAGGGCAGGTAGAATTGTTTGCACATCTGTGCCCCATGCTTCCAGCAATGTGACTAGAGAAGTAGGTGCTTAATGAACACTTGGGGACTAAACTGGGCTTTTAAGGTTCTGTCTTTTGTGTTTTCTTTTATGTATTGATTGATTCACTTACTTATTTGAGGGAAAGAGAAAGGGGGAGGGACAGAGAGAGAGAGAGAAAGAGAATCACGGAGCCCAATGCGGCAGTTGGGGGGGCGGGGTTCGAGCCTACAACCCTGGGATCAAGACCTGAGCCGAAATCAAGAGGCTCACCGGACTGAGCCACCCAGGTGCCCCTCTGTGTTGCATGTTTTCCGGTGAAATAGACACCATTTGTCCCTCTGCTGAGAGGCCGGTCTTGTCTTTTGCCCCACCCCACAGTGAAGTAAGGAGTATTGGGGACTTTAAGGACCGTGTCCTACTTGGAGATGATAATTCTGGGCAGTGGGTAGACTGGGCTTGAAGAGGGTGAGAGCTTTATCTCAATTAAATGTGGGTATTAAAAAAAATTAAGTCCTCTAAAAACTCAACAAGGATTGGCTGAATTATTAGCTGCCTAGGACAGCTAAGTGGCATTGAGGCTGCAAAAGAAGACTATAGAAAAATGCTGTCCGACCACTGAGAAGGGCGGGCTGGCTGGGAGCCACGGCCCTGACCGCCCAGGTTTGGGGACACCTTGACGTGTCACAAGGAGAGTTGGGGGTTTTCACTGTCAGATGCAATTCTGAGTCCCTGACCACTTCTGGTCACAGGCTGACCGATTTAAATGTAAACAGTCACATGTTTTGTTTCTTATTGATAATGTCAGAAATACGAATTTTTATGTAAGAAAGTCCCAACTCTCTGGAGCTCCATCGGTATGTTGCTTGTTCCACAGGAAGGCACAATTTTTTTTTGCTTTTTTTCTAAGTAAGCTTCACAGCCAGAGCAGAGCCCAATGTGGGGCTTGACCTCATGACCCTGAGATCAAGATCGGGACGGTGCTCAGCTTACACAGTGGTGAGCATGTTGGTGAACCGTCCTTCCCCTTTCAGCGCTTGAATCAACTCTCCAAATTCCGTTCTTTGTGTTATTAACGTCATGAGATATCTCTGAACTTTCCTGTAAGGTGAAATCTCTTGCAAGCGTCATTTCCTTTGGGACATCCTCACGCTTTTTTGGTAAATTCTTCCTCATTGATGTCGATAAGTTTGCCATAACTGGATTCTTCTGGCTGCGCGTCTAGGGTCTCAGAGACAGTGTCAACAGTCGCACGGTTTTCTCTAAGTCCATCTGCCTTAGACCCAAATTTCATTTCCACGGGTATCACTTCTTGTTACTTTGCGACACTTTGATCTCTGTTGGCCAACTCCTTCTTTCCTTTACACATTTTTAGAAGACGTCACAGGGGTGTACTCCCGAGAGATCAGGAGGCAACTTGTCTACACGCTGCTGTCCGAGCGTGAGCTGAAGGACGGACGTCCGGTGGCCAATCACCGATGGATTCTGAAAGGACGTGATTGTTCACTGGTGGTGTAATTTGTGGACCGAAGGACTAGCACTGAAGTTTGTATTGTATGCATTTTACCTCCAGTTAACATAACACAGTAACCGGCTACCTGTGAACGGGTTACTAAGCACCATTCAGAACCTGAGAAAACTTGTCTTGATTTTTTAAACAGTGAGTTCCCATTTCGATAGGTATGTTACCTATTTCGTAGTTTAGGAACTGCCTGGCGACTGTTGAATGCGTGTTCTTGCCCACCCTTCCACCATGGGTCTGGAGGCAATGCCATGAGCCTTAACATTTTTCAGAGTGTTTGCTCATCTTTGATTTGGATTGTTGAAGGCAAGAATTAGAGGCAACCTCCATCTGGTCTGGTTTATCTTTGTTCTGTTGTCTTGCCTGTAAAGCACCGTCTATTGGGTTTAGAGTATCAACTTTACGTTCCACTATTTATCAACGATGCACTGTCTTCTATGGAGAAGCACTGTTGAGCATAACAGACTGAATTTAGCATGAGTACCACCAAGAGAGAGAAGGAGAGAGGGAATCCCAAATGGGCTTCTCACGGTCAGTGCAGAGCCCGACACAGGGCTCGAACTCATGAACTGCGAGATCATGACCTGGGCAGAAATCGAGAGTTGGACGCTCAACTGACTGAGCCACCCAGGCATCCTGTAACTTGTTGAAATTTATTTGTAACCCCCAAATCAGTGCTCACTTCACTTTTATGATCGTTCCCAAACAGCACAGAACACTGAAAGATTTGAGTTGTCCCACATGCACATTTCCAGATGAATTCAAACAAGGCCATACTCTTTCTTCTTATTTTAACGTTCATACACAGATGACCAGACAATGAAGACCTCAGAGGGCAGCAAGGTGTAGAACCGGAAGCTCTGGTTCTGGGGCCAGGTGGGTATGGATCTGAATCCCAGCTCTGGCACCTGTTAGTAGGGTGGCATCAGACAAGTCATTCCACACCCTGAACTTCATTGTCTCCTTAGCAAAATAAGGAAAATAAAATCTACCAATATTCGTTCCTTTTAGTTTGAAGATTCTATTTATATATATTTAATATCTTATAATCTTACTATGTTATATGTTATATAACGTGTATAATTTTACACAATCGCTAATAATAACATTAATCTTTAATAACTTTTTAAAGCTTGCTTATTTATTTTGAGAGAGAGAGAGAGAGATGGGGAGAGGCAGAGGGAAAGAGAGAGAGAATCCCAAGTAGGCTCCACATTCAGCATGGAGCCCAATGTGGGGCTCAATCTTACCACCCTGGGATCATGACCTGAGCCAAAATCAAGAGTTGGATGTTCAACTGACTGAGCCTCCCAGGTGTCCCATAACAATACTTTAAATAGGTTTCCAGTTTAAGGTAAAAGCAGTTCCAATGTCACTTAACCCGAATCTGAAATGGTACTAGGAGTTGATATAAGAAAGGAAGATTCATGGTCCTGGGATTCCCATGGTCAGTGGGGATTCCTCTATAGCTATTCTTTGTGCATCTGTAGATATTTTTTCTTCCCTTCTAGAGTCTAATGTTGCATTTTGATCCCTCTATCTTTTTTTATTATCAACACTCGCAGACATACAGAAACACTGACAGTGAATACCTGTGTGCCTGCCAGTTTAGATTCTACAATTATTTTCATTTTGTTCTATTTGCTTTACGTATAGATATGTGTGAATAAATACAGGTAGTTTTTCCAGAACCACTTACAAGTTGTAGAGATGATGATATCTTACCCCCAATTATTTCATCGCATGTGTCCTAGGAATAAGTACATTCCCCTACAGATGACATCATGACCACGCCTGTGAAATTTAAAATAATTCTCTGATATCATCTAATTTCCAACACATATTGAAATACGTCCAGTTTTCTCCCCATGTATCTTTCACCAGCTTTTTCTTTGAACCAGGATCCACTCAAGAGTTATACTTTGTATTTTATTTTATTTCTTTGATCTTAATTTAGAACAGACCCCAACTTTTCCCCCATGACATCAATTTTTTTTAAAGTTAGGATCTGTTTGTACATTATCCATTATAGTTAAATAATGATCTAAGTCTGAGTCCTAGCTCTAACTGAGCAAATTCGAGGTTAAATAAACATTAAGAGCCATGGTGCATGCATCTGTTCTAAAGAAGCGAGAAAAGATTTTAAAAGATAATGCTGATGAAATTGCTTTGTAAATGATAAGGGTTATTTAGACTCAGTTATTTTTAATGCCATTATTTTAAGTTATTTTGAAAGCTATGATGTTATTATTCTACTATATGAAGGTTGTAATAAATTAAGTTTAAAGTATAATAAAAACTGGGTTAATGGGCTGTTTTTAATTTTTGTTAAATGAGCACACTCCATATTAAATAAAACTCACTCTGAACTTTTCTTTTTGTCTCTTCTTCAGCCAGAATGAGCACAAGGAGAAACTACTGATGTGCATTTTAGTAGCACCACTGGGATTAAAAATGACTGATAAGATTGCTGACTGTGGGCACCCAGAGAGCTTTCCAAACACAACATTCCTTCTGGATGATAAATTCTTAGCTCTGACATATTTGCCAAAATCCCTGTGGCTGGGCTCCTGCCCCAGATAAATGCCTGTAGGACTTCTGCTTTCATCCGAGATGGTGTGACAGGTGTGGGATTTATGATTCTGTAACAAACAACCAAAAAACTCAGACAAAATATATAAAACAATCTCTTTTTAAAGAATAGTGATCCCTGAGAGATAAGAAACAAATGAAGCGAGCTCTACAACTGCTTCGGCTTATAGTCTTGGGTTTCCATGTGGTGACGGAAGAAGACCCCAGGAGGAGACTGGAAGTTTCCCTGAGCTGAGAAGACGGAAATGAGGGCCCAGGGAGTCCAGGGTGGCTAGAGTTTATAGGGCAGATTACCAAAGGGGAGAGGGTTACACGAAGAGAGAAACCTGGAGATTTGCAGAGATCCCTCTCAAGTGTTCAGCAGAGTACTGATGAGCACGTGCATGGAAGGAAACCCAAAATATTAGAAAATAGTGCCACGGTTCACCTGGGGTGAGCAATAGTGCCTATTTTTACCAGCCAGACTGGAAAACTTATGATGCACAGAGCATAGAGTTGAAATACTCAGGGAGATCTTGCTTCAAGAGTGGGGGATAATAGTCCTGCTCCAGAACTGCCTAACAAATGATAAAAGCAAGCTCACAGAAGATGAAACTATTCCCAAATATCTTGACTATATCCAAAAACAAAGCTCCAAAGTAGCTGTGGGCATACAAAAGCATCCAATATCAAGCAAGGCAAAATTTACATAGTTGCCATACTACGAAAGATTATGCAAAAAAGCAGGAAAATGTGGTCTGTAATGAGGAGACTAATCAGTCCATCAAAGCAACCCAGAATGGAACAGATGTTAGAATTAGCAGACAAGGACGGGAAGGTAGACTTTATAGCTATATTCCGCATGTTCCAGAAGTTAAGTAGCATCGTGGAATATATGTACATCATTGTGCAGAGACGAAAACCATAATGTCTGAGATTAAAAAAAGATACACAGAATGGGATTCACAGAAGTTAGATATGGCAGAACAAATGATTAGTAAACTTGAAGACACAAATAGAAACGATCCAAAATGAGTCACAGAATCAAGAGAAAATTGAAGGAAAAATGTGAAGCAACTTTGATCAGCTTAATATCCATGCAGTTGGAGTTCCTGGAGGAGAGGAGGGGTAAGTTTAAAACATTCAAAGAAAAAGAAATGCCCAAATTTCAAATACGATAAAAATTACAAACCTACAGTTCTAAGAAACTCAATGAACTCCAAGCACAAGCAATATCACAAAACTAAACCGTGATGCAGTGTAATCAAATCGTTCAACCCACCAATAGAGAGAAAATCTCAAGAGCAGCCAGAGGAAAAAAATATACTATACATAAAAATAGATTAACGGTACAGATGACATCAGATTTCTCAACAGAGACAATGCAAGCGAGAGGACGATGGGGAACATTTTTAAAGCACTGAAAGAAAAATTTGCCCGCCTACAATTCTATACTCAGTGAAATCTTTCAGGTGAGATAAGGAGCTTTCAGATAAACAAAACTGCCGTCACTCATCATGAGCATATTCACACTATAAGAAATATTACAGGAAGTCTTCAAGCAGGAAAATCATACCAGATTGAAATATGAAGCTATGCAGGGAATGGAGAGCGCCAGAAATGGTAACTCCATGGATGTATATGTAAGAATGCTTTCTTATTATTTAATTTGTTTTTATTTGAGAGAGAGAGAGAGCACACAATGTTGGCGGGGGGGGGGGGGGGCGGGGCGGGGGTGAGAGGCAGAGGAGAAGAGAGAAAATCTCAAACAGGCTCCATGCAGAAAATCCCAAGGCAGGGATTGATCCCACAACCATGGGATCATGACCTGAGCTGAAATCAAGAGTCAGAGGCTCAACTGACTGAGCCACATAGATGCTCCCTTATTATTTAAATATTTAAAAAATATAATTAACTGTTTCAAACCAAATTAATAATATAGTTTGGGGTTTATAATATATATAATATAAAACATATAACATATTATATATATATATATATATATATATATACACACATGACAACAGTAACACAAAGACAAGAAGAGAGGAAAGAAAGTGTATTATTGTTAGGTTCTTACACTATTTGTAAAATGGTATAATGTCACTTGAAGGTAAACTGTGATAAATTGAAAAGCTGTTAAAATAACAAAACAAAGGGATATAGCTTATATGCAAAAATAGGTGATAAAAGGGAAACCAAAAAAATACTAGGTTAATCCACAAGAAGATCAGAAAAAGACAGGGGTGCCTGGGTGGCTTAGTTGGTTAAGCGTGGGACTTCAGCTCAGGTCGTGATCTCATGGCTTGTGAGTTTAAACCCTGGTCAGGTTCTGTGCTAACAGCTCAGATCCTGGAGCCTGCTTCAGATTCTGTGTCTCCCTCTTTCTCTACTCCTCCCCTGCTCATACACTCTCTCTCTCTCTCTCTCTCTCTCTCTCTCGTTAAAAAATAAATAAACATTTAAAAACATTTAAAAAAAGAAAAAAAAGAATGGTGGGGCACCTCGGTGGCTCAGTTGGTTGAGCATCTGACTCTTAATTTCGGCTCTGGTCATGATCCCAGGTTTGTGGGATTGAGCTCTGAGCTGAGTGTGGAGCCTGCTTGAGATTCTCCCTCTTGTTCCCTCTGTTCCTCTCCCCTGTCTGGGTGCTCTCTCTCTCTAAAATAAAATTTAAGAAAAGAAAGAAAAGAAAAAGAGTGACACAAAGAACTAAAGGGACAAATAGATAATAAATGGCAAGGCGATAGACCTAAGTGTACTGCACCCACCATCGTTTTAAACATAAATTGTGGTGAATGTTATATGGGCCTTTGGTAAAAAAATGTATTCTGCTGATATTGAGTGAAGTGTTCTATATTTGTCAATGAGATCCTACTGGTTGATTGTGTCACTCAATTCTATATCCTTGCTGATTTTCCATCTGGTAATTTTATCAACGGCTGAGAGTGGGGTGTTGAAGTCTCCAACTATAATTGTGGATTAGTCTATTTCCTCTGTTCAACTTTGATCCATATATTTTGAGGTTATGTTGCTTGGTGCATCCACATTTAAGATTGTTGTAAATTCTCGGTGGGTTGATCCTTTTATCATTATGTAATTATGTATGTATATTTCAGTAGCTAATGGGGTTTTGGCATCTCATGGCCAGAATTCTGAGTCACTAATTAATGATCCTCACTCCCAGACCTTGACCTTGTCTTTCAGGTAATAGACTGAGTCGGAAGACACAGACTTGGCAAGTATGGAGCTTCCGTTCCTGGTTTAGCTCCCATAATGTGTGAGGATGCTGTCTAACCAAGACTAGGATGGACCCACTGGATTCCACTCTACCCAATATCCACGTTACCTAACATCTGTGGATTCAGTGGCCCACAGTGGTCTTAAATGGCTCCTGGATGTATCACGTGAAGGCAAGCGGAGGAAAAGAATGCATATTGGCACAACTGTCTCTGGTCTGGCTCTCAACTACTCTAAGTTTCGCTACCATTTATTTGTGAAACCATTCCCGTCAATTTCCTTAAGCCTCTGGTTTCTCGTGTGGATGACTTAAGGTCTTCTCCCTCTAAAAATCTTTGCATCCCTTGACTATTGGTGGAAAAAAAAAGAAAGATAATAGGAAAAACCTGTTCCCTGAAGTGCTGCACCTCACTCCTGAACGCATGAGATGTTGCCAAACCCCAAACAGATTTCACCAGTTTCCCTCCCCGCCTTGATGTTCAGAACTGTGTGTATTTTGGGAGAAATACAATCCATGTGTTTTCTATTAATTTACTCTTCACTTGACGAAATATTGTTCTCTCAGAGTTGCTTGATGTCTTGGAAACCTTTCCTGCCTTGTTCTTCGGCTCTTTCATTTGTAGCCCAGGGAGTCAGTGGCATCGGCCCCAGGGAACCCCTGAGATCCCTCACCTGGGGGAAGAAAAGACCTTGAATTTATTTCAACTCTGCAAGGTTGGATTGGACCCCTCAGCTCTCGTCTCCCCAGCGTTTCCTCACAGGAGTGCCTGATGCTTTTTCTATCAAAGTGAAGGCTCGTCGGTCCCTGAGCCAGCCCTCACTGGGCAGGGTGCACCAGCCAGGGGTCCGTCAGCTAGCTGGGTGGAGTCCCACTTTCCTCCACGTCCTGTTCTGATGCTGGGTCTCTGTTAGTTCTGCTGCTCCCTGGGATTGGAGCCCTGCCCAGGTACCTGGCAGAGGTACTGCGCAGTCTTTTCTGGTTCACTCCTGTAGATGCCTGGGTGCTTTTCTCCATCTCTGGCTAGCGGCCAGGTTTGTGATGGCCCAGCCAAGGATTCTCCATGCCGAATCACACCTGGTCTCTCAACTGCATAGTTCTTAGATTCGCCCACATGGCTACCTCCTCAGGCTGTTCACCTGCCTCGGGGGAGGCCAGGTAATTGTAGTTTCCTCCATATTATGACCTCTAGCTACTGTTCTGTAAGCGCTGATTCGGGAAATGAATCAGCCCACGAGAGCCTTCTCTTCTGATTTTTTTGGTTCCGTGTTTCGGGAACCCTAAGTTGCTAACTCTGTTTTCCTACAGGCTCCTCCTTGCTAGATATGCCCCTCAGGGGGTGACAATGGTGAACTGAATCTTCTCTTCCCTCCTTCCAGCCGGGCAAGCATCCCTGGGCTGGATGCAGATAAGGCTAGAGAGATAGGCCAAGCTTCTATTAGAAGGGTGGTTCTCATAGTTTGGGATGTACCAGAATCAGCTGGAAAGCTTGTACAAATACAGATTGCCGGTGGGCGCCTGGGTGGCTCAGTTGGTTGAGTGTCCGACTTCAGCTCTGGTCGTGATCTCGTGGTTTGTGAGTTCGAGCCCCACATCAGGCTCGTTGAGGTTCCCAGGTGATGGTGATGCCTCTGGACTGGGGACCCTGCTTTGAGAACCACTGTATTTAAGCCAGGTAAACAGGGAGCAGGAGTAAGGGAAAGGCTTTGGAAGCCTGAGGCCGTGGTTGCTAAGCCCACCCCTGGAGCTCTTCCATGGGCAGGTACTGCCTTAAATGGGTCCTACCAAGCTGGCTTTTCTGGTCCTCCTGGCCTTGCTCTTAGGTGACATAAAGGCCAGAAAGGATTTTGTAAACCAGTGTGGGTACCTCCGGCCACCAGTAGTTCCTCAGTCCTTCCTTGGGGCTCCCCCGTCTCCTAAGGCAGAGGGCAGGGGCATGGAGGTGATCAGTGGGCAGGCTTATCTGTCTGGGGGAATTTATAAAAAGAAAAGCAAAGAACTCACTCCATAGTTTAATCCTTCCTTCTTTTCTTTCTTTTTTTTTTAAGGAGAGAGAGAGAGGGAGAGAGAGAGTCAGTCTGAGCAAGGAAGGGGCAGGCAAGAGAGGGAGAGAGGGAATCCCAAGCAGGGTCCTCACCGTCAGTGTGGAACCTGACCCGGGGCTCAATCTCATGAACCATGAGATATGACGAGCCAAAATCCAGAGCCAGATGATCAACAAGCTGAGCCACCCAGGTGTCCCCCCAACTCCTTGATCTTAAAACCAGAATTTTAGAGATGTCTGGGTGGTGTAGTTGGTTAAGTGTCCCACTCTTGATCTGGGCTCAGGTCCTGATCTTGTGGTTCCTGAGTTCAAGCCCCACAGGGGGCTCTGAGCAAATGGTACGGAGCCTGCTTGGGATTCTCGCTCTCTTTCTGTCTGTCCCTCCTGCACTTGTGTTTTTTCTCTCTCTTTCTCTCAAAAAAAAAAAAAAAACCTGAAAAAAATTAAAACTAGGATTTTATTGTGTTTTTCAAACACTCTGAGAAATACCTTGTACGCAGGTGCATTTATGACGCATATTCTGTGTACCACATTGTGGCAAACACATTCTTTCACTTAATTTTTAACACCCTCCTTATTCTCATATAAAACTAGCCTTCTTAGAATCATCTTTCATACACCTTTTTTTTTTTAACAGTTCCATTGAGATATAATTGATACACAAAAATACCCTGATACAATTTGGTAAGTCTGGGTGTCCCCAGACGCCCACGAAGCCATCGCTGCAGTAAAGGGAACAGGCATGCACATCATCACCTCCTCCAAAACTTTCCTTGTGCCTCTTTGTGTGTGTGTGCGCGCGCGCGCGCGCGTGCGTGCGTGTGTGTGTGTGTGATGCGAACACACACTTAAACTCAGAAAAGGGACTGGGGAGGGGGGTAATGAGGAGTTGTTCAGAGGGTATGGGGTTTCAGTCGTGCAAGGTCAATGTGTTCTAGATGTCTGCTAACCACGTGGTATCGTACACTTAGACATTGAAGAGGGAAGCTTCTCCTTTCTGGTTGAGCTTCACCCCACCCCCCCACCCCCCGCCCCTTTGGTGCTTTCCCGTGGCGCCCTGGGGGCCACCCCCTGTCCCCACCCTGGGCGGTGCCCTGCGCTGGTGTCCTTGCTAGCGGGTGACTCTCGATGCAGGCGGATGTGGTCCCCTGCCATTTAGCCTGGCACCGCGTGCACCTGCCAGAAGACCGGCCATGCTAACAAAGAGTCGCAATTTACATGAGAATGACAAGGGGAAACATGAGGAGACTGATAGGGTTTGCCCACAGCCAAATCCTTTCTGCCTGAGTACGTTCTATTTGAATTCCTCTAGAAACACCCGCTCCGCAGTGCTTGGGCAATATCGAAAAGGTCAGCGAAGGCAATGTCAGACATGGTCCGTGGTTGCTCTACAAGTGCTCTGGTGGTGATGCATAACAATATATTATGGTGGCCACGGCCGCCCCGGCGCTCCGAGGGGCTCTCTCTATTTATCTGGTAGCAACAGATTTTTCTTTTTTTTTTTTTTTTGCTTCCTTTTCTCTGCTTCCTTTTTTTCTGCGCCTCTTGAATATCGGTGTACAGCCAGCTAATAAGTTTTTCCAAGACACGGTGAGGATAAATGTTTTGATCTGTCTTCCATGCTTGGCTCTCCTCAGAGCGTTTGCACATTAAATATAAATCGCAGCAACTCCAGGGGCTTGGCTGCCGGCACCCGGTGCTTCCCTTGGAGAGATTCTGGCAGAACAGCAACCTTGTGATCCGCTGCCCTGTTTGCCTCAGGCGTCGATGTGTTGAGGGTCTCTTTCTGCAGGCTTTAAAAAAGCCTATCTGTGCTGTTCGGGGAAGTAAACGGTGGATTTGGAGTCAGGAGACTAGGGTGTCGTGGGTTGGGCTGTCTAGAAGCAGAGGCTGGGACAAAGTTGAGGGTGCGAGATGTTGGTTAGGGGACCCTTGGAAAGGAAGGGGAGGGAGATGGCACTGGGCTGGGGAAGAAGCGGGACCCTGGGGCAGGACCCACAAAGCTTTGGCCAAGGCCAAAGCTTTGGACTCAGTGGTGCCCACCTGTGTCCCAGGTCAGGTGGGAACGTTTGGGTCTTTCTACCCTCACCGCATTCAGGATCAGGATGCCAGCCGCCTCTGCAGTGTGGCCGGGAGCCAGGGTCTCTGCAGCGGACCTGAATCCCCGACCATGCTCCCTGCTGCTGGGCAGCAGGCAGGATAACTGTGTCATAACTGTGGCCACTATGTGGGCTCAGACTCCATGCTCCTGGCCCAGCCACACCGTGTAAACGTGAGCAAGACAGCTGTTCTGGCCTCACTTTCTTTTTTTCTGTCCAGGAATGGAATCGGGCTCAACGATACCTACACAAGAAATCTATCTATGGTGGCTGCCCCCAGTTCCTGGCACAGAGCTTCTAACACGCTTGTAACTTCCTACACCAGTCAGGGTTTTCCAGGGAAACAGAACCCATAGAATACAGAGAGAGAAATATGGAAGTGGAGACGAATTATAAAAATTGGCTCGCACGGTTGCGGAGTCCCACAATCTGCCATCCGTAAAGTGGGTTGGCGTCCGTGTTGAGCTGAGTCGGAAAGCTGAGAACCAGGAGCTCCGGTGTCTGGGGGCAGAAGGTGAATGTCTTCCCCCAAGGAGAGAGAGTGGACTTACCCCCTTCCTCCACTGTTTCATTCTATTCCAGCCCTCAGTGGATTGGAAGAAGTTCACGTGCACTGGGGAGGACCATTTCACCCAGTGAGTAACTCAGGCGCCCCCAGTTCACCAATTCAAACGCTAATCTCAAAAGGGTGGGGGGCCCCAGGAACCCCTGATGTGTGGCCAAGTCAGAAGTGCAGGAGGCCAGGGGCACCTGGGTGGCTCAGTTGCTTAAGCGTCTGACTCTCGATGTCAGCTCAGGTCTTGATCTCAGGGTCCTGGGTTCAAGCCCCACGTGGGGCTCCGTGTTGGGCATGAAGCCTACTAAAAAAAAAAAAAAAAGAAATAGATGAGGCCTGAGACTTTTAACTGGTGTCTGAAGTGGGGGCAGCCTTGGGGGGGCAGCTCTTAACCTGTGGGGTCCACACTAACTGCAGAAGTCAGAATGGAGTTGATTGTAAGACATCCAGTTGACTCACAGAGAGTCAGAAAACTGGTTGTTGGTGGAGAAAAACCCACACACATTGAGGTGCCTGGGTGGCTCAGTTGGTTAAGTGTCTGACTTTGGCTCAGGTCATGATCTCACGGTTTGTGGGTTCGAGCCCCGCGTCGGGCTTTGCGCTGACAGTGGAGAGCCTGCTTAAGAGTCTCTCTCCCTCTGCCCCTCCCTTGCTGGTGCACACACACTCTCTTTCTCTCTCTCAAAAATAAATAAATAAACTTAAAAAAAATAAAGGGAGGGGGCGCCTGGGCGGCTCAGTCGGCCAAGTTTCTGACTTCGACTCAGGTCATGATCTCGCGGTTCACAAGCTCGAGCCCCGCATCGGGCTCTGCGCTGACAGCTCGGAGCCTGGAGCCCGCTTCGGATTCTGTGTCTCCCTCTGTCTCTGCTCCTCCCCCACTCATGCTCTCTCTCTCTCTCTCTCTCTAAAATAAACATTTCAAAGAATAAAGGGAAAGGGCTTCCCTTCTTAAAAAATAATAAAAAGAAGTGTTGTGAGAGAAGGAAACATTTTTCCTCTAAGATCTTGAGTTGGTGAATTGATGTGGAAATCAAGGAGAGAGTGGAGCAGGGACTGTGATTCTCCTGTTATTTGATTCTTGTATTATTCAATTCTTGTTTCTGTTCACAGCGGGCCATCCTGGGAGATGAGCGCCGAGCCTGGTGTTGGGGGCATGTCTATCGAGCTGTCTCATCTGGTGGCACCACCACGGCACGAGGGGAGGGGGCTCCACCATGGCTCAGAGCCTGTCTTTCCGCGGAATGAGGGGAAGGGAAGATGTTAGGGCTTCTCCTGATGGATTCAATTCCAGAAGACTCCAGAAGTGGTCTGAGAGGGTAACCCGAGCCTAAAGCACTGAGGCATTCGTTGCATTTTAATCAAATTTTGGGCAAGACCTAGGAAGACCGGATGGAACCCGCGAGATACGAGAAAAGCGTATTTGGATGAAGACAGACGTCTCCCACTTGCCTCGGGGTTGCCAAAGTGGCCGCAGTCCACCAGCATCTGTGGAATGCCTGACGTGTGACAAGTCCATGGCAAGGGCTGACCACGTGTCGCCAATGAGCGCCACCTGCCCTCTGACCTCGGGCCACGTCTGTTCTACTGGAAGGAGCCGAAGACAAACCAGGGCGACGTGGCTACAGTCACTCCAGGCGTGATGAGGGCCAGGAAGGAAATCAAGCGGGTTCGGGAGCAGGGGCTGAGGCGAGAAGCCAGGCCCAGGGTCCACGTGGGTGAGAGGCGGGTGAGGCTCGGAGGGGAAGGAACCCGGGGCCCGTGTTTCCAAGAGTCTGCAAGGGTCTTTAGAAGCTGGGGGAGCAGGAGTGGACTTACCTGTTTGGATGCTGCTTCTAGTTTCTGTCATTATTTCCTCAACAGAACTGGTGGCCCAGGTTCCACCTGCACATCTCAGGGCCTGGGACACAATGGGCTCTTGCTTCCACCCCCCCCATCTTAGAGCATAAGCCACAGTGATTGTCCTGCCGTGTCAGGTGGTTCATGTTACCTTTTCTCCTCAAGACCCTGAATGGCTCCCAAGAGCACTCAGAATAGAAGACAGTGCTGTGCAAAGACCTCAGAGCCCCCTCACTCTCCATGGACCAGACCCGCCACACTTAGATTATGCCCCCCGCTTTCGAGCCCCTTCCGGTCCCTCATGTTTTCCTGTAGCTTTTACCACTATTGAAAATACTTTGGGGGCGCCTGTGGGGGGGGGCTCATTCAGTGAAGCGTCCAACTCTTGGTTTCAGCTCAGGTCACGGTGTCTCAGTTTCGTGGGTTCAAGTCCCACGTGGGGCTCTGCGCTGGCAGCGTGGAGCCTGCTTGGGATTCTCTGTCTCCCTGTCTCTCTGCTCCTCCCCCACTTGCGTTCTCTCTGTCCCTCTCAAACATAAACAAGTAAACTTAAAAACAAAAGAGTTGTGATGAAGGGTTGGAGGGATGATGCTGGGCCAAAGGGCTGTCTTCTGCATTCAGGCCCTGGAGGATTTGATTCAATTGAACAAATACCCACGGAGTCATTTCTGTGGGTCAATGGCCAAGGACACGAAAGTCGGTAAGACTAAGGCCTTGAGTCTACTGTTGGAGATAGAAAAAAGCAGGTCATTCTAAGCTGGTGCTGATGAGTGCCATACCTGAGGTAGGCTGGAGAGGTACAAATCACACCAAAGGCACATCTAACCCATTCTGCGATGGTTATGAAAGCTTCTTAGAGGTCAGGAGGCCTGAGGTGGGTCTTGAAGTTCGACCACTTTAAGGAGATGGAGGGGAAGGAAGAGTATACGACACACACGAGGAAAAACCATGAGTAAAGGTGTGGAAAGGTGGATCTCAACATGTGCAAACAACTGTTGTGGGGTTGTGGAAATTTCACATGTGGGGCAAGGGTTGGAGAGGGAGGAGGCCGCAGAGAGGCAGGTATGGGTCAGGTCACGGGCATGGTTATGGGTGCAAAGCTCATTCTGACTGAGGTGAGGAGCCATTGAAAGAAACTGGGAGAGAAGGAAGGAAGTCTCAGGATGAGGGACCAATGAATGGTCTCTAATCTCTGGAGGATCATTCAAGAGGGGAGAATCACCACACACGGTCCCTTGGATTCATGGCTGGAACCAATGGGCTGAAGAACAAGAAGGACCTTTATAATAGTAACCTGCTCTGTCTGAGCGTTGACTGCCTGCTGGGAAGTGAAAACCTCAATCCCAGGGTTTTTGAAGCAATGGCACCGTACGGAAACTGTGGTTAGCATCGCCCGAGGTGGGTTCAGCAGATCGCCAGCACTGGAATCATCTGGGGGGAACTTGTGAATCATGAAGATTCTTGGGGGTCATCCTTAGAGCTATTGAATCAGAATCCTTGGGGGCAAGGAATCCACATTCTAAAAAGCTTCTCATGACTTGAGAACCTCAGGTGTAGCGGGTACCATCTTGAATAGAGAGTTGGACTAGAGAACCCAGAAGGTTCCTTCCAAACTCTTGGCTCTTACTGGCCATGGAAGAGTGTTCGAGGAGGGAGAAAACTAGGATAAATGGGAGATGGGATGGGGTCTACAGGTGTCCTTGACCACCTTTGTTCTTAAGGCCCCTCTTCTCTATACTGGTAGCTTTTCACTTTCTCTGTCCCTGCCCCAGTCTTAGTTTAGGCTGCGGTGACAGAATACCACAGACTGTGTGGCTTAAAATCATAGAAATTTCTCACAGTTGGAGGTTAAGAAGCTCAAGTTCAGGGTGCCAGCAGGGTGTCTGACGAGACCTGCTTCCTGGTATGGATTGCTGCCTTCTCATTGTGTCCTCACATGGTGCAAGGGCAAGGGGCCCTCTGGGGTCTCTCATTAGGGCACTAATCCCTTATCACCTCCCCATGGCCCTACCTTCAAACACCATCACAACACTGAGGATTAGGTTCCAACATCTGAGTTCTGGGGGGACACAACCATTCTGTCTATGGCATCCCCTTACTTAGGCCTGGATCTCTAGGTGGTCAGTCTTATAAAAAAAACACACTAATTTTTGTCCCCACTCATTCACCCTAAACTACTTGAATCCGTTTGTTTAATGTGATCTGCTGAAATGCAACAAAAATGGAATTAGGCTAATTTGGCGGAGTGTAACTCAGAACTCAGAACAAGAGGGAAAGAGGTCCTTCAAACACGATGGCCACTCAGTCAAAACCGGTCGGTGGAACCAGTCCAGTGTCCCACCACGGACGGACACGAGATGCCAAAAACAACCATTCACGGTGGTCCTTACCACTTCCGGCTCCTTCTGGACACCGAGGGACAGCAGATTCAATCCTCCGCCCTGCACCAGAAGGGGAGGCCTGAGGTTTGGCCTTGAGCGCTTGGTACATCTCCCTTGGATTTTGTTACATTCTCGGTGTGGATCTGAGTGATGAGTTTCTCTCACGAAGTCAAAGGCACGCGCCTTATGACAAGAACCTCAGACCTGGTATGCGACTTGCCCCGCCAGATGACACAGCCCCTGAACTTGCTCAGAAAACATGTTACGAAGACTAAATTCCACTCCTGCCACCTTCTTCCCAGTCTCCAGGGAAAATGAAACCAACCTAGCTTAGCAGTCTTTGTGGATTCATTTTTGGTTGCACCGCGAGATGCTACGAGGGGCTACAGCTGGGAAGCTGCCCTCATTCCATGAGAATTTGTTGTTTATTTTGTCCTGGTTGTTTGGTTTGGTTTGGTTTGGTTTGGTTTGGTTTGGTTTTGTTGCTCTCTCCGTTACTGGTAAACATTCTTCTCCCAGTATTGCTTCAAGACTGGAGAAGGCGCCACCCAAGTTTCAGAGTCACAGCTGTTTTCTATTAGTTGCTGTCCATTATTTTAATTCTCTGCCTTATTGTGTGTGCTCCGAAAATGTAAGTAAATCAACATCTCCGTTCAAAAAATGAGACCCTGAGTGGCATTTCACGAGGCAAATTGGTATTATCCGCATCAAATGTAATGAAGACTTCCCATGAATAGCTCTTGATTATCAGGTGCACACATCCCTAGGAATCCAAGAAATGGAATGGTTAGGAGCAACGAGAAGGTTTCCAAACCGCAGATTTCACCGAGCAACCATGCTAAGTGATTGGGTAACAGAACGACGATGCTTCAAAAGTGCTCTCTGGAGAGTGAATGGGGATGAGGCATTTAATGGGAAATCATCAGAAAGCGTGCTTTTGACAGGGAAAGCAGAGGAAGGGAGAGCGCTTCATTAGGGGTCAAGAGGCCGGTGATGAGGTGAGCCACTACCCCTCCGGGAACAATTCCCGTCCCATTTCTTTTTCTGTGCGAAGGCAAGACTCCCATTCGCCCATTTCAGATCAAAGGAAACATCTGCCAAAAATGTCAAACCATCGAGGAGAGTAATTCATGCGGTCTCACGTATATCTATGGCGGTGCGATGTTTAGCGCGTTAAATTAGATATTTGAACGAAGGTGAGCCTACTTGACTAGAAGCGAGTTTTGGTTTGTTTTTCCAACACAAGGCCAAAAATAAAAACCAGTTAGGGTCCACGGAGGTAAACAGTAAGCAGTCCGATAATGTTTCTCACCAGGCTCCTCATGTGAGCCACAGAACACAGGAGGTGATTTGAGTGACTGTTTTCTCCATTCTTCCAAGAGCAGGACCTAGCCAGTGCCTTTCTGAATGATCAGAAGAGTTTAATTTGCTGCATACAATGGATGCCTTCTGGCATTAGGGATTAATTCTCTCTGGGAACCCAGGCTGAGAATTCTACTTCTTCAGCCTATGTTAGAAGATACCTTTGAAGTTTTTAACCTTTTGCGTGTATAGACAGAGGGATGCTTCTCAACCTTTTCCATGTCAGGGCACACGTAGAAAGTGATGATATTTTGCGTGGCATACCGGGGGAACAAGTACACCAAATGTGACCAGGGGCCACGGGTCTGAGAGCAATGTGGTTCCCAGGCTCTGCCTGGCTGCACAAAGGACCCAAAGGATCAGTATATTGGCACGCCAGCAATACTCATGTAGGGGGTCAGGTGCTCAGGCACATAGGCTAGGAGGTTCTATTATAGAATGAAGGTGCGTTCAGCACCTTCCAAAAGAGAGAGTCTAGATTTTTCTGGAAAACATGGATATAATGGTCAAGAAAGTTACACTTGAGCCATGTGATACGCTACAATCTTTTTATATGGCTCTGCTTGGGGACACTTTGGTTTGCTCCCGCCTGTAGGTAAACTGTCCTCCAAAGGCCCAGGTGAATATTTTCGACATGGACCTGCTATATCCAACAGAAAGGGCTAGAATCCACGTCTGCTCCTCAAGGACTCTCAGGATTAGGGCTGCCATTCCCAGAAAGTGTGCAGAATCTATTGTCCCCTCCTCCCCCATTCGCATGCCCTGGGAGCAAGGTCACAGGCCCAAGACTTTCTTCCGCTCTTTGGAGGATTAGTATTTTATTAAATCCAACGTCTCGAATTCTCCAGTGGTTGGTGTAGTAGACTCTTGACTGTCAGTCTAACCAGTGCAGTGAAGAGTTTCGTTAAGGGAGTGTGTGTGTGTGTGTGTGTGTGTGTGTGTGTGTATGTGTGTGATCATCGAGGTTGACTCTATGGAGTGCTGGGGATTGAAAAAGGCAAGAGATCATCTTTAACATGCACAAAAATCCTGACTATTCTCTTGATATCTGGTTTACCCTGTGATAGATTGAATCCATTGTTCACAGTTAGATACCCTCCTTATATTAGATTTATGTATTTATGGCCTTTTCCATTTGCCTTGGCAGCAGCTCCCACTAGAGAGAGGGCATTGTGCATTTCTGCTCACTTCTCGTGCTCTGGTGACCTGCGTTGGAAGGATTTTCCCCAGGTAGGTGCTTCCCTTTCAGCCTGGATCCCAGAAGCAACACACGTGGAGTAGATATCAACCCAACCTGTAGCCTGAGACAGAGCCATTTGATTGAGACTGGCCTAAATCCGCAAATTCATAGCCCACAGAACACTAAGTGTGAACATGGATGATTATTGTTTTAAGTTACTGGGTTTGGGGTGGTTTGTTATGCAGCCTTCTCTCAACAATAGCTGATGAATACAAACGTACACATTTCGTATTGGCCAAATGTCTTATTTGGAGGTATCAAGAAGAAAAAATTTCGGATTTTTTTTTTCAGTGTAGACCAACATTTTGTCTGTGTATCTTAAGAACTTGTTCCTCTCTCGTGGAGCATAACACTTTGCCTTTGTTGTTCTTTAGCACATCTCTTTGGTAAAAGAGAAGGGAATGTTAGGAAATTGCAAACAGCTTTCTCAGGTGGGCCTTTCCTTGGCAAGAGATTTGGAGGGGACAAAGGAAAAAAAGTTAATTTATGGGAAGGATGCTCCCTTGTCCTCTCTTGGACCAAGCATGAAGTTGGTGTTGATGAGTGGGGCTATGGAATGCTTTCCACCAAATGCTGGGACCAGAAACCTACACGTTTCAGGCTCGAAAGATTCTGTCAGAACTCTGGGCCTGCAAAAATGCCTGATTTATTCTTCCAGTACTTACTTCCAGGATTCCTTCCCTCAAGCCACAAACATGATGGACTCCCCCACATTCTAAAAATGACCCTCCAGACTTCAGTATTCATTGCTAGTTCCCATCCCAATCTCTCACCTCTTTCTTATGGCCAGGCTTCCAGAAACAGTGTTTTGGGCATGCTGCCTCTGTTTCATTATTCCTATTTGCTTTCCAGCCCATTGTGGTAAGATCTCAATCTCTCCTTTCCCCTACTGTTGACACGGCTTTTCTCAGGGCCCCCAATGACGTGACATTTCTGTTTTCTGTCTTCCATACAACTGGCTGTCGGGGGGTTTTAAAACTGTTTGTCATGCCTTCCTTTGTACTTATGTTCTTGACCAGTGATTCGTAGCAACTTTTGAGTCACAGACATCTTTGTGTTTCTGATGAGATATGTGGAGCCTTTCTCCACAAAAAGGTACTTTCTGGAAAATGAAAATTTGAGCATCAGTTCAGGGAAGGGATCGTGGTTAACACTGGTTTTTTTCTTCTGTGATACCTAACTCCTGCCTGTATTTGTTCTTTATCTTCTTTGTGGGCCCCTCTCCTGGGCCTATCTCTGAAATTTGGCTTCATTCAGAGAGGAGACCATTTCCAGCTTCTTTTCTCATTCCAGAAGCTCTGTCTGTGCTGTGTACCTCCCTCCACAATCAGGTCCTGGATGCTAGAAACCCCCCAATCCACATTGGTTTTAATTCCTTAAAGAGTGGCTTTCATCTGCTTAGTGTCTCTCCACCCTATATGAATGGCCTTCTATTACCAGGGACTACCTACTTCTGCCTTCCTTACTTCTGGATTGTTCTCTATCAGGACTTTTCAGTAATCCCCTTCTACAACCCACAAATATAATCTCTTTGCCCTTGTGCTTACTAATTCCTCCTCCACTCTACTTCCCAGATTACTTAAAAAAAATTTTTTAATGTTTATTTATTTTTGACACAGAGAGAGAGAGAGAGAGAGAGAGAGAGAGCATGAGTGGGGGGAGGGGCAGAGGGAGAGGGAGACACAGAATCGGAAGTAGGCTCCAGGCTCTGAGCCATCAGCACAGAGCCTGACGCGGGGCTCGAACTCACGGCCTGCGAGATCATGACCTGAGCCGAAGTCGGATGTACAACCGACTGAGCCACCCAGGTGCCCCTACTTCCCAGATTACCTTTAGCTGGTTCTTCAAGGAGTCAGACACACCTCCTGAGCTCTCTGAGTAGGAAAGCTGAGTGCTGTGCCCAGTCTGGGGAAGTACCTCTTTCTATCCTCTCAAGGATTCAGTGAATATCTCTCATAATGGGCCGAGGGGTGAACAGGTGGTGAGGAAGTCAACTCAGCATGCACAGATTGCTGTTTCTAGAAGATGATCATAATAGATCTGTCTCCCTCATTGGCAGTGAGCAACTTGAGGACAGTCACCTATGCTTTGGGCACCTTGTAAACTCAGTTGCGAGGCAGGAGAAACTGGGTCGTGGGCTCACCATTTGTGCTGCTAGAGCAAACCCCACCTGAAGCCAGACCTCTCTGTGGGCTTGTCAGTTGCATGAGGTGACGTACATTCTCTTTGTCTGAGCCACGTTTTGTGTGAATTGCATTCGATAGCCCCCTAGCCGATATGGTGTTATATCGCCATTCGCCTGACATCTGCACACCGCCCTTTCTGTCCTGGGTTGGACTTGATCTCCCCTTATCTTAACAGTGAAAGGTTTAGGGTTATTACGGTCTGCTGGGCCGATGGCTAGAAAAGTCACATTCTACATCTGAAAGTGAAAGTTCTATAGACAGATGGCTCTTATTTGCTGGCTGATGCTATCAATTACCTTAGCCACCCCCCTTCCCAAATTCAAGTGAAACATTCAAGCAGATAATCCTTTAAAGAAAAGCATGTCGCCATTATTTATTCTAAGTAGGCACATGGCAATAAAAAATTTGGATATGGATCTAAAAATTACTTAGAAAAAAAGAGAATAACGTAGGTAGGCATTTTGGCACCTGAAGGCTGTGTTCTGGCAAAGCAATGGGTTAATCTAGAGAGGAGAAAGGGACTGGTTCCAGCGTGTCCTTACTACTAACGCTCCACAAATCTGGGTGACTTAGGGGATGGTACGTCCCCTGCTGGGCCTTATTTTCCTCTTCTGCAAAATGCAGGAAGAGAAGCGGATGATCTCCCAGGCCCTTTCCGGCTCTCAACGTCCATGATGTATGGTGGTTTGAATTCAATTGATTATTTTCCAGACTCTTCTGCGGATGCCAGCTCAGCCCCAGCTCTCCCCGCGCAGCCTTTCTGACAGTGATAAGTTGCAAAGTCATATAGAAGGGAGTTTTCTGTCTTCACTTCGGGAGACATCTCTGGCTCTATTACTTGGGGTAACTCAATTCAATTCACATTTGATTCAATGTTGACTGAATAGTTACTTCAGCCAAATTGCAAAGGAGTCTCCCGGTTTCCCTTGTGAGCCTCGAGAAGCCTGATGATTTTCCACTCTCTCTCCTTCAATCAACAAACACATATTGATTGTCTACCATAGCCTGGATGCCGAACATTAAAGAAAAATCAGATGGGACGTCCGCCTTTTGAAGCTGTACCAGATAGTGCTTTAAATAAAAGCAGGCTCTGGGGTCCGACTTGCCCGGGGTTAGGTTCCCACCTCTCGTGTTTGCTAACTGGGTGACCTAGAAAAAGTAATTCCGTTGATTGAAGTTTGGTTTCTTACTTTCTTCGTAGGGATGATGGTAGAACCTGCTCTATACGGTGTGTGAGCCTTTCTCGACAGAGAAAGGTGGGTGCCTTGTAACCGCTCGAGGTAGAGCTGGTCCAGCTGCTCAGGTGCTATAAAACACACACACAAAAAATCCAATAATTGAGGGGCGCCTGGGTGGCTCAGTAGGTTAAGTGTCTGACTCTGGATTTCAGCTCAGGTGACGATCTCATGGGTTGTGGGATCGAGCCCCGCGTCGGGCTCTGCACTGACAGAGAGGGGCCTGCTTGGGATTCTTTCTCTGCCCCTCCCCCTGCTTGTGCTCGTGCAAAATAAACACACACTTTTTAATTGTAAAAAAAAAAAAAAAAAAGAAAGAAAAAGAAGTCCGGTCATTGATTTAAAGTTTATGCAAACGTGCTTAGCTTTGGCTTCCCTTATGGGAAGATGACCAAGCCTGGCTATGAGTCGGGGCCTTGGAGGTAGGAAATGTGATTCTAGAGTGAGTACATGGTAACATGAGGGCTGGTGGCGTGCCTAAAATTGAGGGTGATGGGGTGTCAGTGACAGCGGGGGCCAAGATAATCTCTGGTACCCCTTGGAGATCAGACAGGAGATATGGAACAGAGTGAGAATCTCAAGAGATCTGAACGCCATGGCAAAGAATTCGGTGGTCAGCGGAGAGCCGTTGGAAGTTATTGAGAGAAGTGGCATGGCAGACATCACGCCTCTATTTTAGCACTTGCTGGTTGGCAGGAGAGCCGGTCTGAAGTAGGGACCAGCCGGGAAGCTCGTGTAATGGTCTAGATGAGACATCACGAAGACTGTATCCGAGTGACCAAGCGGGGGGAGGGGGGGGGGATGGCGGGCGAGGGAGGAACTTGAGATATGTTTTCGAGGTAGAGATGATGACTTCTGGTGGTCTACCAGGTAGGGGAGGTGAGAGAAGGAACGAAAATGATTTCGAGGTGTTTACTTGGACAACACAGAGAATGGTGACCCTGTCCATTGCGACGGGGGATTTGGGATGCCTGGTGGGTTGTATAATGCTGGGGAAAGACAAAGTTTGTTTGTGGTCTAAAAGTACTTGTGAAATTCCTTCCTTCCTTCATTCCTTCCCTCCCTCCTTCTTTCCTTCCCTCCTTCCCTCCCTCCTTCCTTCCTTCCTTCCTTCCTTCCTTCCCTCCCTCCCTCCCTCCTTCCCTTCTTTCCTTCCTTCCTTCCTTCCCTCCCTCCCTTCTTTCCTTCCTTCCTTCCTTCCCTCCCTCCCTTCTTTCCTTCCTTCCTTCCCTCCCTCCTTCCTTCCTTCCTTGCTTCCTTCCTTCCTTCCCTCCCTCCTTCTTTCCTTCCTTCTTTCCTTCCTTCCCTCCCTTCCTTCCTTCCTTCCTTCCTTCCCTCCCTCCCTTCTTTCCTTCCTTCCTTCCTTCCTTCCTTCCCTCCCTTCTTTCCTTCCTTCCTTCCTTCCTTCCTTCCTTCCTTCCCTCCCTTCTTTCCTTCCTTCCTTCCTTCTTTCCTTCCTTCCTTCCTTCCTTCCTTCCTTCCTTCCTCCCTTCCCTTCCAGACTTTCTTTTTTCTCATGGTTCAGTAAATATTTAACACATCCTGTAAGTTATGCCAGGATCTGGGTGTACCTCGTAGATAAAACAGTCTTGGGAATTGATTGGGGACCTTACTGTTTGGTGGAAGAGAGAACCATATGAGACTGCAGGGAAGGACACAGAAGAAGGGCGGTGGGGGAAGAACCAACTTAGTGAACCAAGAAGGTGACATTTATGTCGGGGCCTCCAGGACAGAGGGAGCTAACCCCTTGCAGACGAGGGGGCAGCACCTTCCAGGCGGAGGGACTAGCATCCGCAAAGGCCTCTGGGTGTCCCGGGAAGGAGAAGACAACCAGTGTGGCAGGGGAATGGTTGGTAAAGGTTGAGACTAAGAAGGACGAGAAGGGACGTGCGTGCTGAAATGTGTAGGAGGTCATGCGAGCAGCTCGCAAATAAAAGCCTGGAAGCGTGGGCATGACGTCACCAGGGTTAAAATCTAAGAGAAAAAGAACATTCTGTGTCCTCCGGGGAGGGTGAGTGCGTTCAGGGATGGTGGCTGGACGGCCGTTCCCTTTTAGAGCTGACGGCGGCTAATAAGGGTGGGAGTGTAGAGTGGAGCCGGAGAGAAGGTTTGGGGGTACATCCTGGAGGTGGCGCTCGCGGGGTTTCATGGCGAAGCGGATGTGAGCAGGTGCAGTGGGAAAGAGGGAGGATCCTAGACCTAGTGACCGGCACCATTTATTCACTGTGATGAAGATAAAGAAGGAACAGGAAAAAAAAAAAAAGCGCCCGCGAGACTCAGTCATTTAAGCGTCCAACCGTTGATCTCAGCACAGGTCATGCTCCTCACAGTTCATGGGATCGAGCCCCGCGTCCAGCTCCACGGCGGACGGTACAGAGCCCGCTTGGGATTCCCCGCCTCCCTCTCTCTCTGCCCCTCTCTTGCTTGCGCTCTCCCTCTCTCTCGGAGGTAAATAAACATTAAAAAAAAAAAGAAAAATACAGACGAGGGGTCTCGATGTGCTATGTTGGCCTTAATCCGTGAGACCTCCAGAGAGGGTGCCAAGTGGACCATCGGGCACGTGGATTTGGAGCTGGAAGAAGAGGTCTGTGCCGAATGTCATGTGGGGGGAGCTGTGGGACGAGGCACCTGCCCTCACGAAGTTCACGTTCCAGCCACGGAGCAATGGAGACAGACAATGAATAAGTAAAACAATCACCGAATTTGGTCAGCGAGGCAGTAGAAGGGGCGTGGGAAGTGTCGTTTCCCCTTCGAGCAGGGCCGGCCTTTCTTAGGGATATTTGAGGACAGGCGGTGAGGATTCAGGGGAGGAACAGTTTCAGGAGGAGGGAACTCAACCCAGCGTGGACGAGCTGGGGAGGCACATGGCAGGCTCAAGGAGGGAGCAGCCCCCGGGCTGCACATTGGCCGCCTCCACTTCACGTTAGTTCGAAGGAGAGAAAGACCAGACAGCCAGCCGGTGCCCACGGGGCAACTGGAACATCAAACCCGGGAACTGGGAATGAGGTGGGTGCCGCAGGCTGTGGGAACCGCAGGTGCGAATGCGCCGCCCAAGTCGGACCCTCTTACTTACCCCTGCCTGGGCAGGAAGCAGAGGGAAGAGAGGACCCTGCACAGAGAACCTGGGGTGAAAATGAGGAGCCCCCCCCCCCCCAGCGAGGCCTGGAACAAGCAGTCTGAGAGGCAGGAAGGGGGAAACAGAGGCAGGCTGCGGGAAGGGGCCGCATTAGAAAGGAGAAGGTGGTCCGCGGCTCAGGGGCAGCAACTCAGAGGTCAAGTGCAGGGGAGGGAGAGACAGGGCAGCTAGAAACGGACTGGCATGGTGGGCTGGACAGTGGGATTCCGGGGGTGGGGAGGGGGGGTGCTGGTGGGAGCCAGAGAGAGAACAGGAGGCGAGAGAACAGATCGGGCCGCGGGAATTGTTGTTTTGGAACATTCACGGTGTTCTCCCCGGGAGAACCCCGGAAGGCCGGGGGAGTTGTTTAGGAAGGAGAAAGGAATGCGGGGAGTTTGTTTGCTTGAAAAATTTCACCCTTTCCTTGGACCGCACTCTGCGCCAGATCCGGGCCTCGATGCCGAGGCAGCGCGGGTTTTCTTGGGTTTGGGGACTTGGGGCCGCGGAGGCTCAGACAGCCACTCCCCGCTGGGCCCCCACGCCCTTGCTCTTGGCTCCCGCGAAGCACAAACCAATCCCCGGGGCGGGCCCGGGCTGCTCTTGGATCCAGCGTCTTCTCCAAGCTTTAAACCCCACTTACCGGGATCTGGCTGGTAGGTCCGGGGACAGCCCGTGTGATTTCCAATCTGCGCGCCAGGGGGGGAGGTTTCCTCTTCGCGTCCCAGGCACAGTAGGCGCACGATCCGTGCTGTGGCCGGCTCGGGTGGGTGAATCGGATTCTCCAGCCCACGCCAGCCAGCCAGGGCACACTTGAACCTGAAGGTGATCGCTTCTCGGCCTTTTGGCTAAGATCAAGTGGACCTGAAGGTGGAGAAGCTGGTCCCGGGCGAGGTCCTTCCCGTGTTAACAGAGCTCCCCCGTTAAGAGCTGCTCCCCCGACAAGGGAAATTAGCCACGGGCGGAAACGACCATTTCATTCGTCCTGCGAGGGCCACGCGTCCTCGACAGGCTGCGAGCGGCCTGATTCACTGACCGGGGCCCGCCGTCCCAGAGGAGTGGCACCGCTTTCTGGGGTCGGTATGAGCCGCAGCTCAGCGGGTGTGGCTTTACTTTACAAACGGGCACTTCACAACCTCTGCGCGCGCGGGTGCGAGCGCACGCACGTGTGGATGGTTCCCCTTTGAAGTGCTTTTCATCATCCGGATTTGCATCTCTATTAAAACGGCAAATAATGAGCCTTTTAGAATGTGAGCTGCTGCGACAGCTGTCGACCGCTGGTAACTCAGGAGAAAATGTCCAGAGGAGAAGTCAGCCCAGAGCTGGGGGTGAGGATTTTTTTTTTTTTTAATGTTTATTTTTGAGAGAGAGAGAGAGAGAGAAAGGGAGAGGGAGAGAGAGGGAGAGGGAGTGAAAGCAGGGGAGGGGCAGGGAGAGATGGGGGGAAGCAGGGATCTGAAGCAGGCTCTGGGCTGGCAGCAGGGAGGCCAACGCGGGGCTAGAAGTCAAGAACCATGGGTTCGTGACCTGAGCTGAAGTTGGACGCTGAACTGACTGAGCCACCCAGACGCCCCAAGAACCGGGTTTTCTTATTAGGAGCTGTCAGGGTTAGAGTTGGGACAATGTCACCATGCCCCACCATGAGGCTGCAGCCGGGCAGTGTTCAGCAAGGTCACCCTGAGAGTCATCAGAATCAGGTACGCGGAGAGGCTCAGAGAAGGAGGTCCGGAGGAACGTGAGGCTCATGGGAAAGTTAAAAGCTGAAACAGCTTTTGCCTCCGACGTCTTCCTACCTCGGGTTCTGTCATCCAGAAAGTGGGTCTCCTCTCTGTCCTGTCCTTCCCCCGCACGCTGCCATTGTCCCCCTAAGATGTGTCTGTCCTTCATCGTGTTCCTCAACAGCCCGACGTGGGGCCCTTTTTCGAAGCATGACTTAGACCTTCTTGACTTTGGAGCCCACCCTGATTTCTCTATCTCGTGAGCCCCTCTTGGGAGCAGTTCTTGACTTCATACAACAGTTCTTGGAAGTTTGAGTCAACTCCCGAGTGGCCTGGGGGGACCCTACTGAGATTCTGGAGCCGTTTGTCGTGGCCTCTTTTGGAGAATCAAGCTCCTGAAACCAGGAACGTCCGATGGCACAGACAGGTCCTGATCAGGCAAACATCCAGTTTTGGGAGTATGATGAGGGTATTGAAAGAGCATCACGGAGGACCAACCCAGAGGCTTCCAGAACCGAGCCTTTCGTATTCCGTCCTGGGTGGCGGGATTTTTCTCTCGCTCCGTGGGTGGCCTGGGTGGCTTCTCTTCCCTCTTACACCACGGTTGCCCAGGTTCCCGAGTGTTCTTGCTCACGTGACTTCCAAGTTCCTGTGGCTCAGTCAGTCCATTGAATAGGAGAATGAAGATCCCAAGGGATCAGCCTCAGAGCACCTTCCCCGGGGATCGTGGCATTTAGTGGTATATCTCTGGGGCCCCCGGGGACCTGCCTCAGGGCGTTTCTTGTTCTTTCCGGAGAGACTTGTTGAAGCTGCCTCAGAAGTGAGTCCCTTGGTGGTTGAACAGGCACTCCACAGAAAGCCTGACATGGTGGGTTCTTCACTTTCTCCCTGCCCTTGCCTCACGGAGTGTTGCTGCTCCTGGTCTTGAAATATCTGTGTCAGAATTTTGTAATCCTAGAGGAGAGCCAAACTCAGAGGAAATCAGTTGACTGATCTATTATCTCTATCTATCTATCATCTATCTATTTATCTATCTATCTATCTATCTTTCATCTCTTCTCTTCCCTTCCCTTCTCTTCTCTTCTCTCTCTCTCTTTCTCTCTCTCTCTCTCTCTGTAGATTAGCTCATGCTATTGTAGGGGCTCCCAGATCCAAAATGTGTACGGCAGGCCAGCAGGCCAGAAACATAAGCAGAATTTCTCTGTTGCTGTCTTGAAACAGAATCCCTTCTACTCTGGGGGAACTCACTCTTTGCCGTTAAAGCCTTCAGCTGGCTGGGTGAGGCCCACCCACATCATGGAGGGTAATCTGCTTTACTCAACGTCTCCTGGTTTATATGTCGATCACATCAAAAAATGCCTCCATGGCATCATCTAAACTGGTGTCAGACCCAGCAGCTGGGCACCAGAAGCCTAACCATATCAACACATAGAATTGTTCATCACAGGGGCGCCCGGGTGGCTCAGCGGGTGGAGTGTCTGACTCTTGATGGCGGCTCAGGTCACGATCTCACGGGCCGTGAGCTTGAGCCCATCATCAAGCTCTGTGCTGCCAGTGTGGAGCCTGCTTGGGATTCTCTCTCTCTCTCTCTCTCTGTCTCTCCTCTGCTCATGCTCTCTCTCTTCCTCTTTCTCAAAATAAATAAATAAAACTTTAAAAAAACAAAAAAGAATTGTTCATCACAGAAGGGAAAGGCCACATCGGGTGGAAGCTTTCAAAAAATGGAAAATGGAGCAAGAGACGAGGTATTTATTTTTCTTTTATGATTCAGAATTGATGTCTCTTCCTCTGGAAAGCCATCCTGGACCTTCTGCACCCTGTCTCCCCAAGCGTGGGTGAGGTGCCTTTTCCCTGCACCCATCTGGATGCCTGTGGTTACCCCTCTCCTGTGCTGTGTTGCACCCACCGTGCTTCCATGGCAGATAAGGTTGAAATACCCCTCCCTTGGATTTTGCTATTTAACTTCTTGGTCAACAACCATTTGTAGACTGAATAGGACAATTTGGGAAGAAGTTGGACATTTCCCCAATCCTACCCCCCCAACCCCCACCTTGAGTTGGGTTGGGCTTGGCTGTCATGTGAGTTAAACAAGCCAGGCTGGAGGCTCAGGGCTTAGAGACACAACAGACAAAAGAATGGGACCTGTCAAGATTTCAGATGTTGCGAATGGCTAAAGAGACAGTGCTTTGGGAAAGTTCCAGAGAAGTGGATTCCAGCCAATTTGCTGCAGTTCAAACTTCTATGAGCAGTCAATTAGTGCAAAGGATAGTCTTGAAGCTGAATATAGAAGACAGGGTTCAAGGGGGAGGGGCCGAGTAGAATGGATACAAAATATAAACAAAACAAGAAGGTTGAAAGACAAAACAAGAGGGACGAGAGACAAAAGCTTTATTCCTCCAGCCACAACTCATGGAATGTAAACTTGGGCTAACTTAAAGCTACCAGATCACATGTATGGGTGTGAGATATTTCCTCTTTTAAGTGTTTTTCCCTTGAGTTAAGTGACTCATGGAAAAAATCAGTGATGGAGTTCAATGCAATGCTAGTTTTGATTCATTGAAGTTGTTCAGATCTGAAATTTGAGGACTTTGCAGTTTTTTAGAGACTTTATAACTTTTTTTTTTTATTTTAGAGAGGCAGGGCAGAAGGAGAGGGAGAGAGAATCTCAAGCAGGCTCCACACGCAGCGTGGAGTCTGACAAGGGGTTTGATCCCACAACCCTGAGATCATGGCCTGAGCCGAAACCAAGAGTCAGATGCTCAACCGACTGAGGCACCCAGGCGCCCCAGAGACTTTATAACATTTTTAATTAAGTTTTTAATTTTAATTCCCGGGTAATTAGCACATAGTGTTATATCCGTTTCAGGTGTATGATATAGCGATTCAACAATTCTATATATCACCCAGTGCTCCCCAGAAAAAGCACACTTCTTTCATTAATAAAAAATTTTTTTAATGGTTATATTTATTTTTGAGACAGAGAGAGACAGAGCATGAGCAGGGGAGGGGCAGAGAGAGAGGGAGACACAGAATCCGAAGCAGGCTCCAGGCTCTGAGCTGTCAGCACAGAGCCCAACACGGGGCTCAAACTCACAAACTGTGAGATCGTGACCTGAGCCGAAGTCAGACGCTCAACTGACTGAGCCACCCAGGCGCCCCAGAACAAGTGTCCTTCTTAATCCCCATCACCTATTTCACCCCTTTGCTCATTTGTTTTGTTTCTTGAATTCCACATGGGAGTGAAATTATATGGTATTTGTCTTTCTACGACTGACTTACCTTGCTCAGCGTTATGCTCTTTAGCTCCATCCACGTGGTTGCAAATGGTGAGATTTCACTCTTTTTTTAATGGCTGAATAATATTTGAATATATACGTGTGTATGTATTCATGTAGATCTCTCACAAGTTCTTTCTCCCCTCATCTCTCAGTGAACGCTTGGGCTGCTTCCATAATTTGGCTGTTGTAAATAATGCTGCAATCACCCAAGGGGCGCGTGTATCTCTTTGCGTTAGTGTTTTTGTATTCTTAGGGCCAATACCCAGTAGCGTGATTACTGGCTCATAAGACAGTTCTACTTTCTAACCTTTGGAGGACCCTCCACACTGTTTTCCACAGTGGCCGCCCCAGTTTGCATTCCCACCGACGGTGCGCCAGGGCTCTTTTCTCTCCACGTCCTCGCCAACACCTGTTGTTTCCCGGGTTGTTGATGTTGGCCACTGTGACAGGTGTGAGGTGACATCTCCCCGTGGTTTTGATTTGCGTTTCCCTGATGACGAGTGAGGGATGTCGAGCCCCTTCTCGTGTCTGTCGGCCACCCGTACGCGGAGGTTTTATAACTTTGACGTAGGTGAGAAATGGTCTTATCCGCGAATTCGATACTTCGTGAAAAAATGAGATGAGAGAAGAAATAAGGAACTCTGGGAGGAGGAGGAAACGAAACTTCTTCCTCCTTCTCTCTCTTCAGTTGGCTCCTGGCATTTTGTGTGGGGTGACACTTCAGAAACGGATAATGACCTTGTATGTTTCACGGCACGTTTATCTGTGTTTCAATGAGGATTTCTGGGGTGCTTCCGATGGTGTTGAAAAAAGAAATGGAGGACGAAGATGAGAAGTGTCACCTAAGAAGAAAGAAGGGAAGGACAGGGTCAGGAGGGGGAAAATGGACAGGTAGATCCGGGCAATTATGGGGCTAAGCTTGACCTGAATGCTAAGTGGGCTGCCTAACATCATTTCTGGTTAGTTTTCCTGGGTGGAGTTCTATCACATTGACTTTCTATGACTCTGAAAACACAAAGAGACAGGGTCTGTTTTTCTTTTCTTTCTTTCTTTAAAAAAATTTTTAAATGTTTATTTATTTGTGTGAGAGAGAGACACACAGAGTAGGAGCAGGGTAGGGGCAGAGAGAGGGAGACACAGAATCCGAAGCGGGCTCCGGGCCCTGAGATGTCAGCACAGAGCCCGATGCGGGGCTCGAACACGTGAACCGTGAGATCATGACCTGAGCCGAAGTCAGATGCTTAACCGACCGAGCCACCCAGGTGCCCTTCTGAGAGACAGAGAGACAGAGCATGAGTGGGGGAGGGACGGAGAGAGGGAGACACGGAATCCGAAGCAGGCTCCAGGCTCTGAGCTTTCAGCCCAGAGCCTGATGCGGGGCTCGAACCCAGGAACCGGGAGATCATGACCTGAGCTGAAGTCGAACGCTTAACCGACTGAGCCCCCCAGGTGCGCTAGGCTCTGTTCTTCTTAACGGGAGTGTTTGAGAGTAGCTAGGGACTACGCATGCTTGTCTTCTTTAGTGATTTATCAGAAAGCTCTGTGCTTCTTCCTTTGCTCCCATGTGTAACCTGGGCCTACAACGCAGGAGAATGATGGATGAGTTGTAGAATTATGGATTCTTAGCCACTTATCTGTTATCTCACTGCTGGGTAATGTCAGGTCTGAAGGGGTGGCTGAGTGGCTTACGTTCGTGCACTTGTGGCCATGTGAGTATGTCCGAATCTGCAAGTACATCCCACCTGTTGGGTGGTAATGAATCAATCAACTAACTCGATGGCTGTTTATTGAATGCCTACACTGTCTTAGCACGATAGCTCAAGTGCTGTAAAGAATTCCAGGCCGGGGGGCCTGGGTGGCTCGGTCAGTTAAGCCTCCGACTTCGACCCAGGTCGCGATCTCATGGTTCGTGAGTTCGAGCCCCACGTGGGGCTCTGTGCTGACAGGACAGACCCTGGAGCCTGCTTCAGGTTCTGTGTCTCCCTCTCTCTCTGCTCCTCCCCTGCTCACACACACACTCTCTCTTTCTCTTAAAGATAAATAAACATAAAGAAAGGAATTCCAGGCCAACAGGCAAGGCACAAGTAAGACGATAGTCATTTGGTGGAAGGCCAGGGAAGCAGTCTGAGCCCGTCTACCCGACACCACGCACCAGGGTTGTCCTAGTCAGGAAGATACAGAGAGGATGTCCAATTGGGGACAGACAGAAATCGAGAAAGGTGGTTAGCAGCAGAGAAATCTGTAAGAAGGCAGTAGGTCCGTGGACACTATTGTGGCTTGAATTATGTTCCGCACAAGTTCACGTTGAAGCCCTTGCCCTCAATATCTCAGATTGTGACCTTATTTAGGGGAGACAGTTGTTGCCAATGTACTTGAGATGAGGTCATACTACAGTAGAGGGGATCCGTCATCCGCCATGAATGGAGTCTTTACAAAAAGGAGAAAACTCGGCCCCACACAACAGGCAGAGGCAAAGACCTACTACGCCAGGAATGCCAAAGATTGCCAACGCACCACCAGACACTGGGGGAGAAGCAAGGAACAGATCTATCCTTCCTCACAGCCCTCAGAAGGACTCAACCCTGCCGACACCTTGTTCTTGGACTTCGTGCCTCCAGAACTACGAGACGATAAATGGACGTTGGTTAAGCTGCTCAGTCTATGGCACTTTGTTACAGACCAGCTCAACCAATTCCCAATTCCTGCCCCTGAAACAGGGAAGTCTGGAGATATGGCGAGAGTCTGGCTCTGGAGAGACAACGATTGGGGAGCAGTGGGAGGAGGTGGAGAAAGGGAAGAAGCCAAGCGTGGGTTAATTTCCGGAGAAGAACCAGCGTCATGCCGACCTCATGGGGGGCCTGGTGAGGTAGGCAGAATAATGGCTCCCACGGGGATCAGACCCTACTCCCTGGAACCTGTACGTGTGATCTTATTTGGAAAGAGGGTCTTTGCAGATGTGACTAAATGAAGGATCTTGTGGTTGTCCTGGAGTTTCTGGGTGGGGCCCCGAATGCTGGCACAACCAAGAGGGGCAGAGGGAGAGACAGCAAACACTGCGGAAAAGGTGGGGGCAGAGAGACGCATGATTTGGCCCCAAAAGCCAAGGAACACTGGCAGCCACCGGAAGCTGGAAAAGGCGGGGAACGGATTCTCCTCCGGAGCCTTCCCATGCAGCAAATCTCCTTGATTTTGGCCCAGGGCTACCGATTTTGGACTTCGGGCCTCCAGAGCCACAAGAGAATAAGTGTCTGTTGTTTTGAGTCACCTCTTCGGTGATAATTTGTTGCAGCCGCTGTAGGAAATGGGTCCAGTGTCCTCTCTTGGCTCTGCTTCCCTTCCAGACTCGCCCCCCACCCGCCCCACCCTGAGCCTGTGCGTATGCAACACATGACTCGTCAGAGCCAGAAGGGGAGCCGACTGTGATTCTACCTTTGGAAGCACAGGGATTCCATCTGAAGGTGTTTGTCATTTCCACCCAGACCTCTCTCTGGCGTGAACCGTACTTATACACTAATAAGCAAAATGATGGCGGATGTTATGGATAACTTCCCATCCAATGGCCTCAGACACATTGGGGGTTCTTGCCGCCATTTCCCGTCTCCTCCGCAGGAGACCCAGGCAAAGTTGGCTTCGTAGAAAGCAAAACTATTGTTTAATTTAAGTGTGCTTTTAGAGAAGCACGTGAAAGAGAATGGTGTATGTCAACGACAACAACCCCCCCCCTTCCTTTTTTTTAAATGAATGAACAAAGTATTCCCATTTCTGGGCCCATGTTGACAATCGGTGGGTATGACTGATAGAAAAAAGATTAGAGAGAAATCATATAGAGTAGCTGGCCCAGGGCTCAGGATAATACGTGGTTGTTCGAGTGTCCACTCAGTATCTCGTTGACGAAATCCAGTCCACAATGTACCCAATTTAACGATTGGTTTTATCCCCAAGCAAACGGTATGATATTGAAGGCCACCACATAGAAATAAATCCATCTTTTGCAATGGCCCTGTTTCCAGATGTCTGTCGAACGCTTTGGTGAAATCACTACAGAATCAGAAGCTCTTTTTAGGGGGGCAAGGACGACCCCACACTTGACATAAATGTTTCGGGGTTGACCACCAAAGTCTGGAGTGATCCACGGACACATTGTTTCTCCTACCGAGTGCTTGCCTCCTCCAGAAATTGGGTCTAATTCACCTTTGTTCTCCTCCTGGGGCACGCCGCCTGGCACTCCGAAAGTTGTCTGCGAACACTTGGCTTCAAATGCGGGTTCAGTTCAGTTCCACAAATGCCGAGCGGCCCAAAGATTCTGGTGTTGTCCCCGGAGACAGTGGTGCGGGGGATGGGTAATAAAACCAACCTCTGGCCACCGGTGGATTTGCATAAATTTGCTTTGCAAATGAGCGAGAGTTTGCTTTGTGAGTTACACCATTGTTTACTTAGGACTCCCTGAAGGAAGCCCTAGCCTTTCCGGGCTTGTCAAACTTGAGGGGTCTCCAATCTCCCGGGACCAATACTTGTCCCTACAGATGGTGGGCAGGGTGGAAGGCAGAACACTTCCTACCAGAACTCTGTTCTCCTTATTTTTTCTGAGCCTATGATTTTTTTTCCCCCGAGACCATGCCTTCCCAGGGGTTGAGTGTGACTCGAGAAGTTTATTCATTTATGGGGCGCCTGGGTGGCTCCATCGGTTAAGCGTCCGACTTCGGCTCAGGTCACGATCTCCTGGTCCAGGAGTTCGAGCCCCACGTCGGGCTCTGTGCTGCCAGCTCGGAGCCTGGAGCCTGCTTCGGATGCTGTGTCTCCCTCTCTCTCTGCCCCTCCCCCGCTCATGCGCTGTCTCTCTCTGTCTCAAAAATAAATAAAAACATTAAAGAAAATAAAGTTTATTCATTTATTTTTAGAGAGAGAGAGCGCACAAGTGGGGAAGGGGCAGAGACATGCGGAGAGAGAGAGAATCCCAAGCAGGCTCCCTACTGTCAGTGCAGAGCCTGATGCAGGGCTTAAACTCACGGACCAGGAGATCATGACCTGAGCTGAAATCAAGAGTCGGCTGCTTAACCGACTGAGCTACCCAGGTGCCCCAAGCATCCAACTGTTGACTTCAGCACAGGTCCTGACCTTACCGTTCGTGAGTTCGAGCCCTGCGCCGGGCTCTGTGCTAATGGCACAGCGCCTGCTTGGGATTGTCTGTCTCCCTCTCTCTCTGTCCCTCCCCTGCTTGCTGTCTCTCAGAAGAAATAAACAAACATTAAAAAAAGAAATCTTAAGAAAATACCTTTTGGGAAAAGAGAGGCATAGGCCAATAGACTAAACATTTGACTTATTTTATCTTCTCCCTTCTCTGTTGCCTCGCTCCTTATTTTCCCATGATCTGCCTTCCCCAGCCCCTTACGTCTGGGCTCACTGACGTCCCACACAGACTTAACCCACCCCTTACGTGCCCATGTTCTTGAGCCTAAGCCGATCGACCCTGGATGTACTTACATGCCCCACTTCTCCATCCAAGGACTTGCCTTTGAGTTATTCTTTGGGCGGAGTTATTCTTTGGGCGGCCCTGATCCTTAGAAGATGTCTCACGGCTGCGCCACCTGGTTCCCACCTGAAGGCAGGACCATGTCCCTTTTGCTAATGGACTCCCTGTGCCTCGTGTCTGCTCTGCTTTGTCCTAGGACTTGAGCTTCCGGTCCGCAGTTACTTTTGGGTAACTCTAGTCTCTCTGTAAGCATGGAAGCATGTCTGATTCTTGACAGTCCCCTCCCTGCCCTCGCACCAGACCCTACCCCGGACGAAAACTATTGGCAATTTTTGGATTTCTGTAGCTGTGTCCTGGTCACATGACCCGAAGTCATACGGATTCACCTCCTGGAAATAGCCAGTGACACCGAAGGCCCGCAGCAGTGGCTGTTTTTCTGGATCACTGGGAGAAAAGGCTAAGCCCATCGGGCTCTGAGCCATGCTTAGTTTGCTGACCGCCCATCGCTAACCCGGCTGATACACTTCCCCCAGTGTCTGATGGATGGGTGATTCTCACCCTGTGCTCACCGCTCCACCTCGCTCCAGAAAGCTGCCATGCCTCACCAACAAACCCAGAGATAAATGACTTTTTGTTTGTTTGTTTGTTTGTGTCGAGAGCATGGGGTTTGAAGTTGGCCCAGCCAGCCAAAACACAAGCAGGAGCACACATTGAAAGACAGAGGAAACAATTCCATGCCATATGGGTGATGATACTGAAACTCATTCAGAAATACATTTAATGCCTCAGATGCTCTTGAGCGTTGTTGTTTTTTTTTAAACACTTACACTTGACTGGAATGACTTTACGCTTTTGTGTTTCTGCCTTCTCTGGGTGTTGTCTAGAGAGGCAGGAGTCCTGACTTAGAGAGTAACAACAGTGTTTCCAAACATATACCGCATCGACCGTTACTAATTTGGATTATGCTTCCGGATTTTCAAAGCTCCTCCTTAAACCTTAGCCTATTTTTTTTTTAATTAAAAATTTTTTTTTAATTTTTTTAACGTTTTTATTTATTTTTGAGACAGAGAGAGACAGAGCATGAACGGAGGAGCGTCAGAGAGAGGGAGACACAGAATCGGAAACAGGCTCCAGGCTCTGAGCTGTCAGCACAGAGCCCGACGCGGGGCTCGAACTCACGGACCGCGAGATCGTGACCTGAGCCAAAGTCGGCCGCTTAACCGACCGAGCCACCCAGGTGTCCCAGCATATTTCTATTTTTTAATGCTTATTTTGAGAGAGAGAGAGTGTGTGTGGGGGGGGGGGGGGAGTGGCAGAGAGAGGGATAGAGAGAATCCCAAGCAGGCTCCACACTGTCAGTGCCCAACATGGGGCTCCGTCTCAAGAACCGTGAGATCATGACCTGAGCCGAAACCAAGGGTGGGGTGCTGAACGGACTGAGCCACTCGGGTGCCCCTGACCTTAGTATATTTCATTAAAATGCATTAAAATGACTGCTTCGAAGCGGCCAGTGGGAGTTTCTGTATCTGTGTCAATGTTGTGGCCATTGCATAAACACTTTGGATATTTTAGGTCACGGATCACGCAAAACGAGGGGCATCATTACACTGAGTTAAAACAGCAGTACTTACAGACGTTGGCAAGCATCAGAATCTTGTTAAAACTGGAAAGCTTGTTAAACTAACGTATACTGTCCCCTGTCCCTCCAGTTTCTGATTTAGGAAATCTGAGGTGGGGCCCGGTGATTTGCATCTCTGACAGGTGCCCCGGGTGGTACCAATGCGTGCCGGTCCCAGGACCATATTCTGAGAATTCCTGCCCTGGAGGCTCAGTTCTTGACCTGGATGGTCGAGCAAAATCACCGGGAAACTCTTGAAAATATATCAGTGGGACAGGGAAGCATATACAACAATGGCCATAGCAGGTATTTATGCAATTGTGGCAGGTTGGAAACAAAGTAAATGCCCAATGGCGTGGGAATAGACAACCAAATGGTGGTATCTTCACAGAGGGAACCACCAAACAGAAGCAGAAAATGAACAAAGTAGAACTGTGTCTTTCAACATGGATAAATCTTACAAATACAAGGTGGAGGGGGAAAAGGAAGTTGTATAAGAGGGACTACAGCGTATCGTTTGTTTGAGGTGCAAGAATATATGAGATAATGCTACACACAGTGTAAAAGTATAAAGAAGTATAAAGATACCCATGGGGAACAGAACCCCCAGGTGACTGGAGACTCTGGGCGATGGGGGAGAGGTGCGGTCACCCTGTTACAGCAGTGTGGTGCGGGGGGGGGGGGATCCTTCTAATGGATGTGTAGCTCTTTACTTATTTATTTTTTGAAGTTTATTGGTTTATTTTGAGAGTGTGAGTGGACCAGGGGCAGAGAGAGAGGGAGAGAAAGAGAGAGAGAGAGAGAGAGGGAGGGAAGGAGAATCCCAAGTAGGCTCCACGCTGTCAGCAGAGAGCCTAAGGGAGGGTTGGATCTCATACACCATGAGATCATGACCTGAGCCGAATGAACTAGGGTGCTTAACCGACTGAGCTACCCAGGTGCCCCCAAATCTTTGTTTTTTAAACTGGTGGGTTCACAAGTATACATGAGAGCTTTCCCCAATGATTCTTTTTCAGAAAATGAAAGATAATGAATGTACATATCCCCAGGTTCCCACCTTTGTTTTGACAAATCTTCACCCATGATTCTCGAACACAGATTCCTTGCATGCCCTTCCTGAAATACATCCCTTAGTTTTGACCCCATGTGGGACCACTCTGACCTTCCATTTTACTGGCCAGATTTGGTAATGGATACCTTTGGAAGGTTTTTGGAGGTAGTGTAAGGAAGCTTTGGCACAATGAAGAAAGTCAAGAGAAGGGGTTAGGGGCTCTGAAGACGGTTTGCAAAGAAGAACATAGCTGGGATGCAAATATGGACTACTAAGACCACTCAGAAGGGACGATATAGATATATAGAGCCTAGAGGACTTGCTACCAAGTTGACTGCATTCGATTTTTAAGTAGGCTGCATGCTCATTGCAGAATTCGAAGCCAGGCTTGAACTCACAACCCTGAGACCAAGACCTGAGTTGAGATCAAGGATCAGACACTTAAATGACTGAGCCACCCAGGTGCCCCGATTGCATTTTTTATTAGTTTTTTATATATATATTTTAAATGTTTATTTATTTCTGAGACAGAGAGAGACAGAGCATGAACGGGGGAGGGTCAGAGAGAGAGGGAGACACAGAATCCGAAGCAGGCTCCAGGCTCTGAGCTGTCAGCACAGAGCCTGATGTGGGGCTCGAACCCATGAACCATGAGATCATGACCTGACCGAAGTCGGACGCTTAACCGACTGAACCACCCAGGCGCCCCCCAATTGCATTTTTTAAATCAGTCCTTGAATATAGACAAAATTACCAACTATACACTGAAAGAAAGAATACAACTTCATAGCTTCTTTGTTTCATTTTTTAAAGTTTATTTATTTTGAGAGAGAGAGAGAAAGAGAGAGAGGGGGTGTGGCAGGGAGAGAGGGAGAGAGAATCCCAAGCAGGGTCCCCACTGTCAGCGCTGAACCTCATGTGGGGCTCTATCCCACAAACCGTGAGATCATGACCTGAGCTGAAATCAACAGTCGGACGCTTGACTGACTGAGCCACCCAGGCACCCACATCTTTGTTTCCAAGAAAAGAATAAACAAAACTCTTTTACCTTAACCTGCCAAATGCACATCCCATTCCCAGAATGACTTCCTTCTAATACCAGTTTGGGTCCTTTTCAGAATTCTGCTAAGCATAAGAGCATGGAGCCTTTCTTCGGAAGCAATCTTCCCACTTCCGGGCTCCCCTTGATGACAGGTGTCACCATCAGAAGAAGCCATAAATATGTGCTGTTGACTTGGCGTGTGGGTGGTGGGCTTTGAGGACACCAGTATCGGAGATCCATGACAGACACACAAAACCGCGCTGTCTGGAATAACTTGGAAGGCGAGCTGAAAGCTTCTAAGGCTGTGGCTCGGGTGGACAAAAGTTAGAAAATAGGATGTAACTGGAGTGTTGGCTTTCCTTCAGGAGAGAGGAGTGAGAGACTTTTGTTCTTTTATTATTGATGATGGTGATGGTGATGATGGTGGTGATGATGCTGATGGTGATGATGGTGGTGGTGGTGATGATGATGGTGGTGATGATGGTGGTGATGATGGTGGTGGTGGTGGTGATCATGATGGTGATGGTGGTGATCATGATGGTGGTGGTGGTGATCATGATGGTGATGAAGATGATGGTGGTGGTGATGATGATGGTGATGAAGATGATGATGGTGATGGTGATGAAGATGATTATAGTCATGGTGGTGATGATGATGATGATGATGGTGATGATGAAGATGATGATGGTGATGGTGATGATGGTGATGATGATGGTGATGATGGTGATGAAGATGATGATGGTGATGGTGATGATGGTGATGATGATGGTGATGAAGATGGTGATGGTGATGATGGTGATGATGATGGTGATGAAGATGATTATAGTCATGGTGGTGATGATGATGATGATGGTGATGATGAAGATGATGATGGTGATGGTGATGATGGTGATGATGATGGTGATGAAGATGATGATAGTGATGGTGGTGATGAGGATGATGACTAGTGGTTGGGTTCTCTGGTCCCTGCCTTGTCACCACTATGTATATTGAGGATATGGAGGATAGACAGCTTTATTTTCACTGCGTGACATACCATACCACGAGGAGCTTTGCCAAAACTGTGTGGAAATGGCTGTTCTTCACTCCTGTGCTTGGCACTGGGTGCTGTCATCGGGGCGAGCCAAGGAGGGGTAGGTATTTGCACATGTGGAAGAAAAGAAGTATGTGGATATCGGTGGCAAGATGACTCACTGTGGCCAAAGCCTCCTCTCCCAGGGAGGAGAGAAAATACATTCTCTCCCACTGGCATCATGACATCTGGCCGTGGACTATGGGTGAAGTGCCATTTATAGCCTGAAGAGTTTAACCGGGGGTCGGGCTTTTACCCCACCCACTGATTGGATTGCGGGGACTCTGAGGCCTCATAGGATGTCCCAACTACAAGATAGAAGGAACCCGGATTCCTGAACACCTTGTTGAAGGCTGCTGACCAACCAGAAGCACCTGCATTGGTCAGTCATTTGAATAGGAAATGCATTTCTGGGGCGCCTGGGCGGCTCAGTGAATTGAGCATCTGACTCGTGATCTCGGCTCAGGTCATGACTTCACGGTTCCTGAGTCTGAGACCCTCACCAGGCTCCTCACTGACAGTGTGGAGCCTGCTTGGGATTCTCTCCCTGCTCCTCCCCTACGCTCATTCTTCCGCTCTCTCTCAAAATAAATAAAATACATTTCTTTTGTGTGAAGGCACTAATAATGTGCAAGGTTTTTTTTTAACTTTTCTTAAGCTTGTTTATTTATTTGTTTATTTATTTATTTATTTTGGAAAGAGAGCGAGCACAAGAGCAGGGCAGCAGAGAGAGCGAGTGTGTATGTGTGTGTGTGCACGCATACACAAGTAGGGGAGGGGCAGAGAGAGAGAGAGAGAGAGGAGAGGGAGAATCCTAAGCGAGCTCTGTGCGGTCGGTGCAGAGCCTTACGCAGGGCTCGATCCCACCACTGTGAGATGGCGACTCGAGCTGAAATCAAGTCACACACTTAACTGGCTGAGCCATCCACACGCTCCAAGAGTGTATTTGTTACAGCAGGCAGCAAAGCAATATGCTCACAGAGGATTTCAGCAGCATTGTTCAATGGATACCACCGGAAGGGCAGATATAACCGAGTTATATCTTGTACCAAACTTAAAGACAGGGAGAGAGTAGTTATTCTCTAAGATGTCTGCGTTGGAGACTTGCTCTACAGTCCTTACTCTTGGCCCCGGCTGATGGTCTTTCCGACGCAAAATCAGCTTTGCTGGGAGACGATGTGACGTCACCCTCCCGTGTTAGTGCCCTGCCATGCAGATTTGTACTGAGCACTTACTTGAATGAACCAGAAGATCTTTGTGTCTTGCATCAGGGAACTCCTTTTTTTTTTTTTTTTGCTGGAAGGAACAAGAAAATGCATTCCATTTGCCACTGGTCATGCTGTGATGACAGATAATTAGAAACTTTAATCAATCTTGTTTTGCCAGCATGACTTTTATATCAAAAGGAGACTGTGTTGAAAAAAAAAATAAAACCTCCCAAGTAAATATAAAAATTTAGCTCTGTGAAGCATCAATAATGAAGCGTAATGATGTTAAGTAATGATATCTCGAAACCCTTCCCCAAACCTCTTGTGTGTGTCAAATTCTCATCTTCCACACCTCCCTGCACTTCATTTGCACATGATTTTCGTTTAGTTATTTGCCCTTCGCACCTTATGGGTCACTGCCCCGAGTTTCATGGACACGGAGGGACGAGGGCCTCTGGCACGTAACCTACTCTTTCTCAGGCCACATAAGCCGTCGTCCCAACATTTAGCATGTTAGAGCAGGCTTTCGAGTCAGACAAGCCTACCTCCAAACTCCACTTTTACCATTTTCCAGCTCTGTGATCTCATCTCGCTAAGTGGAATCTGTTTCACTACCTGTAAATTATGGATACATTTACCATCCTCCCGAAGCCGTTGTCATAATCAAGGGAGGTAACGCGCATTCGGCACACAGAGTTACCTAGCACGCTATCTGATACAGAATGCTGAGGGTGTGCGCTCGAAAATGTGAAATCTGTTCTGCTTCACTCTCTAACAGAAAATAGATTCTCTAGCTTAATGACTAGAATTCATCAAGAATATGTTTGGCAGCTCTCTCCCCCTCCCCTTCCTCCAACGGCAAGGAGCTAGCACTTGGGCACAGAGGCGAGCCTTGACCCCAGTGTGTGAATGGAGGTGCTTTAGGGTAGGTGGCCCACACTCCCCTTTATCCCCTGACTTGAAGAGTTATTTGTCGATCCTAACCCCCCCGCCCGCCTTTTTTAAGTATATTTATTTATTTTTGAGAGAGAAAGCACGAGCAGGGGAGGGGCAGAGAGAGAGAGTCGGAGAGAGAGAGAGAGAGAGAGAGAATCCCAAACAGGCTTCTTGTTGTCAGTGCGGAGCGCGGTGTGGGGCTCAAACACACGAACAGTGAGGTCATGACCCGCGTGGACATCAAGAGCCGGACCCTTCACCGACCGGGCCAACCTGGAGCCCCACGGTCCCACCTCTTCCAGGGAGGAGGAAGCAACCCTTCCCTGGGAGAACATGAGAGATTGAGGTGTCAGAAGGCTCGCGGTCAAGGAAGATTCTTGGCATGTGGGTGCCTGCTGACCGTCTCTCAAGCTTGTTCCTCTGCCAGACGTTCCGGAGAGCTTCTGGCAGAGAAGTTGACCCTGGCATTCCTGAGCGTGTGTCACTTCTGGCGTGATGAGGCACGGAGCTTGGTTAAGGGTAGAGCCAGGGGCCAAGGAGCGCTTAGGCTTCGCACACTGCTTTACTTGTTTTGGTTCCACTTGTGATGGCATCCGAAGGCTTCCAGATGCATGCGGATGGCTGCACGCCCCCTTCCTGTCTTGTGGGTGTCTTCATTCTCGGCGGCTGTCTTGCGGCCCGTTTGTCACACCCACTTAATGTCTTCCTTCTTCCCCGAAGTGTTTCCTGGTCAGATTGGCTCTCCAAGTGATTTTTTTTTGTTTTTTAATGGAAATGCAGTTGACATGCGGTATTCTGTCCATTTCATAATGTTGTGTACGACACAGCGATTCAACATCGATATACGTCACAAAGAGATCGCCAGATCAATCAACGAACGATGCTTCTTTGCTTCATTACACTCGCAACCGAAGTACGAAGATTTCGTTCCAGCCAGTGCCTAATTTAAGGTTATTTTCCCAGCGCTTTATTTATATTTTTCATTTCATAAATTAAAAAAAAAATTTTTTTAATTTTTGAGAGAGACAGAGCGTGAGCGGGAGAGGGACAGAGAGAGAGACACACACACAGAACCCGGAGCAGGCTCCAGTCTCCAAGCTGTCAGCACAGAGCTTGATGCTGGGCTCAGACTCAGGAACCGTGAGATCCTGACCTGAGCCGATGTCAGACGCTTAACCAGCTGAGCCACCCAGGTACCCCTCATGACTGTTCTTATGGTAAATACAATTTGGGGTTCACCGAGCTGTTTGTGGTCTGCTTGTATAAACCGGTTTGGGGTTCGGCCCAGGCTGGTGAGAAGGAAAACAGTGGCAGCAGAGTTGGGGACCCAAGGCCTTGACGCGGGTCACCCTAGTGCTTTCAGGAGAATTAGACATTATCCAGAAATCAATATTTATAGGTTCGGTGACCAGAAAGTCTGCTCAGTGGATGGAGTAAACTTCTGGAAGCTCCCAAATATTTATAGCTGAATTGCTGTCTAGCTGCACAGGCTTGATTTTTAATTAAGGCCAAGTGCCTGTTTCCAAGGATGCTTCCACGTGCAGAGTGACCCGGATCAGGTTCCTCTCGGGAGGCCACGGAGACTTCATGGTGGCCTCTTGATCTTCAGTGCACCAAAGGCCCCTGTGAGTCTTGAACGATGGCTACGGATCAGCACCAGAATCCCCCGAACGTTTCACGCCACAGCCTTCCCCGGTCCCACTCTGTGATGCATCTGAATGAAATACCTACCCAGAGCGAAGGGCTTGGCAAAATCAGACTCTTTGACACCCAAGGGGATTTTGTTCCGAATCACAGGGCAGTCTCCAGCTGAACTAGACTGGGTCTTCCACCCTCTTTCTGCTCCGCGCCCACCGCTCAAGGTTTGGCTGTCTGTATTCCATCCCTCCAACGATTAAAGACGGGCCCATCAAAGGCCACGCTAGCAAGCAAATCGCTGGACGAAAGAACGGAGCGTTGGCCCTCATGCCGAGAGCAAAGCAGACCACTCATACTTCCTGGGGCGAAACCCTCTCAGTCCTCTTTCCATCCAGAGAGGGAGGGAGAGCAAGAGTGAGACAGAGAGACAGGGAGAGAATCCCCCAAAGCCCCAAAGACGCAGAAACCCAGGAGTCTTTCCAGGGTGGGTGATTCCTAACTAAGAAATGAATGTCATCCTCTTTTCTTTCAGGCATTATGGAAATAAGGGAGGAAAAAAAAAAACAAACCAGAAAAGATAACCAAAAGCAAAAGACAAGGAAAACCTGTATCCCTAGCCTACTGACCCAGTGGATGTCCCTCTACTTGCCCAATGCACTTGAGACGTCCTTGTGCTTAGAGGGAAGGGTGTGTAGGAGCAGGGGGTGGGAGGCTCCCCCTAGGAGCCAGTCACCGGTGCTGCTTGTGACCAGGTCAACATGGCAGCAGCCGACAGAGGTGTCATCAACATTGGCTTGGAGTCTGAGCTGCATTCATGAGGGAACCTGCACGCGGGGTTGCGGGCACTTCTCTTACTTAAAAGAAAAAAAAATTCTCATCTGTTCAACAGCGTGTATCTTCGACGCTGGGAAGCATCTTGGGGCGGTGGGAGCACAGAAAATGCACTTGGGGCAGTGCAAAGAAGGGAGAAAGAAACATCAGAAAGTGACAGAGAAAACATCCCTTGGGGGTCTAGCAAAACGAGAAGACGGAAGTGACCAGTATCAGGAAGAAAGGGGGGATATCAATGAAAAGGATAGTGACAGCATAATATGAACAACTCTAACCGATAAATACCGCAAATGGGATGAGTGGGCCAATTCCTCAGAAAATCACCAACTACCGCAACTCGCCCAAGATATAGGCAATAAATTGAATTCTTAATTTTTAAAGAAAATGAATTCATAGCTAAAAATACCCTGCGAAAGAAATCTCCAGGATTAGAGAGTTTCCCAGGCTAATGTTACCAAAAACATAAGGAAATATCCATTCTATATAAACTCTTCTAGAAATAAGAAAGGAGAGAATACTTGCCAAATCATTTTGTGAAGCCAAGATTACCTTGATACGAAACCAAAGATGATATTAAAAAAGAAAACTCCAAACCAATATCCTTCGTGAGTACGGATGTAAAAATCCTCCTAAAGTATTAGCAAATCAAACTTAGCCATTTATAAGAGGAAAAGTACACTGCAGTCAAGTGAAGTTTCCCTACGAGTGCGAAGCGGGCTCAACATTCAAAATCCATAAAACGTAATAAAGAAGAAAAACACACATGGTCAATATCAGTGCAGAAAAAGCACTTGACAAAATAAAACATCTATTTATTAAAAAATGTCTCAGCAAACCAAGAGTAGAAGGGGGTTCCTCAATCTGATAAAGGGCATCCACCAAAAAGGTTAAGCATCCTACATTAGGGTAAAAAAACTAAGGGTTTTCCCCACAAGATTAAGAACACGGCGAGGATGTCAACTCTCACCAATCTTATTCACCATCATACTGGAATTTCTAGCCAGTGCAATAAGGCAAGAAAAAGAAGTTACAGGCATTACAGCTAGGAAATAATAAAGAAAACTGTCTCTATTCACAGATGACGTGACTTTCTACACAGAAAGCCCTAAGGCATCTATAATAAACCTCCTGAAACTAATAAATGGATTTAGCACAGTCACAGAAGGCAAGGTCTACTGAAATTCCAATAAAGATCCAAGCAAGTTTGTTTTTTTTTAATAGATACAGACAAGCTTATTCTAAATTATATGGCAAGGCCAAGGATTCTAAATAACTGAAACAATTTTGAAAAAGAGGAATTAAGTGGAAAGAATGACAACACTCAATTAAAAACTTGCCATATAATTGGAGCCCCTGTGGCTCAGTCGGTTGAGCGTCCAGCTTCGGCTCAGGTCATGATCTCGCGGTCCGTGAGTTTGAGCCCCACGTCGGGCTCTGTGCTGACAGTTCAGAGCCTGGAGCCTGCTTCAGGTTCTGTGTCTCCCTCTCTCTCTGACCCTCCCCCATTCATGCTCTGTCTCTCTCTCTGTCTCAAAAAAATAAATAAACGTTAAAAAAAATTTTTTTTAATTAAAGTTAAGTATACGCTCATCACGTGACCCAACAATCTCACCCCCAGATTGTCCGAGAGAAGTGACAACTTAATATGCGTACGAAAATCTGTACATGAATGTTTGTAGCAGCTGTTTTCATAATGGCCCCAAATTGGAAACAACACAAATATCCTTCCATGAGGAAATGGATAAGCAAACTGTGCTTCATCCACACAATATACACTACGATGCAATAACAAGGAATATTAATGTGCATATTAATCCGCACAACTTGGGTGGGTCTCAAATGCATTATGCTGAGTGAAAGAAGTCAGTCTCAAAAGTATACGTATTATGTGATTCCATTTGTATGATCGTGATGGTTAATTTTATGTGTCAACCTGACGGGGCCACAGGGTGCCCAGATATTCGGTCCCACATTATTCTGGGTGGGTCTGTGAGGACAGTTTTGGATGAGATTAATATTTATTTATTTGTCTTAAAATGTTTTTAAGTGTGTTTATATATTTTGAGAGAGAGAGAGGGAGAGATTGAAAGCACATGTGCAAATGTGAGCGGGGAGCAGGGCAGAGAGAAAAGAGGGAGAGAATCTCAAGGAGGCTCTGAGTGCTTGTTGGTGCAGAGCCCAACGTGGGGCTTGAACCGAGGAACCGTGAGATCTTGGCCTGTGCTGAAATCAAGAGTCGGACGCTCAACTGGCTAAGCCACCCAGGCACCCGGAGATTAGTATTTAAACTGGTAAACAGGGTAAAGCAAAGTGTCCTCCCCGATGTGGGTGGTCCCCGTTCAATCAGTTGAAGGCCCAAATAGAACTTGTGGTTGATCCTCCCTGGGTAAGGGAGAATTCCTCCTGCCCGCTTTCCAACTAGGACCTAGGCTAGGACACGACTCTAAAGTCAAACACACACGAACGTATGGATATGCGTTTGCAGATATGTGCAGGTACATCTATAAAGAAAGAGATCTACCATGAGAAATTGACTCATGGGATTATAGCACGAGGGGTTTTTGTGGGAGACGGAACTGTTTGTATCCTGATCGTGATGGTAGTGTGACACGAATCTATACATGGGCTGAAAGTCATAGAACCGTACACGCCCCCCCCCCCCCCCCGCCGCACCCTGAAAGCCGATTTTACTGACACTGCTTTAAAAATAAGAATGCGTTGGGACCTCAAAGGAGGGAGACGGCAGGAAATGGGTTGAAAGCTAGGAGGAGGAGGGGTATCAGGTAACAACAGGAGAAAAGGCAGGTGGACGGTGCCCGGCCAGGACAGGATACGGCAGCAGAAGGAACCAGAACGAATCGAGGGGTGAGGCGGGGTTCGGGGGCTGCAGAGAGGCAGGTCAGTGCCCAATTATAACGGGGCTCTGAACGTCTCAGTGACACATCCGTACCCAGCGAATTGGGGTGTTTGCAGCTACTAAATCATTTTGAGCAGAGATTCCATACCAGAAATCCAGGGAGGAGGGAATGCCAAGGGATTTTAAGCTCCCGAAAACCTCCTCGGGGTGGGGGGGAGAGGGGGAGGCCGGGGGGGGGGGGGGAGAAGATACCAAAAAAAGGGTTTCTTAGATATTCATGTGTAAGATCCTTAAGTTTACAAACGAGACCCTCTATAAAATGTCGCACCCGCTAGGGAAATAACTCTGGGATTGATCTAAATCCGCGAGTCTCAGAGTATTTATGTAAACATCTGTCTCAGCCGGGGTCCCGGCAGGAAACAGATGGCACACTCCAAAGGAGAGGCCGCGGAGACCGAGCTAACGGGGCTATTTACACAGATGTGGGCTGGGTTGGCGGGACCAGAGGGAGGTAGTCAAGTGCCCTAGAATGGCTGGCAGGGAGCCGTCATCACCCTGGTCTGAAGGCTCGGGAGAAGGGAGTGGTTCTAGGAGCTTCCAAGGGCTGATGCCATGGGAGGAACCAACCACCCACCCAGCAGGGCAAGAGCTGGGGGGAAACACCTTCTGACCTCTCTCTCTCTCTCTCTCTCTCCTCTTGCCCTGCAGCATCCTTCTGGTGCTTCCTATTGGTTCACTTCAAGGGAGCTAGAGGGCCATTGGTGGAGTCCAGAGAATGGCCCGTCTCCGGGGAAATGGGGGTGGGGGCGGGGAGGGAGAGTAGCCATCGCACTGTCATTATCCATTCAGTTTCAGTCGAGGCGAGCTCGACCTCAGTCTACAAGGGCCGCAGGGAGTGGGGGGAGGCAGCTGGGGTGTGGAGTGGGGACCTGGTCTCCATCGAGGATCAAGGTGTCAGCCCTAAGCAGAAGTTTCCTGTCCCCTGACCTTCTTTAGCACAGTCAGGTGCTCTCATCAATTCTCCGGATCTATGAAAGCCCTCGTCGTGTGGTGAATCGCGTGTTTGTAATCCGGTGTCTGGTTTCCGTGCCGGGACCGACCCAGGCCCTTCAGGAGCACCGAGGGGAGGACGACGGGTCAAGTTCAGGACTCCAGGTGAGGGTCCAGATTCTGCTGGCAGATTTCCGGGGATAAGGGCTCACAATTCGGAGATGGAGCCAGAGGCAGTAGCCTGGGGACCCAGGCTTGCTGGCTCCTCTCGCTGCCTTTGTCCCTCTTTATTGCCATCAATCAGAGATAAGGAGAGTAGCCTGCACTAATGGGTTGGAGCCGCCACCCCAAAGAAGTAGGAGTCATGAGAAATTATGAAGCGAGAGCCCTGGGGACCGGGACGCCTCTTGCTACATTTTTCCTAATTAGCAGCAGAGGTACTCGGGGGACCCTGGGAGACCAACTAACGACCATTAGCTCCGCACAAGAACACTGCCATTACTGTCACTGTCCGCAGTGTTGCTCCTTTAGCCCTCCTGGGATGCTCGCTTCCTTGGCAGGTTTTGATTTGGGCACAGGCTTGATTGGGCGACACCGAGAAATGCCCCAAAGCTATGCCCCTAAACTGTGTTATGACGGGTAAAAAATCACAGGCGTTCAGAATTAGGAAAAACCTCCGAAAACCTCCAGTCCAATTTAACGTCAGGATACTGACAGGAAACTGAGGCTGAGGCCAACTCAGCCATCTGTATTGAGCGCTGACTAGGAGCCAGACTCCAGGGAGGACTTTGTAGGGGAGTTGGAGGGGGCAGTGGCCACGAGGCACGTCTTCACGAGCTGATGAGGTGGGAGAAACCACCTCTTGGGAGTGTGGCCTTTTTGGGGTGGGGGAGGGAGGGAGGGACCAGCATTGCCCAATGCGAAGGGCCAGAATGAGACCTCCAGGGGCCAGTCTACTCTTGCCTGCTAAGACACTTGTCCCCAAAAGGACCACGTCGCTGAATTTGAAGGCAGAGGCCCCGGACAAGCATGAAACAACGCTAGATATTCGAGACCGGTTTCTCTGCAAGGGCTTTGCACAGATAGCCGTGGCTTGCGGACTTGGGGCCATGTGGCAGCACCTGCTGGCTGGCGGTGTGGCCGGCCCCACGACATCCCGGTGGTGTTGGAAGTTATTAATTCCCTGTCGGGTCCTCCTGCACCTGTATGGAATGCTATCACTAGGACATCTACCGTGACTCTCTCTCTCTCTTTCTCTGGGTCTCTTAAAACCGGTTTGATACCTCGGCGCCGAGGGCTATCTTCGAACTTCTCTCAGAGGGTCCCATTCTGTTAATGACAGGGAGCATTGCCCTCCACCGTGGACTTTCTCCCCACCCCCTTCGTTCATTCGTGCGTTCATTCATTCATCCATCCATCCATTCATTCATTCTACTCCAAACATTTGTTGAGTATCTATTATATGCCAGGCACTTTGGATGCACAGGTGGAAAAGCTGGCTTGTGTTTTCCAGACTGGCTTCACAGAAAAGAGAAGTTTCCCGTAAGGATAGCGGGTGACTCACCATAGCACAGCGGGGGGAAGGTGGAAGGGGCAAGGGCACGAGAACCCCCTTCCATCTCTGTTCCTTCCCGTGTGCCGACTTTGCTCTCCTGTCACCCACAAATGGCGGGAGACGACGATACGGCAGACCCTGCCACCCAAAGAGAGCCCGACTTCCTCGTGGTTCAAAAGCCAAATTCCTGGGAGGGAAACCGGTTCAAAGTCTACACGCCCACATCTGGCTCACACAGCTGTGGTGCAGGGGGCCTGGCCATATGGAATAAGGTGTCCGGGGCCCAGGGAAGTCACCTGTGGGTTGGGATAATAAAGAAGCCCCTGGAGAAGGGGTCCCCTCCTAGTGGGAGCTCCTTTGAGGAACTCCCCTGAGAAGGGAGGAGGAGGCCCCTAAACACTGTGCTATGGGGAGCTCTGGAAAGAAGCTTCTCCAGGGGCACCGGGAGGGCTCAGTCAGTTGAGCGTCTGATTCTTGGTTTCGGCTCAGGCTGTGATCTCAGGGTTCGTGAGTTTGAGCCCCGTGTCGGGCTCCGTGCTGCCAGTGCAGAGTCAGCTTGGGATTCCCTCTCTCTCTCTCTCTGCCCCTTCCCTGCTCTCCCTCACTCTGTCTCTCTCGAAATAAATAAAGAAACATTAAAAAAAAAAAAAAAAGCTTCTCCAGAGATTAGAGCTCAGGACGTGAGTCAGCCCGGCAGGCATGTGCAGGGCTCTATGGAGTGCACACCACTGGAGTAGGGTCTCGGACACACACACAGTGGGGTGTGTGTGTGTGTGTGTGTGTGCACGCGCATGTAGGGGCCATGGAAGGTTGGCATAGGGTGGCTCTTTGGGCAGAAGGAAAATGTGTTAAGAATAAAGCAGCCCGGGGAAGCATGGCCCTTGGGGGGAGCTATGACATCTTGGCGTGGTGGGAATATCACATGCAAGGCACGGAGGCTGAGAGGGGCTGGAAAAGTCAGCAAGGACTCGCGCACGAAGGGCCTCATACGCTCATATGTCACGTCGGCAGGTTAGCTCTTCTCCTGTGAGTGATGGATAGCCAGCTAAGAATTGGGAGTAGGGGAGAAACCTGATCGAATTTTCTTGCTGGGAAGCTCGCTCCATTTGGGGGTCGTGCAGGGCATTGAAACTAGAGCGGCACGGCGAGAAAGGGGTGTTGGGCCCGGTCCTCCGGGAAGCAGAAGTGGAGACAGGATTACACGCGCGGGGATTTTATAGCAGAAACACCTGTGGGAAGCCCGGGGGAGCCAGCGGACCATGAGCAAAGGAGGGAGGGCAGGCTGACAGCATCCCAGACTGCCGTGTAGTCTTGGGAAGGTTTGGAAAAGCTACCGAGGAGGCCTGGAGACAGTCGGCCGTTGGAGGAGTACGTATCTCCCAGGAACAGGCCTGTGTATCTCCTTAGACAACGAGCTTCCTGGTGGGACCACTATGCTCAGTCAATCATTGGTGGGGAACACAGGTTAGGCAAGCAATCAAGGTCCTTGGTCAATTGCAGACCTTGCCAGGCACCTTTATGTGGCCATGACACGACTATAAAACAACAATCCAAGGAGATTATTTAATTAGACACAGACTAGGTCACCAGCAGTGCAGCAAAAGGATAGGGGAGAGAGGCATTGGAAGGCATGACCGATTGGAATTGGTCATTGATTGATCACCGTGGCAGGACTGTTATGTACCATTGTGCATGTTGTGCACTACACAACCTTATAGGCGTGGCCCACCTTGCCCAAAAATGTGGCAGCAGCCTTAAATCAACATTGTTTCTTATCTCCATACCATGAACGGCTGGCCTAGTACTTGATAGGTGCTAACGATTGTATGTTGCCTGTGAAAAAAACATAACTCCTGCCCTGGGGAACTCACTGTCTAAGGAGGGTCTTTGGGTAAATACAGAAAATATAAAATGGCCAGTGCTTATAGCAAGGCGCCCCAAGAACTTGAAGTTTTCAGGCACCTTTTGTGTGGTGGGCATAGGCATTAATAATTCAACAATATTTAGGGGCGCCTGGGTGGCTCAGTTGGCTAAGCATCTGACTTTGCCTCAGGTCATGATCTCACAGCTTGAAGGCTCAAGAGTTCGAGCCCCGCGTCGGGCTCTGTGCTGACGGCTCGGAGCCTGGAGCCTGCTGCGGATTCTGTGTCTCCCTCCCTCTCTGCCCCTCCCCTGCTGGCATTCCACCTCTCTCTCTCTCTCAAAAATAAACAAACATCAAAAATTACCACAAAAAAAATAATTCAACGATATTCAGGGGGCGTCAACCATATTCTAGGCCCTGTCCTTAGGCGTCAGGGATTTAGCAGGGAAGGAAATGGACCAAGCCTGGCCCTCTTGGGGGAAGTACCAGGGGTAAAGAAACAACAGAAGGATGCAGTGTTAGGTCAGTGATGCGGAGGAGAGCAAGGGGTCAAGGAGACCCGGACGCACATGCACCTGCGTGCGTCGGGGGGCAGGAGAACACTGTGCTGGTTTCAGCAGGGCTGTTATAGAAGCTAGAGAAGGAGTCACTGCTAAGGGGACACTTGTGTCCAGATCTCCATGAGGAGAAGGAAGAAATTATGCTGAAACCGGGGTCGCGATGAGCCGTTCTCTGGGGAGGGAGCAGTGAATGAATACAAACGGAGTGCGCAGGGAGTCTGTTTCAGGAAGCGCACGGGGCAGGGGTAGAGAGAGAGGCAGAGACAGAGAAGAAGAAGGGGGAGAAGGAGGAGGGGAGGGAGGGGGAGGAGGGGAAGGAGGAGGAGAAGGAGAGAGAGAGAGAGAGAGATCAGAGCTAAGGAGGTGAGAGTAGACAAGTCTTGGAAATCTGAGTCGGGCCTTTGGATTTTGCTTTGACTGATAAAGGGAGGCTTTGGAGGATTTGGGACACAGAGCGACACGAGCTGGTCCCACTTTCGAAGCATCGTTCTGGCCGCTGGGCTGAAACCAGGCCACGGGGAGGCAGGGGTGAAGGCCCTGGGCCGCGCTGGATTCCGAGGTGCCCTTTGGAACACCCGCGCCTGATTGAATGAGGTGAGGGATGGTTTGCGTGGCAGGTGCATTTAAAAAAGGGGGGGGGCGACTTATTTGAAAAGCGGTCATTAGCTTACCTCACACGTCCGCCCTGGGAACCCGAAGCCATTCATTCCGTGAGCGGAGATTTCAAATTCCCCCACCACGTTCCCGGGAGCAGTGGCCACCTTCTCCTTATGGTGATCCCGGCTCCCCAGTTCGTGAGCACCAACCGCGTTTAACCATCCGGTCAAGATCTTTGCTTAATCTTGGCTCTCAAACGCTCCATCTGGCAAAGAAGCAAACGCTTGCAGGAGAGTCTGCTTCAAAGCCTTGCTCCGTGAAGACGTCGCGAGCTGCGCAGCGTCGCGGGTCACACGCAGCCTTTCCATTTACTCAGCACCTTTCCAAGCCCCCCTCTGCTCCCTGACGTGGCAGCAATGTCACATCCTCATCTGTGGAAAAATTAACCAGAGGCTTTCTCTTATCCGTCGCGCCGCTAAAGCATCCTTAGGACTGCACCTGTCTTGTTACCGGAAGGGGAAAATGGAAGCAGGAAAGGCAAAAAGAGCTGGAACGAGGAATCTTCCTAAATGGGCAAAGAAGTCAGAGAGCGAGCTGTTAATGAACCCTGACAGTTCTGCAAGGGGCATCTGCCCCGGTGTTGGCTCCAGCCCCAGCTCCAGCCCGGGCATCCGCTGATGCCCTCTGGGGACTAAGTGTGCCACCCGACCGCCCGGCCCTCTGCTTCACTTCAATCCGCTTCCGTGATGTGGGCACCCCCCGGCACGCCTCCTGCTCGCTCCTTTCAATCTGATGGTTCGGCCCCTGCCCTGCCCTTTAATCTGGGTTATCCCTGCCCCTGCCAGGCTGGGCCACTCATGGGAATAGTCTTTCCCAGTGTAGACACGGTCTTCCGTCATTCCCCTGTGGGGCTCACTCAAGGCTCTGGAACTGAGGCTTCAACCCCAGATGGTCAACGCACGAGTGTTTCAAGAACGGATGAACCGGGCAGTGGTTAAGCAGCCCGGCTCTGGGAGGCAGCTGAGCTCTGTAAGCAGACGGCCCGAGCTTGAACGGTGCCTTGAGTGAGTGGTTCTCCCGATTCCCGGCGACGTGAGCGGAGGCAACGCGCTCTCTGAGCCTCTGTCCCGGTGCTCGTACCTCAGGCTTGTCATAAGAGTCCCACGTGGCATGGACTACGGGAAGGTCATTGCTCAATAAATGTTTTTTTTTTTTTTTTTTTCTGAGACCGCGATTAGAGCTTGCTAACGCGGGCCACCAGGCGGGTGGACTCATCCACCGGTAGCTCCTGGCTGATGCTCTCGGTTTATACCACCTTCTCTACACTATATAACTTCACTTGCCTCGTCTGTGGAATGAGAGTAACGGTACCACCTACCGCACGGGGACGGCGGGGAGTTGAAATCCACCAGCAGTGCGAGACCGTGCATCGAGCACTTGGCTGAGTGCCTCGCGCACAGGGAGCACTCCATACGGGTGAGCTCTCATTTTTGCTATTGTGGAGATTATTCTGCTTGCCGCCCCCCTCCCCTGCCCCCCGCCCCTCCCTGGTTTAGCTCACTCTTCCCCCAGCAAACAATGCTATGGTGAACCCAGTGAAGGGTTCTTCTGAAGCCTCTGCCTTTTTCCCATGAATTCTCTGTTCCCTTCCGACTGTCCCCCAGTTGGCCTCCCTCCTGCTTATGAAATTGATGGGACAATCCCATCCGCAGAGCCCACGGGAGTAACTAACTGCAAGATGCAATGTCTTTCCTCCTCCCTGAATCTGTAATCTACACCCAGCCTTTGATGGAACCGGCCCTGAGGCTAAGGGGTCTATTTCGTGCACACGGAGTGAAAATCAGGGTCGTCGTGACATAGGAGTGATGACTCTTAGTCATCGGGGGTATCACATGTTCTCAGCAACGTGCTGGATGGGCTCCGGCCCGGGCTGCCACATGCACCGGCTGCTATCTGGTGACCCGGAGCCAGTTCTACCTGGGTGAAGGGGCCGCTGGGCATCCACTCGCCTCCTCGTTGCACAAGTGCCAACACTTGATAGAAGGCGTGCTCTGTGCGTCTTGCGTTCAGCGAGTTACTTCTCTGTCTCATCAGCCACCTCGGGACCACAGACCTTACAATGGTGGATTTTGTACTTCAGACCTTGCGCATTCTTCCACGTGATTGTCAGCAGACCGGGGATCTGCATTCCCTGGCTCAGAACAGATACTATTCTGGAGTGTCTCTTTGCTACGGGCAGAATCTCGAGGCGCAAAAGGGAATTTGAAAATGAAGCTTTCGCAAGACAGGCTCTGTCTTCTGTTCCCCCCAGAAATTGGACAGAGTGGAGGAATAAGCTGTAATGAACTGAACCCGACCCACCAAGTCTGTCTACGTGCGTCGGGAAATGATGGCTTTATACCACTGTCCTTAGTTCCCATGCTTTCCCGCTTCCCTTTATGGTAGTGAAACCGTGGAACCTGTCCCGGGGACGAGCCTTGCCTCGCGGGTACTCACGTGCAATTTTCTGTTGACATCGTTGGGAATTGCCTGCCATATGGCTGAAAGCACACTTTTGCCCTTGGCTGCTCAGTTACTCCTGAGCCGATTTAACTGCAAAACCGTAAGTGATTGCCCAAGTTGGTGACATATGAACATTTGGTGGCTTTCTGGGGAGTTTCCCCTGAATTGAGGGCATTGTGTATGGGATTACAGGGCGATGGCCCCTCTGTCCTGTGGAAGGGTCAGAACCCCTTATTACAAGGCTCTTTGCCCGTCCCTAATCTAGATCTCCGTGTGGGGCCCCAGGGGCTGAAGGCCTGGAGCCTGGGACCCGACTGCTCACCATAGCAGTCCATTTGCAGAAGAAGGAGCGGGGTGGAGATTTTAAAGGTCCTTAAGGGGCGTCTGGGGGGCTCCGTCGGTTGAGCGTGCGACTTCAGCTCGCGGTCCGTGAGTTCGAGCCCCACGTCGGGCTCTGTGCTGACAGCTCAGAGATTGGAGCCTGCTTCAGATTCTGTGTCCCCCTCTCTCTCTGCCCCTCCCCCACTCATGCTCTGTCTCTCTCTGTCTCAGAAATAAATAAACATTAAAAATAATAATAATAATAATAATAATAATAATAATAAAGGTCCTTAAGAGGAGCCTGGGGACCAGGGTTGTGCAGCTCTAATTCTCCAACAACCCTAGCTCCCCAGCAGTAACAGCAGCTGGGGTCCAGAACTGTCTCTGGCTAACTCGACTGGATTTTTATGATCTAGTTTTTTCTACCTATGATCTGTATTTAGTAGGTCATTATATTTATTATATAATTTGATCCTACATCTTTCACCGTATATTTGTATTACTATGCCCATACTTATGATCTCACTCCACTTAATGTTCTCTTACCCGTGATGGATTTTGTGACAAGGCTAGTAACCAACTCTCGAGGTTTTCTTCTGCATCCTTGGTCGGGGGGTGCCAAACGCATACGGAATGTTTGCTCCGCATCTGCCGGTCCCTAGGTCTTCCTGGCAGTGACGAGTAACACAGACAGACTCTGTTCTCCCGGTCCCTGTCAACCGCGGAGGAATACCACGGGCCACACGAATGCGTGTTGGTTGTGCAAAGCCGTCCTGAGAACCCCAGCTCTGGGCGAGGCAACGGACAAGACACGTGGCTTTAGGGAGGAAGCTTCCATTTTGGACTAAGGGAGGAAGGAAGGTCTAACAGCCAAGGAGATAAATGGATCCGGGTGGGGAGGAGGGGGTGGGAGACCTGAGGGAGCGGGTAGGTGGACAAACCCAGGGTTTCTCTTTGCGTGTGTGAGTGTTTGTTGGGCCGCGTGGTTGTCTGGGTGTGGGGATCCGGGGGGCGCTGAGGGCAGAGCGCTGGGATGGTAATGAGCAACATGTGAGAATCTGGGGTGATGTTAGCACCTTCTGGGGAGCCCGTGGCCTGTTTTCTGCTTCCTCGTCCTGTCACACTGAGCCAGCTTGGCTTCGCACCCATCCACATCGATGTGGGAGCCACGGGAAGGTCATTAACACTCAGATGTCTGACACTGACATCTTTGAAATCCCCCGCCTGCTGGGGTGGGCAGATTTCGGGGGTTGTGTTTTCTCAGGAACCCAGCTGTCCTCTCTCCTCCTGGAAAACAGAACAAGATGAGGGGCTTAGAGAAGAGAAGGAAGGATTTACTTAGATTTGAAGAGGGATTTCCCGGCTGTGAAAACACAAAGGGAAATATGATCTTTGGGGTGGGATGCCTGCGAGCGATCCGATATCTTCCTTTTCCTTCCTGTAATTCCGAACGGGGAGATGAGAGGCTCGCCTGCCTTCGCTGGGCTGTTTCTGGAGACAAGGACACAGTCCAGGTATGTGCCCCATTGCCAACCCAGCCCCCAAGTTAGATGAAGAATGTTGATGCTGAGGAGAACCAGGGGTCATTTCCCTACTTCACTTGTGGATGTGTTGTCCGTAAAACGAGTCATTGGAATATTTTGATTCCATGCTGGAAAAAATAATGATTAACTTAGGAGCATTCCTGTTGGAACGTGCTTTTGTTAGCAAGCGGTTCAAAGGAAGAAAGAGAGAAGGAAGGAAGGAGGGAAGGAAGGGAAGGAAGAGAAAGAAGGGAAGGATGGGAGGGAAGGGAGGGAAGGAAGAAAAAGAAAGAAAGGAAGGAAGGAGGGAGGGAGGGAGGGAGGAAGGAAGGAGGAAGGAAGGGAGAAAGAAAGAAAGAAAGAAAGAGAAAAAGAAAGAAAGAAAAGAAGGTTCTAGCTGGATAACAAAACAGCATTGCTGAATTGGCCAAATTATTGCGATTATATCAGCCCCAACTGATTCACCCGGTAGACAGCTGGTTGTGTAGAAGGCTAAAAGCCAGGAGACCTAGTTCAAATTCCATCTCAACCTCTTGGAGCCCCCATTTTTTATTTGAAATATAGGAAGAATTGTTTCTATTTTTTCTACTCCGAGGAATTTTGTGAAGATCAACTATTTTAAGTGGAGGTATTTTGAGAACTATAAAGCATGGGGGTAAAATAAGGTATACTATTTTTTTTATTCAAACAATGAGTACACTCTTTTTCTGAGGCAGTATTTGTGCAAGGCGCAAAAATTGGTTCGATGGTGGATAAATACTTACTGAGTCTGAATCTAACCCAGGATTTAATGACATATTCCTTTAGTTACATTAAAATATTCTATAAACTCTGAAGCGCTATTTAAATTTAAAACATCGGGGCGCCTGGGTGGCTCAGTCGGTTGGGCCTCCGACATCAGCTCAGGTCATGATCTCACGGTTCGTGAGTTCGAGCCCCGCGTCGGGCTCTGTGTTGACAGCTCAGAACCTGGAGCCTGCTTTGGATTCTGTGTGTCTTCTCTCTCTGTTCCTCCCCGCCTTGCACTCTGTCTCTCTCTCTCTCTCAAAAACAAGTAAAGATTTAAAAAAAATTACAAAAAATAAATTTAAAACATTAGTAGGATAACAATTTTTGAAAGTAGTCACTACACCCAAAGTGGGGCTCGAACTCATGGCCCCAAGATTAAGAGTCGCACATCTGCTGACTGAGCCTGCCAGGTGCCCCTGCCCCTTAAAGATTTGTAATTTGAAATATAATTCACACACCACAAAATTCACCGTTTCGTAGGAATATAATCAGTTATTTGGGGGGGGAGGGTATCATCACAAAGCCGTGCAACCATCACCACTATCTAATTCTAGAACATTTTCATCACCCCCCAAAGAAAACCTGTACGCGTGAGCGGTCTCTCTATCCCCGCTCCCCTGGCCCCTGCCGACACTGATTGATTTTCTGCCTCTGTGGCTTTGCCTCTTTTGAACCTCTCATGGGGGTGGAGTCATATAACATGTGCTCTTTGTGTCTGGTTTCTTTCACTTAGCATGGTTTTCGGGGGTCATTCATGCTGTAGTATGTATTGGTGCATTTCCCCTCTTTTTTCATAGCCAAGTAATATTCCACTGTATAGATACACCCCATTTTGTTGTCCATTCATCATTTGAGGGACAGTCGGGCTGTTTCCACCTCTTCCCATTGTGAATAGTGCTGTTCTGAACACGCATGTACGAATCCTCGTGCGGACGTAAATCCTCAATCTCTCGGGAATACACCCGTGAGTGAATTGCTGAGACGTAGGGTAACTCTGTGTTTCCCTTTTTTTTAAGTTGATTTATTTACTTTCGAGAAACAGAGAGAGAGAGAGAGTGAGAGCACTCGTGCGGGAGCAGGGAAGGAGCAAAGAGAGAGGAAGAGAGAGAATCCCAAGCAGGGTCCGCTCTGTCAGCACAGACCCCAACGCGGGGCTCAGTCCCACGAACCGTGAGATCGTCACCCGAGCCGAGATCAAGATTCAGACGCTCAACCGACTGAACCCCCTGGGGGGCCCCTCTCTGTTTCACTTTTTAAGGAATACATTTCGCTCGTTCATCTGAAGTTGGCATTTGATTTTTTTTTCCTCAGATCATGCACAAAATTTTCAAATATTAAAAAAAAAAAAAAAGAAGTGTGACTCATCCCAGCTGCTCAAATCATAATCAGGATATTCTGCCAAGACTGACCTTGGAACGTGATGTCCGGATGAGGCACCTGCGTGCTCTGGGCTAGAACCAGGTAGGAGTCGCGTGACTTCCACCGCCAATGGCGAAGCGTCTAGAGCTAGAGTCATATTTCTTTTAACTCTGGGTTGGGGGTGAAGGCGGAGGAGACAAGGTGGTGACCCCTCAGCTGTCCCCATGTGTGTGCCAACGAGAGCTGCATGCGGGTCCTGCAGTCAACCCAGAACAGATCAGAATTGGGTGGCTTCGGAGCGTGACGCCGGATCATAGGGGGAAGAGCACGTTGAATTTTACAAGAAGCCCCCAAACTGTCTTCCGAGGTGGCGGTTCCATTTTGTATTCCCACCGGCTGTGCGAGAGAGTTCCAGCGGCCCCACGTGCCGGCCGGCGTTCGGCGTCGTCTGTGCTCCGGATTTTGGCCATTCTAATAGTATCTGGCCGTGGGTTCGGCAAATGCATCCCCGACCGTCGAAGGCTAGGCAGGGAATGAGCCGGCCAGCTTTGCCATAGAGGACGGGGAGAGACTGACTTAAGGGTTCCCAAGGAAAGGCTCCTTGGAGGTGACCCAAAGCGGAGCCTGCAGGGCGAGCGGGAGTCAGCGACACGGAGGGCATTTGCCAGTTTGCTGTCCAATTTCTTGCCCGCCCTCCCCCACCTCCGCTCTGCATAGCAAGGAACGGACCCCTGTAAACTACAACTCCCAGGCTCCCTTTCACACTGGCTTCTGGCTTCAGGCTTTGATTTGGGAGGCACCGGCAGGGGTCTGGAGGGTAGGAAAAGAGACGATCGATGTGTGGGCCCCCTTCCCTCTCAGCTTTAGGGGGGCAACTCTGCAGTGACTATGTCTCTCCAGGGTGTGGACCCTTCCTCTACACTTCAGCTCCTGCCTGGAGCCCCAGCTCCCAGTTAATGCCACCTCGTCCCTTGGTCTCTCCATCCCTGGGGATGGTGGCACCTTTCTGTGGTTTGCAAACCTCTGGATTGCCTCACATTCCCCATTTGTACTTCTGGTTCTTCTCACACCTTTGTAACTAATCTCCCAGGACAGAAGTCCCTGCGTTGAAGCACCTGGTGTGTCTGGTTTTCTTTTTTTTTTTTTTTTTCAACGTTTATTTATTTTTGGGACAGAGAGAGACAGAGCATGAATGGGGGAGGGGCAGAGAGAGAGGGAGACACAGAATCGGAAACAGGCTCCAGGCTCTGAGCCATCAGCCCAGAGCCTGACGCGGGGCTCGAACTCCCGGACCGTGAGATCGTGACCTGGCTGAAGTCGGATGCTTAACCGACTGCGCCACCCAGGCGCCCCAAGGTTTTCTATGAATGGACCCTGACGGATGTGCTGAGGTTGGGTATTTGAGGACAGGGGTTTGTGCTTAAGGAAGAGGGAAGGGCTCAGTCAAGGTCATAGCCTGGAATGAACTTTGGGTGTTTGAAGGCCCACGAGAAGGCCAGCGTGGCTGGATCCTGGCGGGGGGAGGGGGGTGATTCTGGGGGCAGAAGCAGGAGAGGAGATTGGGGAATCAAGGGGTTCATGTTAGGTCTCCTAGGCTGACATAAAGATTTTGGATTTTATTCTAAATACAAGGAGACCCCGGTTGGGCTTTAAGCATAGGTATGACCCCAACACAGGCAAAAACTTCCTCTATAGTGTCAGTTACACCTGTGGTTAGTTGCTATCACACAGTATTGTGATTTTTTTTTTCTTATACGTCCCCGCTAGAATATTTTTTAAGTTTCTTTATTTATTTTGGGAGAGACAGAAAGAGAGAGAGAGAGAGAGGGAGGGGGAGAGAGAGAGGGAGACACAGAATCCGAAGCAGTCTCCAGGCTCTGGGCTGTCAGGACAGAGCCCAACGCGGGACTCGAACCCACGAACTGTGAGATCATGACCTGAGCCAAAGTCGGACGCTTAACCGACTCAGCCTCCCAGGCGCCCCTAGACTGTGAATTTCTTAACGGAAGTGTCCCTGTCTTCCTTTGGTTTCTGTGGCAATTAGCATAATCTCTGGCACGCAGTAGGTACCTAAACATGTCTGAGGACTTAAATTTTCATTTTGTCTCCCCTGGCATTTCCCCCCGACTTTATTTGATAGCTGGAAATGGTGAAGGAAATTGTAAAATCCATGTCCCCCACCCCACCCCCTCTGTGAATCACAACTCCTGGTACCTTTGCCTTGTGTATTGCCCTCTCACACCGACTGTGGGTTTGGCCACGTGACTTCTTTGGCTGATGGGACTTCAGCCAATGTGAGGCTTGCTCTCGTGGAATGTGGCTGCTAGCGTGTAAGCAACGTGAGCTCTCCCGTTGGAGAAGCCACATGGAAATGAACTGAATGTCCCCAGCCAACAGCCCCCAGGAGCCCTAGGTGTCTGTGTGGGGCCACCTTACACCGTCCAGCTTTAGAGGCGCTCCTGTATGACCACCGATGCTTGAGTGGCCCCCGGCGAGACGGGCTCAAACACTTGCCAGCTGAGCTGCACCTTGCGGAATTGTGAACAGAAAACGATTGTTGTTCTCAGCCACTCAATTTTTATGGTTTGTTAAACAGCAATAGGTCACTAATAAAGGTGGAAATGTAGAAAGCGGAGTGAAAAAGATGAGCGAAGGGCAAGCTGGGTGGGAAAGAGAGGCTGGGAGAAAGGTGCTCGGGGTCTCCAGAATATTTTCCGAGAGGCGGGACCACCGTGTAGAGCATCAGGATGAGGGCAGGTGTAATGCCACCTTGCCCCTCTTCTCTCTCACTGATAACCAAGGTCTCCCAGGTCCCCGTGTGGATTTGATCCTGGCTGGGAGACCATGAAGGGCTGAAACCACCTAGCTGCTGCCTTTTTCTGAGACTGGAACGTTCCCTGCCCTGTGCTGGTGGCCGGCCCTGAATGAGAGCCTCCCTTTGGTCTTGAATTCTGCCCCCCCCACCCCTTCGCCCGGTGTTTGGAGCATTCGGCTGTCCTCCGGGTGACATTACACTTTTGGGGTTCGTCTTGCCACATGCTGTGCCGAGTACAGGGTGATGGACACGATCTCCTGTGTCAGGAATGGGTTTGGTGATTTGATGGCACACACAGAGACAGGAGGGCGGGGACTACAGGGCTGTGTCATTTTTGTAGGAGGGACAGTGGAGCGGGCAGAAACCACGGTGACTTAGGACCGGGTCGCAGGTTTCGAACGGGGAGCCCAGGGCCAAACAGATGCCATCCTTCGTGTTCACAAACGAAACCGGTATCTCCCGCGTGACAGAGCAATGGTGGAGGGAAGTGAAAGTCCGTGCTCAAAGAGAACTCTGAGAGGTTGCAGTGACCCAAGTCCGGCTGCAGACAGTGATCAAGGCATATGCACTGGTCACAGCATGGAGTGACAAGGCCCGGGAGTGTTTTCAGTCCCCCAAGAGTGGGTGGGCTCAGCAGAATTGGGCCAACACTCGGTGGGGACGAGGCCAGCATAGACCGGAGCAGGAAACTCCCAGCTAATTAAAGGGTTATCCACATGTCTTTAATTAGGAGGTAACAGACATTAAGTTCACTGCCTGGGTCACTGTGTTATTGCTTATCCTTGCTAGAGCATGCTACACTGTATACATTTCTCGCCCCAGGGGGGTAAGAGTCAGTATATTCAACAAGCATTTTAATTACCTTCTTAATGTCCCCATGAAGCCTTCATACTCTGGACCTCCAGGTACTTTTGAAGGCACTGGGACTGGGTGGACATTATCCACAACAAGCAAAAAGAATTGTGCTCAGAAGAGGCTAAATCAGAGCCCTTGAAAAAATTAACTTTTGACAGGTGTTCTTATGTGCTACACCTGAGCCTGAAATATGTCACCTGAGACGACCAGAGGGTCACAATAATGATCATAATAATTAGTTGTCACTTTCCCCCTATTTTTTGAGATAAAATTCACACAACCGTTATTCATTATAACCACACAAAGTTAACCGTTAAGATGGGTTGGCTTCATCTGAACGGGGAGGGGCACAATTCAACCCATATCGATGGTTAATTTTCCATGGCTATTTGTTCTGGATATTTCACACATGTGGAATCATACCATGTGTGATCTTTCGTGTCTGGCTTCTTTCCCTTAGCATCGAGTACTGAGTATCTTCTGAGCAGCAGCACCATTCCGGGTAATCCACAGTCTTCCCAATAAACCTGCCAAGTGGCAATGATCTTCCCACTTTCCAGACGGAGTCAGTGAGGTGCTCACGTGACTCTTCTGAGATCTACAAAGGTCTCTGGTGGCATTTCTGACCAGCCCGATGAATCTCCCTGCAGCGCCCCATCCCCCCACTGCCCCGTTGTCTCACCACGGCTTTTCCCCCTCAACCCTGCACACAATTCCCTAAAAACTCCTTCCACTGGAGTCTCTGCATTCACCAGTCTGGGGTGGGGAGAAAGGCTCTTTCCTGCCAGGACCCTCGTGGGATCGTTAGCTAATCACCAAACATGGTGTATACCTGGGCGACTTTGGCCGTATCTGCACGACCCCTGCGCGATGGCTGATGGCCCGACTGTTGTTGCAATCGTCCCATTTTTGTATTTCACTTTGTAACGACTTGGCTTTCCCCCCAAGCAATCACAGCCACGAAATGATGGGCTTGATGTGAAGGCTGTGTATTTTCTCGCTGCTATCTATGAAAATCCAGACGCAGCTCTTGAAAAGAAACAGTATCCGGGAAGCAGGGCAAATCGGCTCGCACCGACCGGATGCTTTCTTAGGCCTTTTTCATCTCAGACAGGCTGTGATTCTAGATAAGTAACTGAAACTTGGGTGCTCGTCCTGAGTCAAGAACATCTTAGTAATTTATGGATTTACATTGTTTCCTCTCAGCTGCACAAACAGAAACGGGGAAAATAGTGCTCCCCTTCATTGTCGCGCTGATGAAAAGCTTCTAAGTGCTACCAAATGTGGAAACATCATTTGGGCTTTCGTTGTATTGTTGTGCAAACAAGGGAGAGAGATCATCTCTGGGTTGGCGCAGGATGACGGCTCTTCCTTTTTTTTGACTTTGGCCTCAGGGCTCCCAGGACCCTAGATTCTAGCCCTTCTCAGCTGCACGCAGCTCCTCTGGCCATTCTGAAGCCTTCTCCTGTACTGTGCTGTGCCTCAGAATCTCCTGAAGGGCTCCTTAGAGCACGGGCTGCCGGGCCCTGTCCCCAGTGCGTCTGACTCAGGAGAGCTGGTGCAGGGCCTGGGACCTTGCATTTCTTGCAAGTTCCCGGGTGAAGCCGCTGCTGCCGGTCTGGGGAAGCACACTTGGGGAACCCGTGAAATCAGATGCCGAGTGCCTGCCACGCGCCGGGCCCTTGAGATGGAAAGACGGATGAGGCAGGATCCTTCCTTTGAATCGCTTGCTTGGCAAATAATTCAAATTCTCCGAGGGTCACTTGCCTCGTCTGTAAAAAGAGAATAATTATCCTTATCTTACATGGCTATTGTGGGAATTAAGTGATATTGAGTCACAGACCTTTGCTATTTTAGAAGGACACATCTCGGGACCTTTCCAGGTCCCCAATTCTATGAATACTATTAAAACATGTAATTTTCTCCATAAAATTTAGTTAAGCATAAGTGAAAATTTTAAGTGACCCTTTTAGGCCCCTAATGATTCCCTAAATATAGGATTAAAGCAATTTATAAAGCAATTAAAATAAATTCTTGCTGGAACGCTCACCGCACAGTTTCAGAAATCACTTTCTGTCGATTCCTTGTAGACTATCTGGTGTCTCCAAGCAACTTCCACACTCGATATTTTACCCTTGAATTTATCCAACACGACTTTTCCCTTTCTCCCTATTTCTGTCTTTCATATTTGCCCGGGGCTTCTATGTAGGGTCTTCTGCTCTCCCCACGTGGACGCAAAGTATTTTACACATCGCAAATGCTATGGCGTATTTGACGTCGGATAGAGGGAGCCACGAGGCCACATCTGGATACAGATGCGGGACCCCTGGGTGGCTCAGTCAGTTAAATGTCCGACTCTTGGTTTTGGCTCAGCTCATGATCTCATGGTTCTTGAGTTTGACCGCCGCGTCAGGCTCCATGCTGACAGGGCAGAGCCTGCTGGGGGTCCTCTCCTCCTCTCTCTCTGCCCCTCCCCTGCTCGTGCACATGCTCTCTCTCTCAAAAAAATAAATAAACCTTAAAAATTTTTTTAAAAAAGATACGGATGCTAGGCAGTGGGCTCGCTTAGATTTCTGTGGATACCCCGACCACACCACAGGGCTACCACGTTGGACAGCTCAGAAGACATCTTCCGTGTTGTCCATCACGTCCCTTGGAGTTGCACCGTGGGGGGGGGGGGGTGTGCTATCTTGCCTCGTGGAGATCTGATTTGTGACCGAGATGCGGGCCTCCCAGGTGACCCACAGGATTTGGAAACAGATTTGGGAACTCAAGTTCAATTCGCAAATGCCAAGGCTCTGCCTGGGATGCAAGTGCCCTTTCAGAGCATCTGGAACATCGTGGATACTCTCCAAAGTCGTCTTCCTCGGTTTATACATTAATTTGGGCGCTCCTGCCCTTGGTTCTTCTCACGACCACTCCCCCTCATGTACTGAGTTAGCCCCTCCTCGGGGCCCTTGTCTGTTTCCCTCTGTAACACACCAGGAGGAGGAGCAGGTTTACTCTACAAGTTCTGTAGCATGACGTAGGGCAAGGGGTGCCAAGCCCCCATGCCCTACAGTCTCCCTCCTTAAGTAGCTTTGCCACTGACCTCGTCTGTCGGGGCTCCTATAACAAAGTACCCAGGACTGGGCAGCTGATAAGCAACAGAAATCTTTCTCGCAGTCGTGAAGGCTGGAAGTCCAAGATCAGGGTCAAGTGAGGGCTCTCCTCCTGGCTTCAGACTTCTTGCATATCCTCACCTGGCAGAAGGGGAGGAGGCTCTCTGGGGTCATTTTCCGAGGGCACTAATCCACCCTCACGACCCAAGTACCACCCAAAGGCCCCGCGTCCAAATACCGCCGACTCGGGGGTTAGGTTGCAACGTATGGATTCTAGGGGGACGCATTCAGACCGTAACACCCATACGTATGTTTGGGGAATGAAACCATAGTCACCGAGACACAGAATTCATCTGTAAGGGTTCGCGCATATCATGCGGCGGGCCAACTCTTTTATTTGTGTAGTGTGAATAGAAACATTCGTTAGACTCCGAGTTTTCCGGAAAAGGTGTGTTTGAGTGCGGTGGTTTCATCATCATCAAACAGAACAAAAGTTGTACTATTTTTCATGGAATAACCTTAAGCAAATTCAGGATTCGCAACCTACTGCATCAAACTCGGTACCATGAAAATCAGTTTAAACTTTTTTTTAATCTTTATGTTTGGGAGAGAGAGACAGAGACAGAGAATGAGTGGGGGAGGGGCAGAGAGAGAGGGAGACCCAGAATCCGGAGCAGGCTCCAGGCTCTGGGCTGTCAGCGCGGAGCCCGACGCGGGGCTCGAACTCGGGAAGCGCGAGATCACGACCTGAGTGGAAGTCAGACGCTGAATCGACTCAGCCACCCAGGCGCCCCGTGAAAGTCAACTTTAATAAAAAGTAGCTTTAAGGAAAAGTAGCTTTCTGAATTTAGGGGATTTAGGTCCCGGTTGAACAATGGTCTGCTCTGCCGATGGAGGGAAGTCCCTGCTCTGCTCTGGACCAGTGTTCAGTTCTGCAGGCCACACGATTGTTGACAGCCAGGTTTTTGTGTGTGAACCTCTACCCCGCTTTCCCAGAAATCGCGATAGTCAGGGTAAGAGCTCCGGACCCCCTTAAATCATTCACCGAGGCGACTGGCCCTTGCTACTCGTCTATCTGTGTCTTTGGGGTTGTTTTTCTCAGGTGAATTATACAAGCTCCTTTTTAATTTGCAGGCTTTCTGCCCCCAGCGAGGACCCCGGGCACATCTGAGTATTCAGAAAGGGCGACGCTGGACTGTGACTGTCTAAACGTGAACACACGTTTCTTGTTATAGCCGGAACAGAAGCAGGGCCCCCCGGCTCAGCTCGGTGCCCCCCGCTAACTGGATGCCTCGAGGACCCCTCCATAGTTCTCCTGCTTCTCTGGAGTAGGTATTTATTTATTTATTTATTTATTTATTGAATTTATTTTTTAAAAATGTTTTTATTTATTTTCAAGAGAGAGAGCGTGTGCGCGCGCGAGAGAGCAAGTCGGGGAGAGGCAGGGAGAGAGGGGGACAGAGGACCCGAAGCGGGCTCTGAACAGACAGCAGCGAGCCCGACGCGGGGCTCGAACTCCCAAGCCCTGAGATCCCGACCCGAGCCGAAGTCGGACGCTCAGCCGACTGAGCCACCCGGGCGCCCCTCCGGGGTGGTGACTTAGACGTTTGTGGACAACTGTCACAGCCCTGTGGCTTTTCTTTTCCTAGCTGAGAATGCCAGTTTCTAGAAACGATCTCCCACGGGACGTGGGCTTGGTGTCCAACACCTCCCCGGGTGCGATCCCCCACCCCTCGGGTTTGTCGGTGTCCTTATTAAGGTGGGGTGTCCAGAAATAATTGTGATATCCCGGGTGTTGTCTGAATAGACAGAAGTACTGGGGAAGTATGACCTTCTCAATCCTAAATGGAATCATCTGTTTATTTGACACAGCCGGGGGCAAACCATAGCTGGGATTATAGTCACACTTGCGGCAAGAAAACGGTAGACGAGGCTCCGTCTAGTGGAAAACTTTAGGGCTCGGTGGTCCGGGAAACATCGTTCCAGTCATAAGGGTGACTGTGGCACTACCATTTACCTGGTGCACACATTTTACGTGACTTAGCTCATTTAATTATCATACCCCTGAGAGATAGGTATGATACCCGATATTAATGGCATCACCTCCCATTTCGCGTACAAGCAAACTGAGTCAGCGGGATTCAGTAGTCTGCCAGGGGGTATATCTTCTGCTCCGCTCCGTTCCCTTTTTATGTTTGGGATGATCAGGTAGGAAGAGGTGTTTAGCGGAACGATTTGCAGCCCCCGGAGAGAGAGAGAGGAGAGTTCGAGCCTTACCGACAAGAACCACGGTGGACAATGCAGATAGGAGATTTGAAACAGACACCCTGTAAGACTCCGGGATCAATTCAATTCTTTCAGTGTCTAAGCCATGTAGACTTTCCGGATGGACGCGAAGCCTGTGGGGTTGTATCTCCTTGACATTATAGCTGCAGATCCAATAGGTTTTGTAAAAAAAGAAGAAGAATAGTAAAAAAGAAGTGAGTAAATAAACACAACAAAAGGGAAGTAGTTATCTTAGGTGTCACGCCGGTGAAACAGAGGACTGAATTATTTTTGTCCCTTCTGGCCTCCGTGGGTCACGGACACAGAAGGGTTCTACAGCTGGCAGTGTAGACGAAACCACGTGCAGGAAATATCTAAAGATTCCCTGGGCTCTGACGCTCATCTGACGGGTCTGGGGTGGGACGATGGGTTTCCATTTATGAAGCTTTCCAAGGGCTTCTGAAGGGCACGTGAGGTTGACAATCTCCTGTGGGCTCCCTGCTTGGGACTCCAGGGTGACTGAAGTCTGCTAAACAACCAGCCCCTCACAGAAAAGCCCCTGCACTTGATTTTTTATTTGCTGAATTGAACGGCTGGCTCAGCATGGCACAATCTCATGCACACTTAGCACACGCCTCCGGCCACGGGTCTTAACAACAGCGGCAGCAAAAATGCACCCAGGTCCTCGTGCCAACAGATCGAAAGAGATTCATGAAATTATCTTCAAACTAAGCAGCAAGTTCCATAATTATTAGTATTCTTTTCGTGTATGGTTAAGAGTTTGCATAATTTCCCGGTGGTAGAACGCCATGAAATCAAAACAATAAACTAAGAGATCTACCAATTCATTGGAGCACAAAATTTAAATCCGTGTTTGCTAACAATATTTCAATTTCTGGGCAAATCTAACATGGAGAGACTGAATAATTATATTTCCATCTTTACTTTGGGAGGAGTCTGTTTATCTATCGCTTTGGTGAAGAGTGCTAAAAACCCGGAACTCTCCACTGTGATATTTACCTTTGTCAGATAAATGTATTGCCTAAGATTGTATTGATTGTGTCTGACAAACATACTCATCCAATGATTGCTTCAGGTCCTAGAGTGAGAGACGTTTAGCATTCGGTTTAGGCTTGGGGACGGTAAGTTTTTGTTTGAAGAAAGCAAACAAAAAACTCATGCTAATAATCTGTTAGTTGTTTATGTGCCTTACAGTTTACAAAACATTAGAGAGGGAGGGGGTTGGGGGACAGGGGCAGAGAGAGAGAGAGAGAGAGAGGGAATCTCAAGCAGGCTCCATGATTAGCATGAAGCCCAATGTGGAGCTCGATCCCACGACCCTGGGATCATGACCAGAGCTGAAAACAAGAGTTGGATGCTCAGCTGACTGAACCACCCGGATGCCCCCAGTTGATAAAACATTTTAAAATCCTTGACCCTCCTAAACCCTTGAAGTAAGGAGACCAGATTTGCCACAGAACTTCTTTTCTCTCTCCGCCCCTCCCCCACTCATGCGCACTCTCTCTCTCTCTCCCTCTCTCTGTCTCTCTCTCTCTCTCTCAAAACTAAACATTAAAAAAAACATGGCTAACCTTTCATCTTTCGACTTATTGATTAGCTCATTCATTCACTCATTCCTCAATTATATTTTGAGCATCTATTACGTAGCGGGTATTTCTTTCCATCTATAGCTAAAATCTTGAGGCCATGTCAGGTAGTTGTTGGGACCCAGGCTTTGGTACTCACAGATTTGGCTGGGAACGCCTCTTCTGCCGTTTCTCACATGACCTTGTACCTGCTGCCTTTCTTCTTTCAGCTTTGGCTTCCTTTCCTCTAAAATATGGGTAACGATGGTTTGACCCGATACCACTTTGGGGGGAGCAAGAATTTAACAAATAACATATAGGAGTACTTAGCACAGCACCTGCCCTGTAAAAGGGGCCTGATAAATTATGGACTAAAATTTCACTCTACGGTGAAGGCTGCTGTTCAGAAGTTGGCCTCAGCCAGCCAGGACACTTTGGCTCGGGTTGGTGGACCACATGTTTCAAGGAGGCAGTGTTGCTCAGATATTTAGAAACACTTTTATAATACATTCCAGAAGCTAACTCCTTGTAATTAGCCGTTACGTCAATTTGCATTCTTTTGGTGATAAGCCACAGAAAACAACTCAAGTTGGCTTGTAGTGTGAAGAGAATTTACTAGTTCTTGGCAGTTTTCAAGCAGTAGGGCCATCTGTAGGCAAAGCTTGATCCAGAAGCTTCAATAACTGGGAGTTGGTTTCTCTTGGCGTTCTATAATGGTGGCTTCCTCCTAAAGCTCCTAAAGGCCCCACCTCAGCTCACAAGTCCCTTTTCAAGTATAAACAATGACTGTGGCGGCTGTGAATGCCACATCCCCATGGGGCCAGGACTAGCCTGAGCCACTTGCCTCAGATGCAAAATTTAAATGAACACCCAAAACACTCAGTATTCAATGTACGGCATAGTTCCATGCTATACGTAAACAAATAAAAATTAGCACAAAAATCCACGATGAGCAAAGTACCAAAGATTTTTTTAAAAAGTTTTAAACTTTATGTTAAGCGGTCTCTACCGCCGACATGGGGCTCAAACTCACGACCCCAAGTTCAAGAATTGTATGTGCTACTGACTAAGCCAGCTGGGCACTCCCCAAATATAAAAGATTTAAACAAAGGAGGAATCAGATCCAGTTGAAGACAGATGGTTTCTCCAAGTAGGTCCAGCTAACATCTCTTTTTTTCTTCTGGGCCCTGCCGGAATTCTGGTCTATCCAAGAACCAAGTGCTGTGACCAAAACAATGGAAGACATCTACAGGCTTCAGCTAATAAGGGCCCGGTTGTGGAGCCGGGGGTAGGGTCAGTCCCATTACAACCAGTCAACTGTGAACGGGAGAAAGAAAGACCACGACAATCACGGCATTGTCGCTCTAGGGAAGGAGCATGAGTCTCGGCTGTCAACAAGGGACCTGTTGCTCTAGTCATTAATTTAACGACCCGGATCCCATCTTTTCTCCAGGCCCCCAAATAATCTGTGGATTTGCTAAACTATTACAAACTGATATTTATCGTGACTGTCAGAAGGCCGTGTTCTGCTTACTTGGCCTCCCTGCCCCCAGTTTGTTTGCTTGGCTTTAATGAGGTCAAGAAGGAAGGGGTGTCCTTGTGAGTAGAGGGCTCCAGATGTTTGGGTACTCATGGATCTAGGCTGTTAGAGTGTGTGCGTGGTGGGGGGGGAAGGGGATCACAGTCTCAATGAAACACTCACTGAGCATCCCTGATGATAAAGATGCTGTTCACACTTGCGCCCTTGGTATGTGTGTGCGCATTATAGATACGAGGTATTTTCCGGTGCGGTGGCTTAGCTCATTAGCAAGGCTGGTGTTTTTACTTCCTCTTTTAACAGAAAAAAAAAAAAAAAGACTTCTTCCATATGTTGCAGAAAAAGGTAATATCGAAGACGAATGAGTAGAGAGTGGACGAGGTCAGATTCAGATCCAGATCATTCTGGCCCCGAGGCTCATGCTCCTGTTGTGGTCCCTGGATTAGATCCAGAGTCTGGAGGCCGGGTCTACTCCCGGGTCGCTTCCCCTGTCCGGGCTTTGTGTTCTGATATACACCACCAGGGGCACTTTTAAGTTTGGTTTTGAGCAGGACTTAGCCTTGTCAGTTCAGCAGCCCCTTCCCACCCGGGGAGCTCTGGGTCACTCCTGGGGGATTGCCAGTGAGCACCGTTTAGAAACCACTGCCCTGGACAAAATCTTTTCAAGTTCCACCACTTCACAGCTCCCTGGAGGAACCGGAGAGGTGGAGGAGTGAAGGAAGCTGGAGTGGAGGTGTGAAATAAGTGAAGAGAAAAGAGACAACGCTCAGGGGCCTGGCCAGTGGGCCACATATGGTGGGAAACCCAAGCCATGTGCATGAAGGTGAAGGGTCCGACATGAACTTCGTGCGCAGAAACACAACATAGCAGGGGGTTCCTGCCTTGTTCTCTGTAAATCTTTTTTTTTTCCTTTATGATACGCTTTTAGTATTTTTTTTTTTTTTTTTTTGGAGAGAGAGAGAGACAGAGAAAGTGCTAGTAGGGGACGCAGCAGAGAGAGAGGGAGAGAGAGAATCCCAAGCAGGCTCCGTGCTGTCAGCACAGAGCCTGGCGTGGGGCTCGATCCCACCCACCAACTGGGAGATCATGACCTGAGCCGAAACCAAGAGTCCGTCGCTTAACAGACCGAACCACCCAGGCGCCCCCAGATTCTTTTAGAACGCTGCCGTGGTCCTCTCTAGGAGTTTGGAATCGATTTCGGGGGACCTCATAAAGTGTTGGTATGATAAATGGTTAAAGTTGATTCCACGGGGGGGGGGGGGAGGGGGTAACGAGAAAATTAAACTGGTTTTACAAATGGGTTGGTTTCAAGACCTGGGAGGAGTTCGTAAATAAAAAAAAAAAAAAGAAAAAAGAAAAAAGGAACTCCTTTCTTTTTGGTTTTAAAAAGAGATCCATAACGGCTTTTCCTCATAAACTGCAATTATTTTTAAATAGCACTGATGAATAATTTAAAGACCCACTGGGTGAGGCAATTAGTTTTAAGTGTGGATTAATTGCTTTCTTTATCATAGTCCATGTTCCTTTTTTTTTGTTTTTTTTTTGCATAATATGGACAGAGATTTCGTCTTCTTTAAAAATATTTTACGTTCTCTAAAATGTTCTGATAGGTGAGAAAGAAGTTTCTCCGCGGCCTTATAAAACGTGAAACACACGCCTCTGAGTCTCTGCTCGGCCCTGCTTTGGGGAAAACTGACAAAACCATGGCGTTTTCTTGCCGCCAACCCCCCTGCACCGTCCGCCCCCCCTCCACCTGCGTGGCTCAGGCCGTGAAGGGTCTGACTTCGTCTCAGGTCATGATCTCACCGCTCACGGGTTCGGGCCCCACATCGGGCTCTGTGCTGCCAGCTCAGAGCCTATAACCTGTTTCTGATTCTGTGTCTTCTTCGCTCTCTGCCCCTCCCCAACTGATGCACGTGTGCACGCTCTCCCTCTCTCAAAAACAAATACACGTTCAAAAAGACACTTTAAGGGTGATTTGAGGGACCGTAGGAAACATAGCAGAGCAGCAAAGCCTCCCTTCTGGCCATGCCACAGGCTGGAGGGTGGGGGCAGAGAGGGCTTGAGAGCCAAATACAGGAGTCTCGTTTTCTGACCCAAATCTGTCCCTTACTGGTGGCTTTCTTGAGTCATTGGACAGGCCAGCCATTTAGCCAGATGGGACTCCTTCAGTCTGGGGTCTATAGTTTCTTTGGCACGAGGCATTCATTCACAGAAGAGAGAGACGGAGACAGAAACAGAGACAGAGACAGACAGGGAGCATTTTACTGTTGCGGACTTCCAACTTTGTCTTTCCTCCCCTTCAGCAAGAACGACCCTCTCTTTCATCTTCTTCCTCCCAGTCAGCTTCCTCTAATGGGTGCCTGGGAGTTAACATTGCATATTTCTTTCCCTCATTTTATTGATCTGTCTTGAAATGCTCTTAAAGAACCAACTGACCTTTAGAATACAGTGCATGGGGCACCAGGGGAGCTGAAAATCTTGGGTTCTAGCCTTGGTCCTGATCTGTAGTAGCTTTGCGGTCTTGGGTGAAGGGAAGTGGATGTCTTTTCATCAATCCAGAGCAATCGATTTTACTATTTTTGTTCTCCGAGGACACAATGGCAGGAGCTTTTGTTTCCCAGATAGTGCCGTTTTTATTTAGTGTTAAGAAAAATTATTCAGGACCTGGAAATAAGGCCATGTTCTGGGTGCCTTGTTCCTTTGAAGATCTTGTATGGCCCGGGAAATGTATTTTGTTGAACCTTCTGCTTACTGTCGGTTAAAGGTTCGGACCCGTTAACTTGCAGCTTTTTGTCCCCGCAGAGATACGAGTAATTTCTCTCTGATTGAACTGATAACCCCCAGTGTTACAGCTTATTACCTTGTTGAACTTTAAGTGGTTTTGTATCTAACCCAGAAATCATCTCCTCACATTTCTTTGGTAAAGGTGTCTTTAAATATCGAGCGCTACCAACGTTCTTTGAGCAAGTCTTAATGTACGACTGCTTTCTTCATTAATTAATGAATTGAGTAAAACCTTTGACATATGTTCATTTTATATTTACACAAGAGTCAGAGTTTTATCTTTTTGAAAATTACGCTTTTTGTAGGTTGCTGTCCACAGATGCCCGAGTGGACTAACCTGACAGAGCCAATTAAACCATGTTGCTTGAGACGTGCATTTCAAGGGCGATGTAAGCCCAGGCTCACCTTTTCTTGCTTCCAGAATGAATCCCGAGGGACAACAGAACTCGAACTTTGCTGGCTTTCTATTTCCCCTAGATTTCTTTCTTTCTTTTTTCCGAATCTACAGATACCATATTTTTGTTTGGGTTCTCGTTTCTTACTCCCATCGGTGTGTGCCGTAACTGGGAATTTGGTTTTATGGTCTAAACGCTTGGCGATCTCTTGCAAATAGAATATGGACGTCCATTCTCTATAGGTAAGGCGGATCTGCTCATTTGATAGTTCTTTTTTAAAAAAAAAAAAAACTGCATGCTTATTTGTGGGCACAAATCGATTAAGAATTTCATGCTCATTAGAAAGAAGAATTGAGGTCTGAACGACTGAAGTTTTGTGTTTCTGGGATTATTTTTCACTGGAAGCTGAATGAAGGACGGGAGGTCCCTGTGTCTGTGGTTCAGAAAAGGCCTGGATATCTCATTGTACAAGCATGAAATGTACTCTCACTCCAGGTTAGATTGTTACATTTTTTTTTAGTTTATTTTTGAGAGAGAGAGAGAGAGAGAGAGAGAGAGACAGAGCACAAGCAGGGGAGGGGCAGAGAGAGAAGGAGACACAGAATCCGAAGCAGGCTCCAGGCTCCCAGGTGTCAGCACAGAGCTGGACGTGGGGCTCGACCTCATAAACCATGAGACCATGACCTGGGCCGAAGTTGGAGGCCTGATCGCCTAATCGACTGAGCCACCCAGGCGCCCCTAGATTGTTATATCTTAAAGGAGCTCTGATTGGCCTTTCGGAAATGGAGAAATCTTATATAAATCTCATATTTTCCAAATTTACAGAAAATAAAGAAACCTCACTTTCAAGCACCAGATTTTTAAAAAAATGTTTCTTAATGAAAATGTCAGCTCATAAACACTTTAATATAAGATTCCAAGTTTACATAGTTAAGATAAATCTTTGGAAAAATGAGACTGGCTTAATAATTTTGGTTTAAACAATAAGTAATAACTAGCTGTCTTTCCCTTGCTTTTATTAGTCTGGGGATTGTGCTATTCTTTCTCATGAACTTCTTAACCTTTTAATGTTGGTTTACTGATCAAATAATCTAGCATTACTCCTACACAGCATTTAAGATTACAAAAAATGTAGATTTTGTTTTACTAACTCAAATGATAATTCTTTTTCTAATTTTATTTACTTTTGAGAGAGAGAGACAGAGAGACAGCAAGTGGGAAAGGAGCAGAGAGAGAGGGAGACACAGAATCCGAAGCAGGTTCCAGGCTCCGAGCTCTCAGCACAGAGCCCGACATGGGGCTCGAACCCGTGAACTGCGAGATCGTGACCTGAGCCTATGTCGGATGCTTAACCGACGGAGCCACCCAGGCACCTCTCAATGATAATCCTGAAGAATATTCTTATCACAGTATTTATGCTCTGTAGTAAGTCATCTTGGACATATTTTCCAACATCCTCAGGTAACTTGAAGCCCTGAATTCATATTACATTGAGTTAATTGATCATTGTTTACCAAGGTAATTTGTGAGTAAGAATGAATAATGAAGCATACATTGCTGAGCATAATTTTAAACTTATATACTTGACTTACTATTTTTGTATGCCAAAGAGTGGCTATATTTTGGGGTCATTTTAAGGAACATTGCTCATTTTTATCACATTAAGAAGGAGCAGAGTCATGCGGCTATAGATTGTGCTGTTCTATCTATACATGAACTTCGAGAGTTTGCTAAAATGCTTATGTACACAGCGACTTTTCAATTGTCTTCCTCCCGGGTTTCTCTGTGAAATTATTTGGGTTAAAGTGAGTTCTTTTGATGGAGAGTTGTGATTAGTGTTGGTGGCAGCTGCTGTAACCATTCTAATTCAACATCACCAGGACATGCCAGTCAGTGCAAGGGAAAAAAAAGCAAAAAGAAGAAATAAAAATATAGCTATACAGATTATATATATTTATATTTATATAAAAATAAAGCTATACAGATTAGAAAGAAAAAATAAGTGTCTCCATTCTCAAATGGTGTGGTTGCCTAGATAGAAAACCCAAAGAGGCCCCGAAAACTAAGACGTGAGTTCATCAAAGATATAGGATACAAGGTCATTATATAACCAACAGCTGTATTTTTATATGTATTAGCAGCGAACATTTGAAATTGAAATTTCAAGAACCCTACCATTTACGCTGGCACCGAAATTTGTTAAGTACGTAGGTATGACTCTAAAAAATTATTTAAGACACCAAATGCTGATAATCATGGTACGATGATCAATAAAATAAAAGAAATAAATGTTAACGGAGGGTGCCTGGATGGCTCAATAGGTTAAGTGTCTGCCTCTTGATTTCAGGACAGGCCATGATCTCACAGTTGTCCCTCCTCTGTCCCTCCCCCACTAGCATGCACACTCTTTCTCTAAACCAGCAAGCAAACAAATAAATAAACGCTAATGGATGAGAAGACTCAATGTTGTCAAGATGTCAATTCTTCCCGAATTGATCTATAAATTCAATGCAACTCTAATCAAACCCAGAAGAATTATTGTAGAAGTGGTCAAGCTGATTCTAAAATTACTATAGAAAGGCAAAGAATATGGAAGATCCAAAGTTGAGCCCTGGGTGTTGTATGGAAACCAATTTGACAATAAATTTCATATTAAAAAAATAATAATAAAAAAAGAAGATCCAGAGTATTTTTTTTAAATAACAAAGTTGGAGGACTCATACGACCTGATTTCCATATTTATTACAAAGCTACACTAATCAAAACAGTGTGGTATTGGCAAAAGTTTAGACACGTAGACCAATGGAAGAGAATAGAGACTCCAGATGGAGATCCTTACTTCTATGGTTACTTGATGTTGGCAAAGCTTCAAAGGCGACAGTAGAGAAATTATGGTCTTTCCAACAAATGCTCTTGTAACTGGACATCCACGTGCAAAATAACAACTCCCAATCCATACTTTGTATCAAGCACAAACTATAAAACTTCTGGAAGAAAATCTTTGTGATCTTGGGTGAGACAATAATTTCTCAACTATAATGCTTCTAAACTATGATTCCTACAAGAAGAAAAATGATGAGTCATACTTAATTGGGATTAAACACATTTGCTTTCAGAAGCCACTATAAAAACCACACGTTAGCAGAAAATGTTTGCCAAACACATATCTGATAAAAGACTTGCATCTAGCATATACAAAGAACGCTCTAAATTCTACAAAATGGGGGGGGGGGGAAGCCCAAATAGAAAATGGTTGAAGGATTTAACAGACATTTTACTAATGAAAATACAGGAAACAGAAAGATGCATATGAAAAGATGCTCATCGTCATTCGTCTCTAGGGATATGCAAATTATTATTTTTCTAATGTTTATTTTGAGAGAGAGAGAGAGAGAGAGAGGGAGCATGAGCAGGGGCGGGGCAAAGAAAGAGGGACAGAGAGAATCCCAGCCAGGCTCTGTGCCATTAGTGCAGAGCCCAACACAGGGCTCAAACTCACGAACTGTGGGATCGTGACTTGAGCCAAAACCAAGAGTTGTACACTTAACCAACTGAGCCACCCAGGCGCCCCCTAGGGATATGCAAATTAAAACCATCAAAGATACCACTGTGCCATTATTAGAACCACCAATAACGATGGAAACCAACCAAGTAACAACAGTTAAAACCTGACAATACTAAGCAATACTAAGCACTTGTGCAGACATAAGGCCCCTGGCCCCTTCATATGGTGTTACAAGAATGCGAAATACTACAGTCACATTGGAAATAGTTAGGCATTTAAACATTTACTTACCGTAAGACCCAGCACCTCGCCCCTAGATATACCTGTGTAAAATAAAAACTCACGTTTGCACAACAATCTGCGCGCGGATGTTTATAGAGTCTTTATTCATCATTGCTCAAACACGGGAACAATCCAAGAGTCCTTCAACGTGCAAATGGATAAAGAAACCATTGTGCATCTACACAACGGAATACTACTTAGCAGTGGATAGAAACAATCTACTGAGACACGCAACTGTGGGGATGAAGTGTGAGTGCATTCTGCTAAAGGAGGGAAGCCAGTCTCTAAAGGCTACACCCATACTGTAGGACTCCGTTTATAGAACATCTGGAATAAGCAGAACTATAGGGACAGAAAGCGAATCAGTGGTTGCCAGGGGATGGGAGTGTGGTGAAGGGTTGATTGAAAAAGGGCACAAGGGGACTTGTGTAAAAGGGACTTGGGGATCTGTGTAACAAACCGTTTTATGCTGGTTACCCGACTCAACGCATGTCATGTATTGGAACGCCAGGACCATATGCTAGGAAAGGGTGAATTTGACTATGTAAATTATACTGCAAAAAATTATAGTGGTGTTTAAGCCCTAGAAGCAGCAAAACAGATAGAGAAATAGAACTATGTATGCAAAGGGATGGGATTAGGTTTTGTTTTCTCAAAAAAAAAAAAAAATAGACGGTTGTTGATTTGTCCTAAAATGTCAGTTTGTTCCAGAATACGAGAGCTTAGCGAATATGTATCGCAAGATGTAGAGGGTATAAAAATGGATTTTATTTGTCTGGGCTTATAATACCAGAGTCTGAAAAGAGGATGCGAAATGCGTTCAAATTTTGGCAAAGTTTGCTCAGTTTTGATGGGCTTATCCACAAGATTGTGTAAAGGAAAGAAGAAAAAGGAAACTCGTGAAAGCTTTTCTGCTACCACTATATGAGCTCATAATTTTGGCATTCTCTCTGTTAAATGATAAATTGGTTTTACAGCCCTTATACAGCTTGATAGTAAAGATGTGGGGCCTCACTAGAGTAATTGGCTGGCTTCTCTGTTGACTGTATCTCGTGTTGATTGTTTAAAAACTAATAACAGCAAAGAGCAAAACGTCTTCACTGTAAACAAGTTGAGGTTTCTTACAAACATGCTGCCTTTAAAATATTTGCAAAAATTGGAGCGCCTGGGAGGCTCGGTCGGTTAAGCGTCCGACTTCGGCTCAGGTCACGATCTCGCCGTTTGTGAGTTCGAGCCCCGCGTCAGGCTCCTTGCTGACAGCTCGGAGCCTGGAGCCTGTTTCGGATTCTGTGTCTCCCTCTCTCTCTGCCCCTCCTCCACTCTCAGTCTGTCTCTCTCTCTCTCTCAAAAATAAATAAGCATTAAATTTTTTTTTTTAATATTTGCAAACATTGGGGCATCTGGGTGGCTTAGTCAGTTAAGCATCTGATTTCAGCTCAGGTCATGACCTCATGGTTTGTGAGTTTGAGCCCCATGTCGGGTCCTCTGCTGTCAGCACAGAGCCTGCTTTGGATCCTCTGTCCCCTTCTCCCTCACCCCTCTCCTGCTCACTCTCTCTCTCTCTCAAAAAATAAATAGTAAAAAATAAAATATTTGCAAATATTATATTGTCACCTTGATTAAATAGGTAGCCGTATAGTTTCCCTTGGCCCCCATGATCCTACCTTAATCAAGTTTCTGCATCTTCTTTGGTAGCTCTTGATGTCGCCCAAATTGGAATCCTAAGTTGAGAAAAATAAAATGACTTTTTTTTTTTTTTTTTTTTTTTTTTTACATCAGAAACAATATTCCAGGTTTTCAAGCGATCTCCTGGAAATCATAAATGTCTGTTATTTCACCGTATGAAAACAGATGCTGGAAACAATTTGGGTGGTTTTGTTTTGCTTTACCTCATCCCTTTCAGTCAATTCAAAATCCAACATATCATAAGAGCTGCGTGGCAAAACCTGTCAAATCAAAGGATATTCAACTTTCCCTAGGTTTAAGTTTCCATAAAGTGTTATGAATTCAGGGCACCTGGGGGGGCTCAGTCGGTTAAGCATCTGACTTCAACCCAGGTCATGATCTCGCAGTTCGTGGGTTCGAGGCCCGCGTCAGGCTCAGTGCTGACAGCTCAGAACCTGGACGGAGCCTGCTTCAGATTCTGTGTCTCCCTCTCCCTCTGCCCCTCCCCTGCTGGCATTCTGTCTCTCTCTCCCTCAAAAATAAAATAAAAGCATTAAAACATTTTTAAAAAATTATAATAAAAAATAAAGTGTTATTAATTCAAATACCTCAGAAGTTGTACATTTTACGGGAACGCCCTGGAGATTGATCAATACTCTTGCTATCCATAATGTGTTTGGAGTCTCAGGGGAAACAGCAATCAAAGTCTGATGAAATAGTTATGCCCTCTCCCCGGCTATAGAATTTTCTTCTCCATTCTGATATTATTGATTACTGTAATGAATTAACCATAGTCATCCAGTCTCGTAATCAAAGAGGCGGCTGCTGTTTTCTGATGCTTGCCCGAAGGTTGTACAGCCCAGCAACTGCGTCTTCAACAAGAAGGGTCAGTCCCAGAGCCTCCAGGAAAAGGATTGTACCCAATACTCCAAACTACCGATGGGTCTGAGAATAGATCTTGGGTCCAGGCCTCTGAGTGGACGTAGCCGAAACAGCTTTCAGAGTGCATCAGTAGACGAGTCAGAATTTCAAGGACTCTCTTTGGCCTGCTGCGTGAAAACAGATTGCTTACTCAGCCCCAGCAGAATGAGAATTAATTATACAGGCCCGAGTGGACTGATAGGGAAAATTTAATTTGGGTTGTTTATTTGCAAAACCGTTGACGTGGTTTTAATGGTCTACGTTTTACGGACGTGTAGGAAAATACAAGAAAGCCTTTTCTCCTTTTTCCTTCCTTAACCCTCAGTGGGGTAGGTTGTTTTTCAACCAAAGGGAAACTTTTAATGGTCTGATTCTTACTTGATCCCTCCGAGTTCAGAAAGAAATACTTTTGATGAGCCTCCTTATTTTTTTATGCCAGTATAGTTTTTGTATGAGTTTGTAAGAATCCGTCTTCTTTTTTTTTTTTTTTCACCAGATTGTAATCGGACAGATCCATTGGGCAACCAAGGCCATAACTGGATGTCATATCTGAGAGGGATTCTCGTTTACCTTGGTATGGCAAACCCTCCATTGAGGAATACTACTGTAGTGCTCATTTTACGCTGCCTCGTGGGGCACTTAGATTAAACATCGTTTCTGGGTGTGTCTGTGAGGGATGAGATTAGCACTTGAATCAGCAAACTCAGTAAACTAGACTTCCTTCCCCGATGTGAGTGGGCGACATCCATTCTGTTGAGGGCCCGAATGGAACAAAAAGGCAGAGGAAGGAAGAATTCATCCGCCTGTTGCTGGAGCTTGGACATCAGCTTTCGCCCTAGAACCAGGCTTTAAACTATTATTTTTTAAAGTTTCTGTATTTTGAGAGAGAGACAGAGAGAGCAAGCGGGGGAGGGGCAGAGAGAGACAGAGGGCGAGAGAATCCCAAGGAGGCTCTGAGCTGTCAGCACAGAGCCCGACGCGGGGCTCGAACCCACGAACTGCGAGATCATGAGCTGAAATCAAGCCGTTTAACCGACTGAGCCATCCAGGCGCCCCTGGAATGGGGCTTTATACCATAGACTCCCCTCAGCCTCAGACTAGAATTACACCACCAGCTTTTTTGAACCTCTGGGTAGCAGACCGCAGGCCACAGAACTTCCCTGTCTCCGTAATTGCATGAACCAATTCCTATCATAAATGATTTTTTTTAAATATATGTATATCTGGGGCGCCTGGGTGGTTCCGTCAGTTAAGTGTCCGACTCTTGATTTCGGCTCAGGTCGTGATCTTATGGTTTGTGGGATCGAGCCCCAAGTCCGTCTCTGGGCTGACAGTGCCGACCTTGTTTGGGATACTGTCTGTCTGTCCCTTTCTCTGCCCCTCCCCTGCACCCGCTCTCTCTCTGTCTCTCAAAAATAAACAAACATTAAAAATATATATATGTATATCCTATTGGTTCTGTTTCTCTGGAGAACGCTGACTGATACAATTATTGAACTGCTCAGCGGAACCAAGGCCTGCGAATCACTCCCACGGACATCAGTTGATACTTGGCTTACAGAGTCTTACTGTCACAGTTGGGAAGGAAGTCAACCTCCTGGTGGCTGGGAATCTGTATAGAGGTGGGAGTCCCCAAGAAGAGAGGAATTCACGGGGCGCCCCCGGGATAAAAGGGCAAATTCACAGAGGTTTTCAAAAGCTCAATCCAAGACTTTTTTTTTACTGAAGCTCTCCGCACAGATTTTGCTTCATACTGAAGGGCTCCAGGTTTGCAGGGCAAATGTAAGGAGATCATGCGTCATTAACAGACACCTTTTCTGCACGTATGTGAGTAATCGTGCCAAACATACGGACACCAGCCTTTGGGGGGGGGAGCGGTTATTTTTGATATTGGGAGGATGATGGAGATATTGCCGAGCTCTCCAAGGCTTGGAAAAAAGAGGGTGACCATATCCTTTCCGTGTCAGCCAGGAGCTCGGCCCCACACAAATTTAAATTTTTTTTCGATGTTTATTTATTTTGTGAGAGAGAGACAGAGCGTGAGCGGGGCAGGGGCAGAGACAGAGGGAGACACAGAATCCGAAGCGGGCTCCAGGCTCCGAGCTCTCAGCCCAGAGCCCGACACGGGGCTCGAGCTCACGGACCGCGAGATCGTGACCTGAGCCGAAGTCGGCCGCTTAACCGACCGAGCCACCCAGGCGCCCCCGCCCCACACAAATTTAGAGGGGTTTATCTTGTTCGATTTATTGTTTACTATTGACGAAAGTTTAGATTTAGTGAAGTTACGTGTCAACTTTTATAGATTTTTGTCCAGTTGGAGCTACAAATGATTTCTGTCCTGTGGAACAGTTAACTCCAAAGTTTATAGCTCATTGCCCTGGTGGACATTAAAGGGTTTGTGGCTAGTCCAGAAATGTTATCCTAATAGCCGTTTAATTAATTGCCCGCAAAGCCTTGGTTCCTTAAATGCTATTTGCACCAGTCTCAACATCTCACTTGTTCCCTCAGTAATTGATGAGTAGAACGAAATCTTTGACAAGGGTTCGCTTTGTATTTGCATGAGTTATGATTTCGAAATTCTGCAAGTATGGGTTTGGCTAAGCTTTTTGGAAACATGTATTAAAAAATCACTCCTAAGTTGTTAACCGTAGCCATTCTGCCCGGTGCCAGGTGGTATCTCGTTGTGGTTTTCATTTGTGTTTCCCTGATGAGACGAGGAGCTAAAGTGAACAAGTCAGGAAACAACAGATGCTGGAGAGGATGCGGAGAAAACGGGAACCCTCTTGCCCTGTGGGTGGGAATGCAAACTGGTGCGGCCGCTCTGAAACACAGGGTGGAGGCTCCTCAAGAAGTTAAAACCAGAACTGCCCTCCGATAGCAATGGCACTACTATTTACCCGAAGGATACAAAAATGCCGATATAAAAAACAAAGCTCCCCAGTGTTTACAGCGGGGCTAGCAACAGTAGCCAAATTTTGGAAAAGAGCCCAAATGTCCATGGACTGACGGCTGGATAAAGAGGATGTGGTTTGTCTATACCATGGGCTATTATTTCGGTGATCAACAAAGAGTGAGATCTTGCCATTTGCAACAGCGTGGATGGGGCTGGAGGGGATCCGGCTCAGAGACATCAGTCAGGCAGAGAAAGCCAAGCATCCTCTGGCTTCAGTCACGCGTGGACTTTGAGAAACACAACGGGTGAACAGAGGGGAAGGGAAGGAACAGCAAGATAAAAACAGACAGGGAGGCAAACCATAAGAGACTCTTAAAAAAATTTTTTTTTAACGTTTATTTATTTTTGAGACAGAGAGAGACAGAGCATGAACGGGGGAGGGGCAGAGAGAGAGGGAGACACAGAATCGGAAACAGGCTCCAGGCTCTGAGCTGGCAGCACAGAGCCCGACGCAGGGCTCGAACTCACGGACCGCGAGATCATGACCTGACCGGAAGTCGGACGCTTAACCGACCGAGCCACCCAGGTGCCCCATAAGAGACTCTTAAATACAGAGAACAGACAGGGTCGCTGGAGGGGAGGTGGGTGGGGGATGGGCTAACCAACTTGAATTAAAAAAACAAAAAAATCGTTTGTAGACTACTTCCACGAACCAACTAGAGAACTCGAAATGAGACACCTCTCATCGTCGATGAGGTCTGAAGCTTAGGCTGCTTGTGGCCGGACGTGACATCCAAACTGGGTTTTGACACGGAGGTTTGAAAGGGTCCGTCGTGGACCCTGGAAATATCTGTTGAGTAAGTGTCAACACAGAGACTCAGGGACCTTTAGACGCTGAGGGCCACTTCTCCCAGCCTTTACAATTGGACCCCTGGGTCTTTGTATTCACCTGTTCTAGAATTGGGTTTGCCAGACCTTCCTGGACATGCTCGGTTGTTAGCTTGGCCCGTCACACGTTTCTCTGCTTGCGAAGCCTTTGACTGATTCCAGTTCGCTCGTTTTGCCCAGGCCAGGGCTTCCGGCATGGCCTGTCGTTACGACCGCATCCTTTCTAGCAGACAGATGCTGGCGATTCCAGGAAAGCTTAGTACGTGCTTTGGTTGATTAGGGCCACGTACTGGAGGCAGAGAGAGGAGGGGGCGGACGGAATGGCAGCTGGGCTCAAATTCTCCTCCAGCTTGCAAAAATGACCAAATCGATTTCATTCTGTACCTGTTCCGTTCTTAATACAGAAAAAGAAAGTGACAGAGCTTGACTCTTGAGTCGAGAGCTCTTGGGCACATGGTCCGTAGAGAAACTTCAGGTTAAAATCCAGTCGCCTTTTGGAAACAGATTAAATTGCATTCAGCTGCTCTAAAGGAAGCATAGCAGGGTTGGGACGAGATGTTACAGGCACCCAGGAAGTAGGTGGCAGTGGCCTGGACCCGGCTCATAGCAGCGGAGCGTGGTGAAAGATGTCAGAGTCAATCATGTATGTTTTGGAAGCGCAGCAGAAGGAACTTAAGGATGAACTTGGTAACGGATGTAAGAGGAGGAGAGGAACCCAGAAGGGGTCTAGATCGGTGGCCCGGGCAGCTGGGTAGATGGTGGTCGGTGCCCCTTATCAACATGGGTTGGCAGGAGCCCAGCAATTTGAGCAGAGAGGGACCATCTATCTGCTCAGGACTTGTACGTTTGAGATGCCTTTGAGACATCCCGACGGACACATTAGGACAGCTGGAGCTCAGAGGCTAGGTCCGAGTGGTGAGGGGAAGTTGAGAGTCGTCAGCCCGTTCAGAGTTGTGGGGCGAAACATTATGTCCTCAGGAAAGGGTACTAGTGGGAACAGAAGAGTGTGAGACTAGGGCCTTAGGGATGTCCTCGCTCTAGAGGGTCTGAGAAGGGAGGGGGGCCTGGCAAAGGAAGGTGAGGGGGAGTGACCTTTGAGGTAGCACGAAAACCAGGAAAACGTGGCAGCCCAGAGCCCAGAGAAGGAAATATTTCAAGGAGAGGTGGTCAGCCAACGTCAGATGGAATGAGGGAGAAGGAATTCACCATTCGCTGGGGTGGGCTTGACATAGGTCATCAGTGGCATTGCTAAGAATCCTATCAGCAAAGGGATGGGGAAGGAAGCTCGATTTATACGGTGGTTAATGGCACGGAGTTTTGGAATTAGCCGGATGACAGTGATAGCTAATTAGTGACGCGGTATGTGCCTTTCCAAAAAGTGTCTCATCCGATCTTCTAAATAACTCTGCGAGGCCGGCAGGGTCATCATACTCGTTTTATAGGTAAAGAATTTGAAATCAAAGGATTTAAACAAACTAGCATCCCACCCCATCAGTGGCAAAACCAGGGATCCACACGGAAGCTTATTTGACTTCAGAGCCACACCTTCACCATTTCGATAAACTGCTTCGGACAGCCAAAGTTTTGCTGTCCTACTGGCCAGCTGTGTGACTTGGGGCGTTACATAACTCGATTGCCAACACTTTTCATAAAATGAATGTCTTGTAGGGAGGGGGGGTTGGTGAGCGCTGAGTTATCGTATACAAAGCCTTAGCACAGAGCCTGACACACTGTTATTACCTGGTGTAACCTACTCATTTCACAGCTATGGAGGCCAAGCCCCCAAGAGCCCCGAGAACTTGTCACAGGTGCATGGAAAGTGTCCGAAGGAAGACGGTGACTTCTGCTCCAGAGCCCTGAACTCTAAGGACCTTTGACTTGACCAGCTTGCTCTTTCTTTCTTTCTTTCTTTCTTTCTTTCTTTCTTTCTTTCTTTCTTTCTTCTTTCTTTCTCTTTCTTTCTTTCTTTCTTTCTTTCTTTCTTTCTTATGTTTATTTATTTTTGAGAGAGAAAGAGAGAGAGGGGGAGGGGCAGAGAGAGAGGGAGACAGAGGATCCAAAGCCGGCTCTGTGCAGAGAGCAGGACAGCCGAGAGCCGGACGTGGGACTCGATCTCACGACCTGAGCTGAAGTCGGACGCTTAACCAACTGAGCCACCCAGGCACCCCAACCTGCTATCTTTCTGGGTAGCTCCCTACCTAGGGACCAAAATAGTCTTTGACGCAATTCCAATGCACTTGTGAGCCCCTCAAAATAGTTCCGCTCGGGCAACAAATAACTCATGGTGTTATTCCCTGCCTGATGCTTTTTGAAATGGCACTGTTTCCCAGAGTGCTGTGTCACTGGAGTGACAACCCCTCATGCTGTACATCTCCCCAAAGCTGACACTCTGCCTTTGTGTTTTAAAATGCCCAAGACAGATCACAGAAAGTGCCAGTTCATCCCAGAAAGCAAGAGGGGACGCTTTAGGCTGCCCTGTGGCTCAGTGGGGGAAATGTCGGATGATCTTTATTTATTTATTTCCTTTCCAGTCTACCTTAGCTGTGGTTTGGTTAGGAAGAAGCTTCTGGAAGATGGAGCTTGATTTTGCAGGGTATTAAATCTTGGAGGGTTTCACGGTGGCTTAGACTCGGAATCACGGACGGCAGCTGTAGAAGGAACTCAGTGGCCTTCAGCCTGGGGTTGTAGGGGACTGTGAGACCCCTTCAAGAGTCCCTGTGTCGCAAGGCAAGGCTGGGAGATGATGGGGTAGGACACTGGCTTCCCACTCCAGCCGTTATCTGAATAACTTGTTTTAAAGTTTATTTATGTATTTTGAGAGAGAGAAAGAAAGGGTGAGCGGGGGAGGGGCAGAGAGAGAGAGAGGGAGAGAGAGTGAGTCCCAATGCAGGGCTTCAACCCACGAACCCTGGGATTATGACCTGAGCCAAAACTGAGAGGTAGATGCTTAACCGATTAAGCCACCAGCTTCCCTCTCCAGTCCGTATCAGAATAGCTTTGTCTTTACCTGCTTCACACACAGGGTTTGCTGTAGACAACACCTAGGTAAAGCATTCCAGTTTAAAAATCATCGATCGAGGAGAACCTGGCGTGGCTCAGTTGGTTAAACACCCAACTCTTGATCTCGGCTCAGCTCCTGATCTCAGGGGGTGAGCTCGAGCCCCACGTCGGGGTCTGTGCTGACAGCACGGAGCCTGCTTGGGATTCTCTCTCTTCCTCTCTCTCTGCCCCTCCTCTACTCGTGTACACATGTGCACCTGTGCTCGCTCTCTCTCAAAATAAATAAGTAAACAATTTAAAAAAGAAATAAAAATCGCTGATCTCATCTAGCTGTATTATCTTGCAGATATAGAAACTGAGGTCCATCGACGGGAATGTCATCAGATGCAACATACAAGAGTAAGCCCCTCCCAGAACTTAGACTGGAGCTCCAGTCCCCTGACATCCCATAGAGATTTGTTTACCTGCTTTATAGGGCTACAGTTTGACTTTTTTGGACCTAACTTCCAGCATGGGGATCAGTAAACTTTTTCCGTGAAGGGTCAAATCATAAATAACTTCAGTTTCACAGGCTGTGCGGTCTCTGCCCTGTATTGCAAGGCAGCCGCGGACGAGACGTAAATGGATACGCATGAGTGTGTTCCAGTAAAACTTTACAAAACCAGGCATCAGACCTTGGTGGGTGGGGTGGAGCTTGTTGACTTTAGGGTAGCCCAGCAAGAAACCCGTCAGGTATGGGCTGGTAGGGAGATCAGAGGATTAATTATTGACTTGTTTCACTGAGCTCCATGTGTTGGAGAGATGGACAGAAGAGTGAGTTAGGAAACAAGGGGACTGTTTGTAACAGACGGAAAGGCACGGGGCATTCTGCCTGAGGTCATGGGCGGAACATCTGGGAAGGATTCACAAGGAGATCTTCGACTCAGCCTTGGGTAATTTTCCCAGATCTGGAGGGAGGAGGCTCATCTCGGGTAGAGAAAAGAGCACACGGAGGAACTTGGCGGAGGAGAGGACCGAGTTGGGAGACGCTGGGGAGAAGCAGTGAAAGGTCTGTGAGTTCTGTGGACAAAACTGAATTTTATTCTCATTGATGATTGGGAGCCGCTTAAGGGGCGTTAAGCAGGGGTACGACATGACCGTGAGGCGTGTCATCGCAACTGACGTGGCGCCTTGGGACGTTGAGGTTTGGGGCGGGGAGATACATCAGCAAGCTGTTGAAATCACCCAGGTGAGAGGCGATAGGTCACAGTTAGTGGCAATGCACACAGTTGCCACTTCCCCGCAGGCGTGCCAGCCGCCAAGGGTCTGTGGACCAGAACAGATCTTTTTCCAAAGAAGCTATTCAGATGGCCAGCAGGTTCACGAAAAAGGGCTCCACATCACTCATCATCAGGGAAATGCCAACCAAAACCACAACGAGATGGTGCCTCACACCTGTTAGGACGGCTAGGACCAAAAACGCAAGCGCAACAAAAGACAAACTCATAGAAACGGAGAAGATTGTTGGTCGCCGGGGGTGCGGGAAACGGGTGGAGGCGGTCAAAGGGCACACACCCTTCCAGGTATAAGGTGAGCGAGTTCTGGGGAGGTCACGTACAACATGGTGATTATTGCTAAGGATACAGTATATCGTTGAAACTTGCCAAGAGCGTACGTTCTAAAAGGTCTTCCGGGGGGAAGGGGTGCTCCTGGGGCTCAGTCAGTTAAGCGTCCGACTCCGGCTCAGGTCATGATCTCACTGTTCGCGTGTTCGAGCCCCGCGTCGGGCTCCGTGCTGACAGCTCGGAGCCTGGAGCCTGCTTCCGATTCTGTGTCTCCCCCCTCTCCCTGCCCCTCCCCTGCTCATGCTCTGTCTCTCTCTGTTTCTCAATAAAAAAATTTTTTAAAAAGTTAAAAAAAATTTTTTTAAAAAAAGGTCTTACCGCACACACAACACTTTGTCACTAAAACTGAGGTGAAGGCTGTGTTAATGAACCTTATCGTGATCATCATTCTGCAATATACACAGACACATAATCACTACGTTGTACAGCTGAAACTTGCATCATGTTATATGTCAGTTACCTCTCAGTAGAGCTGGGAACAAAAAAGTAAAAAAAAGAAGGGTCTGTGTATTTAACAGGTGATGCATGTTTGTTGCTTTCTTATTGACTATTGATTGACTCAGAGCCCGGAGACTTAAATGTAATGCTTGTCTACTTCTCATGAGTCATGTGAGGTTGGGAATGTCATTTAGTTTCTCTGAGCTTCAGGCACCTTATCTTTCGAGTGGCGATTATCATACCTACTACTGAAGATCGCGGTGAATATTAGACAGGATAATGTAGGAAAGCTCCGCTTTCAGTCCCGGTGTGTGTGTGTGTTTTTATGTACAAATACGCCGCAAAGTGTTTTTCTTTTAATATAAACGGAACTCTCAAAGAGATTAAGCCTGAAGAGAGATTTATCCTTACAGCGATTGGGCACTGTTCTTGAAGTTGTAATCCACGGTGGAAATCGGGGATCATTTTGACATTTCTCCTGGATCTTAGAGATATTCTCCAAGGCCAGAGCGCGGGTTTTAAGATGTCTCCGAGGCTGGAATGTTAATAAAATGTACATTCCTTGGAAATTACACGGCTCGCGTGAAGATTTGCCGAAGCCGCAAATAGAGATGGCTGCTAACATCGATGCCAAGTGAGGCTTGCATTATTTTAAATTTGATTGATGCTGTTCTCTTGTGCGTTCCTGGAAGAAATATAGTTGAAGTCAGGTGACTCCCTACCAGTCTTAAGTGACACTTAGCATGACGGTTATTCAATCAAGATGTTCTTCTTAAATGTGTAGGAGGCATCGTGCAACTGGATTCAATCGCATACGGAAGGGTGTGCATATTCATTTTTTCCCCAATTGTTACCAAGAGTCCAATTTTAATTTGTTTGCTATTTCTGTTAATACCAAGCCCTACTTAGTATACCCATTGAAAGTCCTTAAGAATATTAACAGGGAATCCTCCTAGAATCGCTGCAGACTTTCCAAATGTTTGTGAATTAACTCACATGAAGTAGATTTCATTATTAACAAGAATATGTGCAAATTAAAACGAGCCCATTAACATCTTGGATGCATTGCGTTTTTTAAAAGAAAGCAAGTGGGGAAAAAAAACGGAGAAAATGCATTTTGCAAAAACAAAGTTGCCAAAAATAAAGAAACCAAATTTAACCATACTAATAAAGACATGCTGATTGTGTTTACCACGGAGTACGGAGACATATTTTGTGGAAGAAAGTAGATGGGACTGGAAATCTGGGGCCTGAGTTCCAGTTTGAGGTCAGTTTCCAAAAGCAGCTTATCTGCCAACAGACTGACAGTTGTCTAATTCGTAATAGGGTCAACTTGCCAACTCACAAATGCAAGGAATTTATTCAGAGTGGATTTGTTTATTTGAAACTGCCGGATGAATTGTTTAATCAAGAAACACGTTTAGAAGATTTCAGTGACGTTTTAGGCGATCCGCTTCCATTTCGCCTTCGGAATAAGATTTGAAGAATGGTTCCTCCTGGGGCACCTGGGTGGCTCAGTCGGCTGAGCGTCCGACTTCGACTCGGGTCGTGATCTCACGGTTTGTGGGTTCGAGCCGCACGTCGGGCTGTGTGCTGTCGGCGCGGAGCCTGGAACCTGCATCGGATTCTGTGTCTCCCTCTCTTTCTGCCCCTCCCCCGCTCGCGCTCTGTCTCTCAAAAAAAAAAAAAAAAAAAGAAAGAAAAAAAAAACCACTAAAAAAAAAAAAGAATGGTTCCTCCTGTCCTAAGTGGCTGGAGCTCTCTTCCTGACCTGCTTCTGTCCTGGCCATCTAGCCTCTTTCCCCTCCTTCCCACCAAAATGGAAGTATTTTCACAGCCACGGCTGCGGTGTGAGAACCAACACACGGATGACCTCTGTGATCCTCGGACCCAAGGCCACCAGCTCTGCAACTGCTTCTGGAGATCTGCTGTGCAACATTGCGCCTACGATGTAACAATACCGGACCAGACATTTGCAAATCTGCCAAGAGGATTGAGCTCATGTTTTAAGTTCCCACAGCAAAACACAACACCAGAAACAAACAGCAACAGAGCAAGCCTACTGTGCCCCGAGCACTGTGCCCGGGGCTTGCTTCAGCTCTTGAGGGTAACCCAAGAGTTCTGCGGTCGCAGACAGGGAAACTGAGGCACGGGAGGTGATGTCGCTTCCTGAGTCACACAGCTGGTAACTCCCAGCCTCTATTGCTTCCCTGCCTCTCCCTGCTGAAATCCTTGCCCACCCCCGTCACCCCGGGCCACAAGCGCCCCCCCACCCCCACCTCTCCCGAACTCCTCTGACTCTTTGCAAACAGCTCGCAGTGCTTTGGCCCTTTGACAGGTGTGTTTGCACTTGTGAGTTCGATTTTCGGAGCACGTTTCTTCCCTCTCCCACCAGGGCGCGAGGCTCCCGAGGGCCCCTGCCCTCCTGCTCTCCCCAGGGTGTCGCTGCAGGACCGAGCACGTTCTTGAACGGTCTCGGCGAGCCCGGGAGACCCCTTCTTCCTGGTAAGTCCTGCCCTCCCCTCTGTTTTCATTGATTGCGGAGGGGATTTGTCTGATGTCCTGCTCCGTACGTGTCTTCGTGGGACAACAGCAGCCGTGTTCCGGGAGTGGGTCGTGCTTCGTCCATCGGCCTCGACGTCCATCCCAGATGACCTCTGTCAGCATGTCAGCTGCTCTGAGGCCCAGCCCCTCCCGCGCTGGCAGCGACCTTGCCCTTGCCCCTGCAACAGGGCTGGTTGTCCAGACCCGTCCCCCGAATGCCAGATCCCTCCTCCTTGTGGCCTAGTCTCGTTCTAGGGGCCTCTCCTCACCCCTGACCATTGCTGTTTGGAGCAAAGACTGGCCACAGACGGGAGGAAGAGACCAGAGCGACCCGTGACGCTGAGGAGGCACTGTGCTTCTGGACGCGAGGAGGAGAAATTGGAAACAGAAGAAATTGGAAACACCGTTGTCCTCCTCCTTAGGAAATCGTGCCTCGGCTGCCATATCCACGGGGTTAAGAATGAGAATAATGGCTCCCTAGAGGTGTCCCTATCCTGATCTCTGGGACCCAGAGATTGCTTAGTTACCGTGGCAAAGAAGAATTAAGGGCGGAATTAAGGTTGCCAATCAAAGGACTTTACAATAAGGAGATTATCCTGGACGATCTGAGGCCAGTGTAATCAGAGTCCTTAACAGGGGAAGAGAGCCTTGGAAGAGGCGTCAGGGGAAGGACCCAGCCCAGTGTGGCTGGTTTTGAGGAAGGAGGAAGGGGGCCATGAGGCAAGGGAAGCAGGCAGCTTCTAGAAGCTTGAAAAGACAACAACAAGAAAAGAAAACAAATCCCCCCCCCCCAACCCCCGCCACCCGCCTAGAACTTCTAGAAAGCAATGTGCCCTGCCGATACTGTGATCTTAGCCTGGGGAGTTCCAAGTCAGACTTCTGATGGACAGAACTGTGAAGTCTGCGATCTGTGTTCTGTGTAAGCCCCGGAATTGGTGATAATGTGTCACAGCAGCAGTAAAGGACTAATACAATCTATAAGCCTTAAATACTCCCGATTTGGGAACCTTGTGTCAGTCGGGGAGAACTCACATTTTGGAGCGTCTCTATTGACGCTTTCTAGATTCGAAACTGGTATCCTGGTCTGCGAACGTGGCTGTTTCCCTTGTTCCACCCATTGTTCAGGTGGGTGGAACTGTTTTCCAGCGGCTTTCAAATCTGGCTGTGATTTTCCTAAGCGCTGTGAAAAGTTAAGCTCGGGTCAGCCGGTCCATTTGGTTTTGCCTCCGAAAACTCTTTCAAATGGCGATTTTGTATTTGAACCAACTTTGTGGCAGTTGTGAGAGCCAGCCCTGGTTGCTAAGAGAGGCGGGGGGGGGGGGGGGGGGTTGCCATGGGAACAATTGTTTTAAAACCAGGAATAAAGAGCTCTGCCTGTAAGGAGCCAGGGTAGGCGAGGCAGGGGAGCTCCCCGGTACCTTCTCCTCATTAGGGAAAACAGCCCGAGGTTTCCTGCGGATTCCCTAAGTCCTGCGGACCTTGTCTTGCTACTCCAAACGCCAATAGTAAATGCGTGAGTTTCAGATTCGAACAGGTTCGGGTCTGAATCCCTGATTTGCCCACGCCACCCGCAAGACCTACGAGTCAGCAAGAGAACTGCTGGGGGGGGGGGGGGCTCCTTTGTGGTGATCCTGAGATGAGGGTTACATTAGCACGTACTTTCTGGAGGGGGTGTGATTGCCAGAGGCCACAGTTGGTCCAGCATGGAACCTGGAGTGCCGAAGGAGCTCAGATCCTCGGGGTGCCCTCGAGCTTAGACGAGAGACGGGTGGGGGGCGGGGCCCTCGCCTTGAGTCAGCCATACCTGAGCTAGTCTCTACTCTGCACGAACAAGTCCGGAGCTGGCAGAGTAGCTAGATGCTGGGAAGACTGGGTGGGAGAGGCGGGAATAGAGGACCGGGTGTCATCAGATGGACCACAGGGGACAGGGTGGGGTAGAAATGGTGGAGTAGGCGGGCCTGGGGCAGCTGTGCCCCAGCACAGCCCATGTCTCTGGCCCAGCAACCCGAGGGCAGTGGTCAGATGTTGGGGAGACCTGGCCAGGCAGCTTGGGCCACCGGAATGACGCGAAGCCCCGCCAGGCAGGATTAGCCTTCGTGTTAGACATCGAGAAGTTTCTGGGTCCGGAGTCAGGAGACGTCGTCCCTCTCGAGAGTACTTGGTCTGGTCCCGTCTGAGGTCAGAGCTGTGGAATGACTTAGGTATGCCTTTCGCACATTGGCTCCTGACAACCTTCAGGCCGCCCATGTGGCCCACGTGGGACACGTACACGGGCCCGGAGGCGTGCGTGTTTGTGTGATTCAGGTTCAGTCCTGGGTTTATTTTCTTTTTCTTTAATTTTAGAGAGGGAGACAGAGAGTGTGCACTTGGAAGCAGGGGAGGGGCAGAGGGAGAGAAAGAGAGAGAGAGAGAAAGAGAATCCCAAGCAGACTCCACGTTCAACCCAGAACCCTGTGTGGGGCTCAATCCCATAACCTTGGGATCCTGACCTGAGCCGAAACGCAGACTCAGACACTCAGCTGCCCCAGGAGGGGTTTGCCGTTGGAAGCGTGACTGCATTTGGGAAAATATCAGTGTCCAGACTGCCTCCCCAGACAAGGAGGAGATCCAACAACGCCTCAACTAAAACCCATGCTACAATGGGATGTTTTTTTTAAAAAATGGCTATTAAATACAGCCACTCGCTGGGGTTGCTCAATTTCAATGAATTCTGGAGTTTTCAAACGAATTTGTGTGGATGCATAGCCCGAGACTAGGACGGCAGCAAAGGTAAGAAAAAGAATATCAAGGTGAAATCTGGTTAGGTGGTCACTAAGTTACGTCTCTTCATGCCCTGACTACATGAAAATTACAGATTCCTTTTTTTTTTTTTTTTTTTTGAGAGAGAGAGAGAGAATGGGAGAGGGGCAGAGAGAAGGAGGCACAGAATCCGAAGCAGGCTCCAGGCTCTGAGCTGTCAGCACAGATCCCCCTGTGGGACTCGAACTCAAGAACCAGGAGATCGTGACCTGAGCCAAAGTCGGACACTTAGCCGACTGAGCCACCCAGGCGCCCCTGAACCTTTCAACCGTAATCCCGGGAAGACCTCTTTGTGTGGCTCGGGTAACAGAGAACACCTTCCGTCACCACAACTTGCTACAAGAAAACCTTGGCTCCTGTCCCGCTGCGTCCAGGACCCGTGCCCAGCACGGGGCTCCCGGGGACACAAGAGGTGGATGAAAACAGAGTGAACCCAGCGTGTTCTGACACGGGAGACGGTGTGGCATCACTGTCCCTCCAGAGAGGGCGGATTTACGGGTGAGCGTGTGTAAGCGGACTCATTTCGCCAGAAAGACATCCCCTTCGATTCCTTTTGTGGGGAATCATCCACGTTATCAGGGATTACCGATAGCGGCCTACAGGGCCGCAAGACGAAAACCCATGATATTTATGTTTTGACATAGCAGCCCTTTGAGTTTAAAAACAGACTTTAAAGAGTTCGAGAAACTGGCAATTAATCAGACCTCTGTGCTCGGAATTAAGGCACAGACTGGTTTTGGGTTTATTGCAGACACAGATGGATATGGCTGGATATAATTATTTTTTCTCGATGGTACTCAAACACCCATTTGTCTGAGTTTTATAATTTATTGTTTGGCATTTGGTAGGCATAGCCCAGCATTGTAGTGAGTCTGCAAATCATTTCTTTTTTATTAGTGCTGCTGTTATATTCAGAACAATGCTCCCCGGGTTTTCGGCCACCGTGGGATCAGGTTTTCCTTGACTGATCCAAGATCTGGACTCTGCCCCATGGCCCCCTGATTTCTGTAGGAGCAATGTACAGGGGCCTCTGTACTTTATTACTTATTTTTAATTAAAACAATTTTTTTAGGTTATGTATTTATTTTGAGAGACAGAGAGAGAGAGAGAGAGAGAGAGCACGAGCAGGGGAGGGGCAGAGACAGAGGGAGAGAGAATCCCAAGCAGGCTCTGCGCTGTCACCACAGAGCCCGACATGGGCCTCGGTCCCGCGGATCTTGAGATCGTGACCTGAACCGAAACCAAGAGTCAGATGCTTCACTGACTGAGCCCCCCAGACACCCCACGGGGCTTCTTTAAGTAGCATCTTAGATCTCCTCTGTGTATTTGTTCCATTCCGTGGAAATTCTATCTGGACGAAGCCTCTCAGACTCATTTCCTCGACAGTCAAGAATCATTTCAATACCTTTCAATAAAAAGCTCCTACTCCGGGGGCGCCTGGGTGGCTCAGTCGGTTGAGCGACCGACTTCAGCTCAGGTCACGATCTCGCGGTCCGTGAGTTCGAGCCCCGCGTCGGGCTCTGTGCTGATGGCTCGGAGCCTGGAGCCTGGAGCCTGTTTCCGATTCTGTGTCTCCCTCTCTCTCTGCCCCTCCCCCACTCATGCTCTGTCTGTTTCTGTCTCAGAAATAAATTAACATTAAAAAATAGTTTAAAAAAAGCTCCTACTCTGTGCGAGACCCCAAGGGTAGGTATGTAGAGAAACAGGTCACCGTCACTAACCTTCAGGCCACTGGGGAGCCCAGGATCCTGAACTGCAGAGAGGCCCGAAGAGGGAGTATGGCCCAGCGTGGGTGCCGGGCAGGGTGGATGGGGACACTTCACGATACCTTCCTTGTAGGGATGTGACCATGTTCCCGTTTAAAATTCAGACAATATGGTTTAAGGCAATTGAAGTTCGTTTTCTTCTACGTCTGGGACCAGAGAGGAGTCCCCCACATCACACCGCATGCCGTTCTGGCAGAGCAGAAAGAACTTCAGCCCCGGGTTTTGGTTCCTGTGCCATCAAGTGTCTTTCACCAACTCATTATGCTGCTCCGGGCCTCAGTTTTTCCTTCTGTGAAATGGACATCGCCAATATTGTGGTCAGGATTGGTATAATGCCACATATATGAAGATTGTGTTGAGAAAAGTTTTGTCTTATGACCAAATGGGCAAAGCATTTTGCATGCCTATGTTTTACCAATTTTCTTTTTTTCCCCTTTCTTTTTCTTTTTTTATTTGAGACAGAGAGAGAGAGAGAGAGAGTGTGTGTGTGTGTGTGTGTGTGTGCATGCGCGTGTGCGTGAGCAGGGGAGGGACGGAGGGAGAGAGAGAGAATCTTAAGCAGACTCCTGGCTCAGCGCAGAGCCTGACGCGGGGCTCGATCCTGAGATCATGGCCCGAGCCAAAATCAAGAGTTGGTTGCTCAACCGACTGAGCCACCCGGGCGCCCCGATTTCCTAATCCTTGTACATATTGAGATGAGTGAAATACAGATTTTATTTTTTAAGACTTGCCTCGTCCACAGCATCAGAGAACTTGTTGCCCATTTCCCGGAACAATGGCTAAAAAGCCGAATTGCCACTATTTTGGAGGAGACGGCTCTTTGAATTTTTTTGATGGTAAAAAGCACCCCCCCCCCATCAGGAATGTTGGGAAACTTTTCAGATGCAGTGGGAGGTATTATTCTTTCATGCCATCCTGTTGCCTGCTCCGTGCGAAAGTCCCATCGTTTGGAAAATAACCAAGAAATGTCTGCTCAGCGATAGCCACATTGTGGTTTTGATCCCTGCTGCTCCAACTGGAAGGAATGAAGGCACAGAAGGAAATTGGCTTTCCTCAGATCCCATCTGTCTGGTTTGCTCTGAGATGTCACCAGCAGAGAACCAGCATAGGCAGGCAAGGGTGAGAAGGCCCCCGATCAGTAGACCTCCTCAGGAGCGTTCCGGTAGCCAGTCCCCTTTCCGGGTTTCTGTGTCCCGTCTCTTACTTGCAGGTTGTCATTCGGGATTCGGATTTCCAAGACCTTTCTTTCATGATTCTCGGCGAGTCTTAGGGATCCCCTGACACTTGTGTTGACTCGCTCTTCCCGGGGTGACAGACTGGACCCTCTTGCCTGCTCGTTGATTTCTGGCACTGACCTGCATGTTTCTGGTCCTCGTGTCCTCCCATCCCAGATGACGGCAGGCCCAGCATCAACCGTCCTTTGTTGGAGAAGAGGGAGCATTGCCTGCCTCTTTGCTGGATGGCGACATATGCCGGTCAGGTCCCCCTGGAAAGATGAAGGGTTTATTTCTTTGCGAGTGGAAATACTGCCGGCAGATAGCTCTTAGCCTTCCTTTCTCTTAGGAACGTACTCAGGCTGAAGAAAGTCACTTCACCCAACATCACACACGCGTTCTGGGGCAACCCACACCCAGTGGTTGACCAGCACAAGGGTTAAAAGCTCAGTCCCTTTTCGTTAATCCTGGAGAGCTCTGAGGTGCCAGCCGAGCCTTCCAGCTTCCCGAGGGGTCTTCGGGGACCTTCCTTCGGATTCCGTGGTAGCTCACTTCTTTCTCGGCTCCACCCCCTTCCCTTCCCTCGCCTTTCCCAGGTGTGATCCCAGGAGCACTTCCTAGTAAACCTTCTCCGCGTTGCAGGAGCTCCTTCCTGGGAAACCCAACCTTTGACACCTCTTTTTACAGCTCTGCCATATTTTACACAAGGGGTTCTGGTGGCCATGAGCTCCAACTTGTAGCCACAGTTGGTCACTGTGAATTAAAACTGTTGATGGTTCAAGTCAGATATTCACTGGAAACCCACGCGATGTCAAGCGCCAAGCCGAGTGATGTCACCAGGCATTTGCAGATTGCCACAGCGTGTCCTGCAGTGAGGGAGACGGTGTGATTAAAATGAAATATTTGGAGTCACAATGCAGAGGAAGGTGCCAGGCACAGGTTAGCTGAACGGGTCCGCGTGGGATGTGCCTCTAAGAGATGTAACTGGAAGTTCAAATTTTGGCACTCAAAGTGGCAGTGGGAGACCTAGGAATGGTTTGGGTCAGTATGGAGTCCAAGGCAGGAGGACCTAAGTGATCACGGGCAAGGAACGTCAGAGGGTTCACAGTTCATTGGCACCGGAAGCCAGGAGGCCCTCCGTGAAAGAGGCTGACCGGATCTAAAAAGGATATCAAGGTCCAGTTAATTGGTCTGGGATTCTGAGAGGCTCCCTGGCAAGAATAGAAAGGCATGCGCCACGCGGACTGAACCAACGCCTCTGAGCGCAGAGTGCGCCTACGGCCACAGAGCAAGGTGGATGCTGCAGAGAGGGACGCTTGGTTCACTGTGTGGGGAGCATCATGCTGTCTTTGAAGCGAAGCTGAGCTGAATCTGAAGGTAAGGACCGCAGAAGCGTCTCAGGAAGCTTCACTTGGACAATGAGAAAAATAATCTTCCAAGTTCGCTTCCTTGGCGTGCCGTGACTTGGGAGTCAGAGTTGGCTTTTTCCGTGGTGCTAACTGTGGGTTCCATGCTGCTAGAGGATCACTTCCTGGTCGTGGACTTTACCCCTGGATGGCTTGTTGGTTCCGCGGGTTACCCGTTCAATAGTCACTCATGGTGGAGACCCCCATGGTCGCTTTGGTCAAGCCCCTGGAACCGGGAGGTTGTCATAGAGACCAAGTGGAGTCAGTTGTTCTATGTTGACTGCTGACCCATAAACTGGTCTTGTGCCTACAAGTGGCATTGGATGGGACCAGAAGAGTGAGCACGAGTTTTCCTGGAACACGTCCCTTGCCGCCATTACAGCTCTATCTGCATGAAGATGTGAGGGTACCAGCAAAGGTGTGGGGCCAAAGAAATCACAATGCATTTGTAGACTTGTAGACATGACTCCGTCCAGTGGATGGAGCACAGGGCAAGGAGCAGGGTGTGGACCTAGGTAGGACCCGGGGGAGCAGAGCCTTTATGTAGTCCGTGGGGCATCTGGGCTCGATCCTGAGAGCAGCGGGAGGCCATGGAAGGGTCTGGATCGCTCTGGCAGAAATGCAAGGGGTCAAGAGTTGAACTGTTAAGAGATTTTAGGAACAATCCAGGTGAGAGAAAGATGGCGACCTTGGTTACCCTGGTGTCGGTGCACGGGGAGATAAATGCAGTGCTTGGAAAGAGCAAAGTACAGTGGGAACAGGGATACAAACCACAGTCCGTGGGCAACTCACAAAGCCAGCGAGGTTCCCCCGGAGACCGGTTCAGCTCCCGAGTAGACCCAGAAAGACGTGTTGCAATGGGGGCCGATTTGGGCCTCTGGCAACAGTGTGCCCCTGCTGGGTCTAAAGGTGTTTCCACCCAACACCGACGTCAGCGGGTCCAGAAGAACAACACGATAGAATGAGCGTTTTCTGATCAGTCAGTGAGCATCAGCTAGTCTAGACAAGGCCCCTGACAGTGGGTGGTTTGGCTGACTGGATCAAATGCTGGTGCCCATTGGTATTTTGATATCCAGGGATACCTGGGCCCCATTGCTGGCTCTTTCCTCTGCTTCCGGCACTGGAATTGCACCCAGTCATCCAGGCAGTACGGTGGTCCCTGTAGCTCGGGCTCTGGCATCCAAGAGGCCGGGATAAGTTCCTTTCTCTTTTCCACCGCAGCGTTCCTATCTGCAGGCTGAATGATAGTAGTGCCCGGCTTTCGTGAAGGTCAAACGAGACACGGTCCCAGCCCAGTGCCCGCCTCGCCGGAAACTCCATCAACGGTAGCCATATGTGCTTTGGTGCTGTCTGCATTTTGGGGGGCCGTACCAACGCTCTGCTCCATGGCGATGAGTCCCCGACGGACCAGAAAGGCAGCCAGCCACCACCCCGTGCCTCGGCCGGCTCCCCCTCGCCGGTCCTTCTGCCCCTCTCCCCCCTCTAGATCCTTGCCGAGTGTCTGGAACAATGGAAGAAACCTGTTTGATTACAGTCAAAAGTCTCTCCGGGAAGCTCCAGCCTTTTCGGGGTAATTTGGCATGATTTCACGGAAGTGAGCCTTGGGGAAAATTCAAATGTCAAGCATAATTTGGTACTTGAAACACGAGAGGAAAAGCCTTCTGATTTCTTTTCATCTACATTTTTCCTCTGCGCTCTGTCTGGCCGTCCCTCTTCTCTCTCAGGGGTCATTACCCCACAGTGGGGGCTGGAGGTAGAGCAACAGGAACAGCTGGTGATCTTTTAACTTGCTTTCCATCGGTGTCTGGCAGGGGCAGTCAGCCTCTCCACTCACCCCCCATCTTCTTCTTTTTTTTTTAATGTTTATTTTTTGAGCGGGAGAGACAGAGAGAGAGAGAGAGACAGAGCATGAGCAGGGGAGGAAGAGAGAGGGAGGGAGGCACAGAATCCGAAGCAGGCTCCAGGCTCTGAGCTGTCAGCACGGAGCCTGACGTGGGGCTCGAACCCACGAACCACGAGATCGTGACCTGAGCTGAGGTCGGACACTTAACCGACTGACTCACCCAGGCGCCCCAGCTTACCCCCCCCTCTTCTGAGCGCCGGCAAGGCGGGATGGTCTAACGAGTGCTAAAATCTCAACGGTGAGATCAGCAATTATTGATGGACTGTAGATGACGAGCTGAAGTTCTCTTAAGATATTATCTATATGCCTATTTTATTTATTTATAATGTTTTTTTATTTTTGATAGAGAACGCATGAGCGGGGCGGGGTGAGGGGCAGAGAGAGACGGAGACAGAGGATCCAAAGCAGGTTCTGTGCCGACAGCAGAGAGCCCAATGTAGGGCTTGAACTCACGAACCGTGAGATGGTGACCTGAGCTGAAGTTGGACGCTTAACTGACTGAGCCACCCAGGCGCCCCATATGCCTATTTTATTACTTAAAAGGACACAAAGCAGACGGTGACCTCCTGTCTCTTTCAAGTTAAAGATGGCACATTTCCAGGGAGATCCTCATTGCCCCTGCCCCATGAGTTTGGACTGCCTGACTCACCAGACTGGGGGCTGGGATTTCGGATCTACCGTTAATCGGCTGCGTGACCAGCAAGGTGCCTCGCTGTGCCAACCAGGTGTCCCAGAGGTGAGCGATGGTACACTTGAACTGAAACAGACATGCCCAGCACCAACCTTCCAAGCGAATAAATACTATGGCTGCTGGTTCCGGGCGCACTTTCCAAATCTCACGTCAAATGTCTGCTGTGGCCCGCCCTAACCCAGAGCCGGGCAGGGAAGGACATTCTGGGAAACATGATTCCATCTCGGCTAAATTGATGCAGAAAAACACGTGGCACGGGGACTATAAAAGAGTATATTGGTCAAGTGCCTAGCGGGGTAGGACACTCCATTATCGTAAGTTAATATGCCTCTTCTGTTTCCCTCTTTCATTAGGTCTTTCTCACCCGAGTCCTTGACCTTGACTGAGGGGTAGCACCGAGGGGAGGTGGAGAATAAGATAGAGAGCGTGTGTGTGTGTGTGTGTGTGTGTGTGTGTGTGTGTGATGTTGGAGGCAGACAGGTGATGGATACATGCCATTCTGAGACTAAAGATCATACACTGGAGAAAATCTGTTTTTGGACGCTGGGCGGCTTTTCTCATTTTTTAGTGTGGCTGATAGGAAATTGCCTCTACTTTACTGCTCACATAGAAGCGTCTGTCCTTAAGGTGGGGACAGCTGGTCTCTGAGGGAGCTGCCACGACGGCTGCCCACCTCACTGTCTTGTTTCCATGGGGTTCACGGAAACAGCATGATCTGCCCAGGCAGACTGGGTCTCCCTGTCTTTATTAAGTCACTCCTTTTTATTGAGGGTGGTTTTTTTCACCCATAATAGGAGGGGACATTCTCTTTGGAGCAACAAATTGCCTTCAATACTGGGACCCTCAGTATCAGGGAATTTCATCTGCGTGGGAAATCTCGGAGACCATTTCCTTACCCGAACCTGTTGGGGGTTCTCTTTTTTTTAATGTTTAATAATTTTTTTGAGACACAGAGAGAGCAGGAGCGAGAGAGGGGCGGAGAGACAGGGGGACAGAGGATCCGAAGCCGCCTCTGTGCCGACAGCAGCGAGCCCGATGTGGGGCTCGAACCCACGAACTGTGAGATCGTGACTTGAGCTAAAGTTGGACGCTCAACTGACTGAGCCACCCAGGTGCCCTCCACACCACTGGGGATTATTGGTGCCTGGCCACAGAGATGTGAAGTTTGCTTTGTAGTAACTCTTTCTGGGCTGGGATGTGTGGGTAGATTCCAGTGTTTAATCAAGTGAAACGAAAGCTGATTAGTGTGTGTGTTTTCTGGGTCTAGAGGAACAGCTTAAGTGCTATGAAGTCAGGGCTTCCTTTCTCTGGTCTTCCTGGGTCACCCTGGGTTGGGTGCTACTCTTCTAGATCCATTTAGTTGATTTGGGTCCAGGCCTGCCTATCTTTGTATCTACGACCCGATAAAGGGATGTTACGCGTCTCTTGATTACAGGACATATGACCAACGCACATATGACCAGCTTCCCAAAGACCTGGCATGACTTGGCTGTGTAGTTTCTTCGAAGTTAAGATTTTTCCCACTGGCTCATTACGAGATCACTTCCTCTTTCCCCTGGGTTGGTCTGGTCACTGATGGCAGTCGTTATACGCCTGGCCAATAGGGGCACTTGGATGGTGAGATGCTTCATTGGTTGGGCTTGTGCTGTAATATGTCTTCACAGATGTGCAAAAATAGTCCTTCCTGCAGTGATCTGAGCTTTCTCTGTCTCTAGAGCAGTGGTTCTCAAAGTTCATGTGTCATCTCTGGACAAGCAGCATGAGTTTGTTAGATACGCAGATTCTTGGGCCCCACCCTGGACTCACCGAAATCAGAACTCTGGGGCCCAGGAAACTATTTTAACAAGCCCTCCAGGTGATTCAAATGGCAGCTAAAGCCTGGGACACACTGCTGCGGGCCTGGGAATAGAATGACTTTCTCCATAGCTCCAACGGCTGCCCGTTTTGCTCCCACGGTCCAGAGGACGGGCGCATATGTGATGTTAGATCCAGAACATTCAGACAAGAGAGGCAAGCTTGTCCTACCAATACCTTTGTCCAAACCCTTCCCTTTTACAGGTGAAAACTTTGAGGTTGAAAATATGTATGAGTGTGGGTGGAGCTGCCCCACGTCACATGGTTAGTTGCAGAAATCAGAATGGCTCCCGAGTGCTCTGGATTCCCACAACAACATGCCTTCCGTTCTAGATGCTCAGGATATCGGAGGGACGGACGGACGGACGGACGGACGGTAAGGCGGCTTGTTGGCAATGGGCAGTGTGTGTTGGGATCAGGATCTCACTCCCACATGGCCATTTTCTAGGTATGGCCGTGGGAGAGCCATTGCATCCCACCTCCTGAAAAATGGGAACAGCAATCCACGTGCTGTCTGCCCCAAATGGGATGCGAGAAAATTCGCAACGGCAACGTGGACTCCGTCCAGGAAGCAGCAGCAGCAGCCGCAACAGACGCTGTCACTTTTCCTCCCCACATCCCTCTGCCAGAGGGACAGAGCACGCCTCCGACTTGTCAAGGGGGCCAGGGAACGCTCACCATGTGGGCCAACTCTCCTTGACTAATTCAGATGACAGCCTTCCCGTTCTGGTTCGAGCCCTATCGAAACCAGTGAAACAACCACTTAGGTGATCATCATTTTATCACTTGGCTGCTATTGTAAATAAGGGATGGAGATCCCTCCAACAGGTCCATCTAAATGCAAATGCGGATCCCCTGCCAAACAGAGAGGTGAAAGCTTTCCTATTAGCAGGCAGGAGATAGGAGAGTTAATTTAATGCTAAAACATTCCCATGCAGGGAGAGCCATTTCCCCTGTTGAGCAGTGGCCTCATTTTCTCTCCATGACCACTGTGCCCATAATATGATAATTTTTACCTTTTTAAACTTTGCTGAAGGAGAAAGGACAGTCATCTATCTTTGGAAATAGCTGCTTCTGCATTCATTCCAGCTACAAAAATGCAGATATTTGTCTATTTGGTGAAATGAATGGCCTGGAAAATGCTGGATGATGAAGACTTTGGGGCTGTGATGTGTTGGGATTCATTCAATGCCTGCACTTGACTCTGCGAACTCCCACCGGGCACGCCTGCCGTGTGACGGGGTTCGCCGGGCCCGCGCAAACCAGCTCTCGTTCTTCTTCCGTGTCGTCCGTCTCCCGGAGCTAGAGAGGAGGTATCGAGAAGGGCAGACAAATCTGAGTCGCCCAACACGCACATTCCCAGGTGAGATGGCATGAGGCGACGCCCTTTTTGTGAGCAGCTCTCACACTATGAACAAGCGTCCTTGTTGTGGTCCACTTTGGGCCACGTTTTTCACAGTTCTGTGTGCCCACGGGCAAGAAGGTGAATCGAGTGATGGAAAACATGTGTGTTAGATCAGCTTTGTCCGGGCAGAGTTATGGCACTATTGGTTGTGAGCTCCATGTTAATGAATCAACAATATATATTTAATAAAGTGTCTTTAAACAGACACGTAAAACAAGGTTATATATTGATGTGGCTGTTGAAAAAGTTGTGACTGGAGGCTCACAGGAACCTAACTGTGTATTTCCCCTAGGAGCAACAGTTCAGTATTTGCTAATTCATGGTGTTCATGGTGACTTTAGGGAACGTGATTACTGTGAGTCACAAGAATCGACCGTACTTTGAGCCAATTCTGTTTGCTGCTTCTGTCACAGTGGGAAGACTGTCAGAGGGGTCTGGCCTCTGCCCCATGATGCCCTCTACCCATCCAGGGTTGCAGTCTTCTCTGTTAGGATTGGACGTGCCCAAGTCCCAGGGCAGCTTTTCCTGTGCAGAGGATGGAAATGAGGATTTGCTGTTTCAAGAGGCGAGTGTTCTATTTGCTTACCAGCTGAGTGATCTTGGCTAAGTCATGTGCTCTGTTTCCCCCTCTGTAGGGTGGGGTTCTTAATACCACTTGCCAAAGTTGCTGGGAGAATTAGGTGAAATGAATGTATGTAAAGCGCTTGGCATAATGCACAGATCATCATAAAACTTGACGATGATTATTATTTTTTAAATGTTTATTAATTTATCTTGAGAGAAAGAGAGAGTATGTGAGCAGGGCCGAGAGAAAGGAAGAGAGACAGAGTCCCAAACAGTCTCCATGTTGTCAGTGAAGAGCCTGATGGGTGTCTCGAACTCATGAACTGTGAGATCATGACCTGAGCTGAAATTAAGAGTCGGATGCTTAACCGACCGAGCCACCCAGGCTTAACGATTGTTAAGATAATTATAAAGACCTTGATTTGGAGTTATTTTCTATATTTATGTTTTAGTTGGCCAATATACAGTGCAATATTGGTTTCAGGAGTAGAATTCAGTGATTCATCACTTACATACAACACCTAGTGCTCATCCCAAGTGCCCTTCTTTTTTAAAAAAATTTTTTTTCAACGTTTATTTATTTTTGGGACAGAGAGAGACAGAGCATGAACGGGGGAGGGGCAGAGAGAGAGGGAGACACAGAATCGGAAACAGGCTCCAGGCTCTGAGCCATCAGCCCAGAGCCCGACGCGGGGCTCGAACTCATGGACCGCGAGATCGTGACCTGGCTGAAGTCAGACGCTTAACAGACTGCACCACCCAGGCGCCCCCCAAGTGCCCTTGTTAATACCCATTACCCATCTAACCCATCTCCCACCCACCTCCCTCCATTAACCCTCAGTTGGTTCTCTATCATTAAGAGTCTCTTGTGGCTTGTTTCCCTTTTTTCTCCCCTTGCCTCACTTCCTATACGTTCATCTGTTTTGTTTCTTAAATTCCACATATGAGTGAAATCGTGATATTTGTCTTTCTCTGATTGACTTTATTTTGCTTATCATAATATATCCTAGCTTATCCACTTTGTTGCAAATGGCGAGATTTCATTTTTTATGGCTGAGTAATATTCCATTATATATATATGCCATATCTTCTTTATCCATTCATCAGTCGATGGACATTTGGGCTCTCTCCATAGTTTAGCTCTTATTGATAATCCTGTTATAAACATTGGGGTGCCATGTACCCCTTCAAATCCATGTTTTTGTGTCACTTGGGTAAATACTTAATAGTGTAATTGCTGGGTCATAGGGTACTTCTATTTTTAATTTTTTGAGGAGCCTCCATACTGTTCTCCAGAGTGGCTGCACCAGTTTGCATTCCCACCAGCCGTGCAAGAAGGTTCCCCTTTCTTCACATCCTCACCAACACCTGTTGTTTCTTGTGTTGTTAATTTTAGCCATTCTAACAGGTGTAAGGTGATATCTCATTGTGGTTTTGATTTGTATTTCCATTATGATGAGTGATGTTGAACATCTTTTCATGTGTCTGTTAGTCATCTGAATGTCTTCTTGGGTCAGTGTCTGTTCATGTCTACCGCTCATTTCTTAATTGGGTTGTTTGTTTTTTGGATGTTGAGTTTCATAAAAAAAAAGGATAAGAACCATATGATCCTGTCCATAGGTGCAGAAAAAGCATTTGACAAAATATGGCTTCCTTTCTTGATACAAACCCTCAACAAAGTAGGGATAGACGGAACATACCTCAACATCATAAAGGCCGTATACAAAAGATCCACGACTGACATCATTCTGAGTGGGGGAAAAGCGGAGAGCCTTTCCCCCACGGTCAGGAACAAGACAAGGATGCCCGCTCTCACCATTAGTATTTAATATACCACTGGAAGTCTTAGCCTCAGCAATCAGACAACAAAAAGAAATAAAGGGCATACAAATCAGCAAGGAAGAAGTCAAATTTTTGCTATTTGACACTATACGTGGAAAACCCGAAAGACTCCACCAAAAAATTGCTGGAACTAATACATGAATTCAGCAAAGTCGCGGGATATAAAATCAATGTGCAGACATCTGTTGCATTTCTATACACCAATAACGAAGCGGCAGAAAAAGAAATCAGAGAATCGACCCCGTCTACCATCACACCCAAAACAATATGATACCTAGGAACGAACCTATCTCAAAAGGTAAAAGATCTGTACTCTGAAAATGATAGAACACTTATGAGAGAAAAGACGACACAAAGAAATGGGAAAACATTCCATGCTCATGGACTGGAAGAACAAACATTGTTAAAATGTCTATACTATCCAAAGCAATCTACATATTTAACGCGACCCCTATCAAAATACCAGAGGCATTCTTTGCAGAGCTGGAACAAACAGTCCTGCATTTTTTATGGAACCACAAAAGACCTTGAATACCAAAAGCAATCCTGGAAAAGAGGAACAGAACGGGAGGCATCACGATTCTGGATTTCAAGCTGTGTTACAAAGCTGTAGTCATCAAGACAGTGCGGTACTGGCCCACAGACACACAGATCGATGGGACAGGATAGAAAACCCAGGAATGGACCCACCACAGTATGGTTAGGTCATCCTCGACAAAGCAGGAAAGAACATCCAACGGGATAAAGGCAGTCTCTTCAACACGTGGTTTTGGGAAAACTGGACAGCATCGTGCAAAAAAATGAACCTGGACCACTTTCTTACACCATACACAAAAATAAACTCAAAATGGATGAAAGACCTAAACGTAAGATTGGAAGCCATCAAAACCCTCAAGGAGGAAGCAGGCAACAACCTCTCTGACCTGGGCCGCGGCAACTTCTTACTAGACCCATCGCCAAAGGCAAGGGCAACGCAAGCAAACCGTGAACTCTTGGGACCGCATCAAGGTGAAAAGCTTCTGCCCAGCAAAGGAAACAGTCAACAAAACTGAAAGGTAGCCTACGGAATGGGGGAAGGAAGATATTTGCAAAGGACATATCTGTTAAAGGGTGTGTATCCAAAATCTAGAGTTATTTTTGTAATGCTGGAGTTCCTCGAGCTGCTTCCTTCTAGGGGCTGGTTATTTGGGCCCTTATCTGAGCTCCCCTGTTTCTCTCTGCCTGTCTTTCCTGCTGCTGGGCCATTTCTGAGAGCCTCTCCCCTCTGTTCCTGGACCTTAGATGGTCTGGGTCCTGTCTCCAGTGCCCAGGCCCCATTGGCTTTTTGTGGGTTGAAGCCGGTTTGTGGGCTCACACCTGGCAAGCTCTACCCTCATTCTGCAGTTACGGGCATGCCATTAAAGCCGCCAGAAGAGTTAAATCACTGATCACTTGATCCCATGCTTTGCTTTGTCCCGTCTCCAATTCTAATCACTGAATAGCAGCTGTTGAGGGAATTGCCCCCACAGAAAAGGGGGGGGGGCTAAAGCCCACCTCGGGGAACAGGCAGGAGGCTCGATGACATTAGTGTGTATTCGCCGGGTAGTTGAAAGTGCAAGAAATGTCGCACTTGTTAAATAAAAAAAACCTAAATCTAAACGGGCCGAGATCATTGAGAAGTCTGATATTTGGGGCGTCTCCCTCATTGGACTGTACGTGAACTCGAGGGTTCACATAGTCCCATCACAATCAGAGGGGGATGCCGTCGGGAGTGCTGTCCAGCACTGCCCAGCGATGTCCTTGAGACCTTGTGTTGGCAACAGGCTTGGCCACAGGGATGGGACTCCAGAACACCCACGTTGCCGGTGTCCCAAGGCTTGGCTGTAAGCCCCCTGGGCCTCCTTGAAGCCTTGCCCTAGGTAGGTCCTGACCTCTCCAGGCACTTTCTGGGTGTGGGCACAGATCTTACCTTCTAGTGGGATGCCAGACCCCGTTTCTACTCCCAGCCCTGAGGAGGAGAGGCTGGCGGTGAGGGCAGAGGAGGACAAGACTCCAACGAACTTCTCACTCCATTATATCAAGTGAGCATCTGAATGATTCCCATCGCAGAAGCAGAGCATCCAGCGGCTATTCTGACGTCAGGGAAGACACCAAGGAGACCTGCCATGGAGGCCGCACGGAAGGGTGTTGGGACTGGTTTATCATGCAGGACACCTCGTTGTTAAGGGACCTTTCTGAAAACGCTGGACACCTGCCCTTGGGGTGTTTCTTTTAGATTTCAAGAGATTAGTCATTATCCGACAGGTTCAGGTTGAAAAACAGCCATGCCGCTCTCCGTTAATGAGGTTTGTACCTTCCCCCCACCCCGGGCTGGGGCTGCCATTTTCCCAGTAGTGCTTGGAAGAGGGTGGACCCTCTGGTGCTAGGTTGGTGCCAGTATTCACATTTTCTCCTTGCAACAGCCTGGAGTCAGATGCTGGCACTACCCTTATTTTACAGATGAATAAACAGTAGCTTGAGAGCTGAGGCACATGTCCAAGGAGAGTGGCAGGTTGAGTCCAAAACTGGTGTTCCCAGCCGCTGAGCCCTTGCAGGAGGTGTGAGAGGGATGAATCAGGCATAGGTCCTGCCCTCCATAGGCTTCCAGTCTCTGTGAGCTCACAGGCTACTCCACTTGGCTTTATTTAATTTATTTATTTATTTATTTATTTTTTGATCACGGTAAATGCCAATGGGGTTACCTAGGATTGCTGTTTGGGGAAATGGGCCACCCCACTCACAGGGCTAGGCTTCTAGAACACTGTGTGACACTTGCCTCCAAGCCATGGCACATTGAATCACGGGGTAAGTGACCGACGTGGGGATCACTAGGATCTCTCTCTGGACGGAGAGGGTGTCGGGAACAGAGTCAAGTAAAATCAGGGTGCTAGAGGGGCACCGGGGTGGCTCAGTTGGTTAAGCGGCCGACTTCGGCTCAGGTCATGATCTCGCGGTCCGTGAGTTCGAGCCCTGCGTCGGGCTCTGTGCTGACAGCTCAGAGCCTGGAGCCTGTTTCGGATTCTGTGTCTCCCTCTCTCTGACCCTCCCCTGTTCATGCTCTGTCTCTCCCTGTCTCAAAAATAAATAAATAAAACGTTAAAAACATTTAAAAAAAAAATCAGGGTGCTAGAACTAAGACCAATCAATACTGCTTTTTGAAAACCCAGGAGCCGTCCTGGCTCCCTATCTTTCTGTTGGTTGGGTGGCCCAGCTTTCCGTTGGGTTCTTGGAAATGCCCCATCATCATCACCATCACCATCATCATCATCACCATCATCCCCTTAAGCTCATTTAACGTGTTTTCTACCATTACAATCAGAGCAAACCTAAGAAACCCACACATCCATCCTTTAACCCAATTCATCACTACGTGAGGGGGCCTCGGCTCTGCTGGGTGTTCACCAGACTCAAAACGGCTTGGGAATCCCTACCGGTCAAAGCGCCCACTGCCCAGATCCCAGGCTTTCTCGGGTCAGCCCTGTGGCTATTTCTGAGTTGAGAATCTGTCGACCTGTGTCCAAGTAATCCCGGAGGCTGGACGTCTGAATGCAAGTCATGTTTCAGTGCAGACGCTATCCTGTGACGTCCACCACGTGGCCATATGCAGAATGGGTAGGTTTCAAAAGGCGGTGCCTAGGGCCCAAGTTATGATAAAATAAAGGGAGTTGAGAAAGACAGAAACCATGCAAGTAAGTGTAACACTGAGCACAGCACTGGACCCTTCATGAAATAAGCTCGTTAGTTATTGCCTAGAAAATGTTTGTGACGCTGGCGTTTTGAGCCACCGGTCTTCGTAAATACCTTTTGTTTACCCAGGCAAGGCAAGGAATCTTAGATGTGTCTCCTTTCCTCAGAGTGGTTGATTTCCCTTGTGTACTAAGCTGGCCGTTGGGTCATCAAACCTTGTTCTTTCTGACCCTAAAGCTCGGGGTTCGTGATGCCAACGGTCATCATCATTCATGATGCCAACGGTCTTGGAACTTCAGCACATGTGAGAATCACTCGAAGAGCTTTGGGCATTTCTGCTTTGGGGCCCTACCCCTCAGAGCTTCCGATTCAACAGATCGGAGAGTGGCATCCGGGAATATGCGTATTTTTGACCGACGCAAGGGCCACAACTTGAGAAATACCTCAGTACCCTCAATTGCCCTCCGACAAGTAGCACTTACCAAGGGCTATCACGTGATAGCCCAGCGCCCCCAGAAGCCTCTTACAAATGGGGAGAGGAAATTCTACAAAGACCAATATCCCTAAAGTAGCAGTCGATGTTGCTTTTTGTTCCCTTATTGAAGACTGAAGTTCCCTTCCCCCTGCCGTTTTTTACGGGATTGTGACATTGTTGTCGAAGATGACTACTTTGAATAAAAAATAAGATGTATTTCCCATCCCTCGATAAAAACAGGCGAGTGGGCTGAAGGGGGTCCCCAGGGCCCAGCCAGGGAGGAAAAGCAGGATCCGATTAGCACATCTAGCTTTCATTTATCAGAGGGGTGTGCAGCCGTTCCAATTTAGTTTAAAGCATTTCACACTTTCCGGGGAGAAACAGTATATTATTTCCAGGAAGAATTGGATGCTGGGGATGCGGGCCCCAGGTAAGCCTCCTCCGGAGATGCTTGGATTTTTCTATTTGCCTGGAACCAGCCTGCTCTGTTTTCTACCCCACTTTTCTTAAAGGGATCAACCACTGATCAGGGCAGGAAATGGGATTTGAAGTGCCATTGATTTCCTTGGCTCAGCTCCTTTTTCTCCCCCCTCCTTCTTCTTCTCTGTGCCCAGAAAAAGAATATATATACACCAGGGAGTCAGGAGTTGGATAGGTTTATCTGAAAGATGTGCTGCGGGTGAGGCAATGTAACAAATTAAAGAGCTAAAAGACAGACTTCAACAATATGGATGACTTTTGGATGTCTTTGCTCCAATTAATACTTTCTACAGCCTTAAGGTAAGATTATAAAGGAGGTAATAAGATCCTTTAAATCCTACTGTTTTGAAAGAATCCTTATTGTCTAATTCCCTTGGATTTTCTGTAATGCGTGCACGAGGTTTCAAAGCCAAAGTTCCAGAATTACAGGGCTTCCTCCCCTTCAGTCTGGGAGATAAGTAAAAATAATTGATTCTTCGGGGTCCTTAATTTGTCAGGATTGCAAACTGAATCCTCCAAAGATCGGGGTCCATTTGTTACATAAATGTTTCTGGGATGAAAAAAAGCTGAAGGCATACTAGGATTTGAGACAGGTAGAGGGAAAAAAAAGTCGCAGGATTATTCATGTGTGTCTACAGTCAAAATCTGAAATGGCCTTCCGCACGTTAATAAAATGATTTTTACCAAGTTCCCAGCCCTGCCGCTCTGGATGCTTGGCAAGCCATTTAATTCTCCGACCTCCTTGTCCTCATTTCTATAGTATCCAACATTCAACTTGCAACCGGACTTTCTGGAGTTAAGTTCTGGCTCTGCTCCATACAAGTCACACTAGAGGAGTCTTTCCCTCCTTCGTAAGGGGGGTGTTTCCAAGTTTAGAATGGGGGAAAGATTGCCTACATTTGAGGGTAATTGTTTAGCCATGCACCCAATAGCTGTCATTTGTGTAGTCATTCATGTATTCACTCATTCATTCATTCATTCATTCATCCATAAGCCCCAAGCACGTATAAGCCCCAAGCATGTCTAGCTTTAAGCAGCTCAACCCATTAGGGTTGACATGTACGTGAGCAGTCAGTTATGATATAAAGGGTTCAGATTTCTTTTTTTTTAATGTTTTTGACGTTTATATATTATTGACAGAGAGAGACAGAGCATGAGTGGGGGAGAGGCAGAGAGAGAGGGAGACACAGAATCCGAAGCAGACTCCAGGCTCTGAGCCATCAGCACAGAGCCCGATGCAGGGCTCGAACTCACAAACCACGAGATCATGACCTGAGTCAAAGTAGGACGCTTCACCGACTGAGCCACGCAGGTGCCCCAAAAGGGTTCAGATTTCTGAAAGGCAACGATGGGGGGCACAGGCAACATGTGGTCACCTAAAGCAATACAGAATTGGTGGGATGGAGGTACCTGAGGAAAAGAGTATTGGTTGCCAGCCCAACACCATCCTCTTTTCTAGCGGACCTGATTCTGTTCCTGTAATCTGTGCTTCACTAATCCAATCCTGGTAATCCCTTTCTTGCTGGTGATCGATTTAGGCATGGGTTTATTACACCAGGCCAGTCACTGAGAATTGAGAAATCCTGATAGAGGATTCTGAGAAATGCTTTCTCACTCTTTTTAAAAAATGTTTTTAGTGTTTATTCATTTTCGAGAGCGTGAGTGGGAGGAAGGGGCAGAGAGAGAGAGGGAAACACAGAATCCGAAGCAGGCTCCAGACTCCGAATGGTCAGCACGGAGCCCAATGTGGGGCTTGAACCCACAAACAGTGGGCTCATGACCTGAGCTGAAGTTGGACGCTTAACCGACTGAGCCACCCAGGTGCCCCTGCTTTCTCACTCTTCAAGGGGGGCACACACACACACACACACACACACAGCACACCTTTTTCTTCCTCTTGGGTGTTGTTGTGACCTTGTCTTTTGCCTTGACCTCTAGCAGCAAGTGGCCCATCAAGAAGCTGGTAAGACAGGCAAAGGATAATAAAACAGAAAGATGAAAAAAAAACCCAAAAACAGGGTCTTTGATATCCTTGTCGAGCAGCTGAATTCACCAAACCGAGAACTCCCTTATCTTGAGACTTCCTGTTTTGTGCGATAACATATCTTTGTTCTATTTTAAGCCAGTTGAGTTAAGGTTTCTGTGATTTCAGCTAACAGAGCCCTACCTGGTGATCCCACGGTTGATTTCTGAAGAAATAGAGGACACTGAGGGGGCGAGCAAGGAGAAGTCCATCCTGCTTGAAGGAGGACACAGGTGAAGGCTCTGTGGCTTTCGAAAGGAACCCGACTCACTGAAGAAACAGAAAAAGATATTTTTTTTTAATGAAAGAAATTTCATTGAGGGATGAGCCTGGAGAGGTAAACAGGACCCAGGTCAAGAAGAAGACTGTGTATCTTTGTAACAAAGACATAGTTTCTTGGGGCGCCTGGTGGCTCAGTTGGTTGAGCATCTGACTCTTGATGTTGGCTCAGGGTTTGATCCCAGGGTCATAGGATTGAGCCCCGGGTCCGGCTCTGCACTGAGCTTAAGATTCTCTCTCTCCTCTGCCCCCCTGCTTGCGTGCATGCTCTCTCTCTCTCTCTCTGTTTAAAATAAGAAAAAAGTAAAATAACCCAAAGAGGTAATTTCTCTTTGTGAAAGTGTAAGGAACGATGCAGAAGTCAGGAGTCCCTTCTTCAAGTCGGGCCATGGGGGTTGCAGGGCTCCAAGAGGAAATGTTCCCCTGTGTTCCATGTGAGGGCCACTCCCATGAGCAGAGGCCATTCCGGTTTGGGCCAGGCCGGGGTGTGAACGGTGCCCGAAGCCCAGCCTTCCATACACAGCGGCCTTGACCCCACTGGAGACTCAGCGCTGAGAGGTGGCTCCTGATGTGGTCGTGGCTGGAGAACAGTTGGGCCGTCACCCTGGGCCCAGTGGCCACCCCTGGCTAGTCTCATCCATCACCCTGGCCAGGGCTCGGCCAACCCCGGAAAGTTCACTGACGCCATGTCACCGCAGCACATCCTTTTAACTCCCAAGGCCTCAATTTCTGCAAGGCTAGGCGGTGATAACGAGTGTGCACACGCCATGGCGTTCAAATCCACAAGAAGGTAACTACGGCTTTCATTTCTACCAAAGCGATCACACTCCCTTGCAGGATGCTGGGCAAAGACGCGATAGGTCCACCGCTCTTCTAGAAGGGTCTCCAATTCCACTCAGTGCTTTGAACGTGGGGAGAAAGAAATCAAAATGCTTTTCCTGTTCACGTCGGTATGTTTCTGATTTCAGAAATGCGAAATCTATGTTTTTGTCTTTGAAGGAGTGAGCCTCCCAAGGTGACGAGCATTTTCTTATCTTGGAGACGTGTGTGAATGTGAGGTGGTGAGCAGGGACGCGGAGGCTCTACAGGCGGGCCAGTTTCCATGGGACAAAAGTTGGTGTGAAGGAGAGCGTAAATAATCCTCTTACTTCCGAGAAGGCGGCATGCTGACGGTGACTGGAAGCCATGCCAGAAAGTGGAAAGATGTGCCATTGATTGGATCTGAGACAAATCGCCTCACACGCCCCGAAAGGCTCAGTTTCTTTATCTGGGCCAGTTGTGAGCCTTACTCTGTCCACATCCTGCACAACAGCGCCCCCTGGCGTTTCTGAAGAAACGGGGGGCAAGGCAGGAACAAAATGGCGGCATGAGGCCACCCAACGAGGTCCGCCGGAGACCTTTCCGTTGTTACCAAACAGCAAAGCCACTTGATCCTTGTGGCTTGGACAACCCAGCCAGCGACCTGCCTTGCCTGTGCCCAAAGGGGTTGACAGCTGTGGTTCAGGCAAAAAGGACCCCGGCTCTATACCATGAGGCTGTGGGAATGGAAGTAGGATGTTGAGTCTGCTTTGCCCATTATTGTTCCCCTCTCCCCGCAAGTTCAGTCTATCCTAATTATTTGTAGATTCCATATTGGCAAATTCCCCTACTCGCTAATCTGTATTTGTGACCCCCAAGTAAATTAGGTATGGACCTCTGACAGTCAGGGACACATGCAAAGTGGTGAAAAACTTGAGCCGCCTAATAAGCACGTTCCCAGCTAGGGTCTAATAAAGCAACCCTCTGCCTTCGTGTTTTAGGTCTCGTGCCAAAGGCAAGTGTCCTTTTCACCATCTATCTGGTGCCTTTTTTTTTTTTTTTTCATTTTTGTGCTTTTTTTGTTGGTGGTTTCCCTGACCTCCAAGCGGAGTTTTAAAGAACTGTCTAGTGTTCCTAAGTGCAAGAAGGTGGTGATGTCCCTTGAGGAGAAAATATGTGTGTTAGATAAGGCTTATTTAATCATAAGTTATAGGGCCATTGGACATGAGTTCAACATGTGAATGAATCAACAGTACATATTAAATGTGTTGTCTTTACATAGAAACACACATAAAACAAGGTTATGTATTGACTATTTGATGAAAACGTGACCAGAGGAACTGAACCCGGTTTTCCCCTAGGAACAATGGTTCAATATTCACTAATTCAGTATTCACTAATTCAATGTTCACAGAGACTTTAGAGCATAGTAGAGAGGGCCATATGTTTTTTTGTGTTATGGATTTTTCCATGGGCGTAGTCTATTCGTGTGGTCACATGAATCTCTGAGTTTCAGGGGCAGTGTCTTCAAGAAGAGCCAGGGCGGTTGGTAACCCAGCCTCTGCTTGCGTAATTCTTCTGAGAGGGTGCTCGTTATTATATAATATGTCTCATTTTAGCGATGATGACTAGAAAATACTCTCTCTTTTTTAAACTGTTTATTTATTTTGAGAGAGAGAGAGAGAGCACAAGCACAAGTCGGGGAGGGACAGAGAGAGAGAGAGACAGAGAATCCCAAGCAGGCTCTGCACTGTCAGCACAGAGCTTGATGTGGGGCTTGATCTCACGACCCATCATGACCTGAGCTGAAATCAAGAGTTGGACACCCAACCAACTGGGCCACCTGGGTGCCCCCGAAAATACTCTCTTGTATAAAGCTGAAAAATCTCCTTGAAACTGTTCCTCTCACTCCTAATTCTACTCTCCAGGGCCTCAGATGATTTTGGCTTTGTTTTCATATATTATGTCGTGAAACATTCAAGATGGCGATCTTGTTCTTCTCCCTTCTGTCTCTCTTCTCTTCCACCTCTGTCTTTCTCCTCCTCCTTTCCATCTTTTCACTTCTCCATTCCTAGACTCTGACTTTTTTTTTTAAGTTTATTTATTTATTTTGACAGAGACAGAGACAACACGAGTAGGGGAGGGGCAGAAAGAGAGGGAGACAGATAATTCCCAGCAGGAAAGGAGTAGAGCACAATAATTTTCCCATCTCTGTTGCATCCAAACATACCTTATGTTCTCCCTCAACTCTCACTTTTATTTGTATTTGTAGTCGCCTTTCCTACTCAAACGCTACTCAAACGCGTCCTGGGATTCCATTCGCTAATTCATGCGAAGTTGGTCCCATTTAAACCAAACTCTTTTAAATACACCTGCTTCGGAAGTGGGCCACCCATACCCTCAGGGCAGAAGAATGACTATGTTAACCGTGGAAATTATCTATGCTCGTAAGGGATCAGCTGCAACATTTTTAGACTCCGGTTACACGTACAAGATTATTGAGGCTGGGTCCCCATTAATGAGATACTATTTATACTTTTCCTTGAAAGCAGCCATTCATTTAAAAAAAAAAGGCTCTAAAATTTTTTATGTCAATTCCAGTGCGTTAACATAGAGCGTGATATTAGTTTCAGGTGTACGATATAGTGATTCGACAATTCCGTACATTAAGCTATAAAAACACAGGTACCATCTGTCATCATTCGGCATTATTAGAATATGTTTTTTTTTTTAAGGTTTTATTTAAATTCCAGTCCGTTAACACGCAGGGTAATATTAGTTTCAGGTGTACAATATAGTGATTCGACACTTCCCTACATCACCCGGTGCTCATCGTGACAAGTGAGTGCCTTAATCCCCATCCCCTATATCACCTGCCAGCCTGCCCCCCTCCACGCCAGCCCCTCTGGCCACCATCAGTTTGTTCTCTATGGTTAAGAGTCTGTTTCATGGTTCGAAAAGATACAATTCCATATTTGCATGTGTGGCAAAACGACCGCCACGATAAATCCAGTTAACAAACAAATGGCTCTAAAAACAGAATTTTGTTGCGGAAGAAGGCATGTGAAGAAGACTTTCTTGTGTTGTTCACCAAAGGCAGGGATTATTTAGAATGGGTATGTAGGCATGTGTAGGTGTCACTGAAGGGATTACTGAGCTGAGCTGAGGCCAGAGAGAAGGATTAGAAGGTGTGAGATATAACAGCAGGTTGAAAGAATACTAAATGTGCATTACGGGCTCTCCCTTACACCTCAAGATATTTTAATGCAGTTTCCACGGAATAATTCAAGGCTAGAATTCAACCGATAGCTTACCTAGGAAAGGTTTATGAATGGGATAACAGAGAATTAGAAGCCTTGATCCCACCAGGGACTATGTATTCTCATTCATAATCATCGGAATTGTTCTGTTTAAAACAAAGAGTATAAGAAGACTTGGATAGGGGAAAACCCCCCACTTATCATGCCTTTGAAAGAAACATGGCAAGCAGAATAATTAGATTATGCCTCAAAACTCAAAACACCCTGTTAGATTTTTGCCTTGGTCGTTTGTCCTCCTATCTTTCTAGATGCTAGGACTCATGTGTCAATGAGTCCTCAAATACACGGTAATGAGTATTTCACATCCAGGAACTAGAAACCATATTGAATACATAATTTCTGACCCCATGGCTGTCAGAGCACTGCCCTACGTTCAAGCTAAATGACAAGAAGCCAGCTTCTCAGTACCCCCCGTGCAATCTGTTTATTCCATACTCCGTGGGACAGCTCCCCTGTCCTCCTGAGTGTGTGACTGGAAGGCATATTCTCTGCCTGCAGAAGCAGGAATGGCCCGGGACTGAAGTCCGGCTGTTCTGGTAAATCGCACAGTGAGAAGGAATGTTCTAAAGCCTACTGGTTCAAGACGGGCATTCGTAGCGGGATTCATAGACAGGGCTTCAAACTCCCTCATTTCTCTCCTACCGGATTCCAAGTTCTTGCATTCACTCCGTTCTTCATTCCTTGGCCGATTCGTCAGTTTGTCCATTCAATTCTCAAGACCATTTAGGGGCCCCTGCGTTGTTCGGCGTCCTCTTAAAAACTCCGTGTGCATTGACGTCTGTGGGTGCGGGCTTCTGAATCTGGCTGTGAGCGCACAGTGGCTAATTGAGAGAGGTGAGGACATTTGCAGATTAATAGCCACTTAATGGTAGGATGGGAGGCATAATTGAGCTACAGTAGGATTCACTCGATCATTTAGTTGTGGTTTTGTTTGGTTTCGTTCCGTGTTTGGTCGGGCGCGTTGGCGGCTTGTGCCAAGGAAAGCAGCAAAGTTTAATCTTGTGTTTGTTCAGTGGTCACAAATCAGAGAAAAATGTCGATCCCTGTTTTTCAAGGTAATGGGTTGGAAGAGATTTTACACTGCCGTCTTTCAGATCACCGCGTTGGCTTACTCTGGTCCAACTGCATGATATGACAATAACTTTGTTGTCTAGAACACTTGTCCATGACGAAAATTTATTAACAGTTAAGATTTTATGGGTGTTACATTCCAACGGCGTCATGTGATCTATGACCCACATTTCTCTCTTATCTGTGTAATTGCTCATATTTATGGGGCGAGCTAATGAGTGGGCTCACCAATCCGAAGGGTCAGCCCTCTTTTGACGGCCTTTGGATTAATTCAGAAGCCTTTCTTTCCCAGAGCCTGTGTGCCACACGACTGCACACGTGAACCAGCAACTGGCCCTTTTTCTCCTACTCTACCGGTGGTCCTCACAGAGCCTACCGCCTGCCTCGGCGATGCAAAGTCTCGAATCTTCGGGCTTCGATTCCAAAGGACGGCTAGCTCGGCCCCGATTTGGGTTCATTCTCTCTCTCTCTCTTCCCTTCTCTCCCTCCCTAGTCTCTCTCTCTGCGTCCCTCTCTCTCTACCTTTCTTGATGTATTAATGCTTGCTGTGGAATTACCCCTCATGCATGGCTTTACTGCTTTCTAAGAAGGAGCGTGGTTGCCCTTAAAACTTACCAAAGGAAGCATCTCGTCGAATGCACTTTCCTTTGACATTTACGAGACTCGCCTGTGTCAATTCCCTGATGAGTAGATGCGCATCGAGCCCCCAGGAGCTCTCTTCCTGGGGAACACTCGGCAGATACTCTACAGGCGATCCAGGTGCTGGATTCCTATAATAAGCTGCCTGAAAACCCAGCAGATGTTAAGGTATCTTTCCTTCAGGTTGTACTAATTGCGAAGAGAAATTAGACAGCTGACAGGGTGCAGGTGTATGAGCCAGGCAAACTTAATGTCGGGGGTGACACATCAGGATATAATTTCTCGTGGAGATAGGAACACGGAGGTGTGTGTTTTCACTCTCGCATTCAAAAGAACGGAACTGTGGGTTTTTCTAAAGACTGAAAGCCTTCTAAAATGGGACATTTGCAAACTAATGTTTTGTGGAAATAGGGAGGAAAAAAAAATCAGGGGGAAAGCCACAGAGGAACAGAATCGATGTCAGTCCTAAAAACGTGCCGAGTAGACCCAAGAAGCTTGGCAAGAAGATGCCGCCCCAGGACCAGGGCACCGAGTGGCCAAATAACAAGCGTTCCCAGACTGACACCGGGGTCAGGAGAGGGCAGAAGTTCAAAGTTGCCCCAGGGCAGACCAGGAAGGCATCTGGAGATTTTGTCTGCAGCCAGATAGGAGAGAAATGATCAGGTGAAGTTAGCATGGCTTAGCCAAGAAGATGTTCGGCCATTTCCCTTAATGGCGCTAGCTGTAGACTAATGAGAGAAGGAAAGAAGAGACGAGTAGATGTGGGTTATTTGGCCTCATTTGGGGTTCGGTCTTGGGCTTACGAAGCTTCGCTATACTTTTACCAATAAATGAATCAGTATACAAATAAATATTATTGAAATCGGAAGAGAACTACTCTGTACTCTCTATACTCATGGCCCGGTTCCCCGTCTCAGCTCACCTCCTGCCTTACAAGCTCCAGTCTTCTGTCCAAAACTTCCAGCTGGTTTTAGCTCCCGGCCTTATACCCTACCCTCCATCCTAGGGACTAGAGTCCTTCTCCTGAGCCCTGGTCCCTGTGAGTTTACCTCCACCAGCTCCTATCACACCCTTGGGACCCTGCAGACCTGAGCCTCTAAGTATGGCTACGGCCAAACAATCCTGAACCTGTGACATCTGCCTGTGACTCACCAACAGGCCCAACTCTGCTGTCCTTCTGCGACATCCCGAGTTGTCTTCTGCCAAGGACTGGCCATTTGGCAAGCCACAACCTAGCATGTGTCTCAGTCACACGGACGTGGCTCGCGCCAGCCCAGAAGCTCCCCTTCTGGCCTTATCTTTGTCCAAACTTGGTGCCCACAGCTGAGCAGAGTAGGCCAGACAGTATCTCACAAGGGCAAGTGCAAAGGGCCCATCATCTCCCTGCCCTGACGTTCACCTGCTACTCACGCAACCTGAAAATGCACTGGTTTGTGCCTTCCAAGGAGCCTACCTGCAGGCCCTTGTGCCTTTGGGCACAGCCACAACCCCCGTGACTCCTGCGCCTGGGACGCTGTCACCTTGTAACAGCCACATTCTGAACCTGTAATTTCTGTGGTTTCGGCACTCTGCTCCCAGACCCCGGGCGGAGAGTGGGCCGTTTGCGCGGAGGAAAGCAGCCAAGTTTTATCTCTTCATTATATTTGCTCGACGGTCACAAATCGGAGAGAAACGGTGATCACCAGTTTTCAAGGTAATGTGGTAACCCTAACCCTAACCCTTTATTACCCCCCAAAGGAAGCCAGTGGCGACCCACCACACTCGTTTCGTCTGGCAACTTACTTCTCTAGAGCTGCAAGGTACGACCCGGATTATAGGTCATAGCAGGTAAGAGTCTCACCGCATGTTTACGACACCAGCCCTGCAGTAACAGGGGCGTCCATCCATCCGTTCGGCCTGACGAACGCTCCTTCCCTGCAGGCCCCCTGGAATCCCAAGTTCATGCCACATCTTGGAGGTGCGTGTGGGAGCCACATCCTGCTTTTCTCACCATACGAACAGCACATGTCTGCCAATTGCACTCTCTGTAGGGCTCCGTACGTATGACCTAATTTAATTCCGATAACCCTCTGAAGTGAGTACTGTAACGAATCGCCTTTTTTAATACATGAGGAGACTGAGGCACAGAGAGGTTGAGAAACCTGCCTAAGATCACGCTGCTACGGAGTGGCAGAATTACGCTTTGAACCCACGCTCTTATCACTATTATTATTTTTTTTGTAAGTTTGTCTATTTATTTTAAGAGAGAGAGAGTGCGCGGGAGCCGTGGAGGGGCCGAGAGAGAGGGAGAAAGAAAATCCCAAGCAGTCAGCAAAGAGCCCGACACGAGGCTCGAACTCCCGAACCTCGAGGTCGCGACCTGGGCTGAAACCAAGAGCCGGACGCTTAACCGACGGAGCCCCCCGGGCGCCCCTGAAGCCACACTCTTCACCCTTACGGTCCACTGCCTTTTCAGGTGCTCCTGTTGATTTGAAACCATATTGCCTGTCACGGCCTAGGTACCAAAAAGCTAGCTCCTTCTGCCTGCAAGGAAGAGGTAAGTGACTCCCATCAGGGGCACTAAAGGGAGAGGCCCCCAGGGGGGCAGGCGGTTGGCTGAAGGAACAGGAGGAAGGTGACTACTGTCTGGGCTCCTGAGATCCAAGGGCGGGGGGCATTTCTCCTGTTTAGCAGAGCGCTCGGCGCCTTTCGGCCTCGAGATGTTTCCGAGACTGCAAGACCGAGGGCGGAGGCCGGTCCCGCGGGCGGAGGGGAGGATGTCATTAAACGTCCGCGCGAGGGGGGCCCCTTGATTCTGCAAGACCTCTGGCGCCCTGCTTTGCCGGTGGTTAAACGAGCTGCGTGCCCTCCCCTGGAGCCTCCCTCCTCCTCCTCCTTCGAGAAAGGGAATCGATTTGTCAAACGCAGACCCACATATCTCTCCGGCCGGGCAGATTCATTCTCTCTGCGAGCTCCGCGTCATGCTTTCAAAGGCAAGCACTGAATGCTGCCACGGGCAATACCGAGAACTTCCTACTTCTTCTCGTTTTTGACATCTCCAAAATGTCAAGGTGTAAGTAAGCCATCTATTTATTTAACTGAAGTTCGGCTCTAAGGAGTGTGCGTGTCAGGTAAGTCGAGATCCTCTGCTAGGCGACTGGGGACCCCAAGATAAAGAAACTCAAGTTTCTTTGTGAAGAACCACACCCGGGTTCAAACTAGATCCCTAGAGCTGGCAGATGATGGGCTGTGCAGAGTACCCCACCCCCCAACACCATTAATTAATACATTGCGTCCTGTCCTACGCAGAGCAGACGCTCAAATTCCACCTCATTGGGTGGAAAAAATGTTTAGGGGGCGCCTGCGTGGCTCCGTCGGTTAAGCGCCCGACTTTGGCTCAGGTCATGATCTCGCGGTTCAGGGGTTCGAGCCCCGTGTGGGGTTCCGGGCTGACGGCCCGGAGCCTGGAGCCTGCTTCGGATTCTCTGTCTCCCTCTCTCTCCGCCCCTCCCCTGCTCGTGCTCTGTCTCTTTCAAAAATACATCAATGTTAAAAAAAAAAATCTATACGAAACACATTGAAAGAATCACATTTTCCTATGGGTAGAGCGTGTTCTGTAATGCAAGGTCCTGATGCTTTGGTTCATAGGCAGCAGGCTCGTTCCACCCAACTGAAGCCCAGGACCCCTGAGAGTCTGGGAGCCCTACAGTCCCCTTCCCAGAAGCCCATTCTTAAAGAATCCCAGAAGCCCATTCTTAAAGAATACAAATCACATAGAATGGATTCAAGAAGAAGCCAGTGACCCTTAAACCATTTATCTCCACGTTACCAACACAAATGTGTGGCATGGTAAACGGATCGGCTTCTGCATTAACACGTGGGTCACGCGCTCTGGCTGTGGTTAGGCTCTAACCATGAGCCTAAAGCTGAAGTCATGATGAACATGACTGATCTCTTGTGATATCCACCCACTCACCATGTGATCAGAAAATATCTGTGATTTTATTAGGGAGAGACTCCCAGGTCCCGCACGGGCTACGGCAGTGTGCTGTCTGTGTCCGTAATGGAAGGAAAGGCTACGTCCCACTTAGCAGTAAGGGAAAATTAAAGATGTATTTTTTTTTCCTCCCTCCGGATTTATGATTACAAACCCCAGGGAAAGACCTCCTCCTGGAGAGGAATGGCCACCCCCCTCCCCCCCCCCTTCGGAGCACTTAATTCCCAGACGCGGGGACGCCCCTGGGTGTCCTCATTCCGACCCTGCCCTCCCGCGACAGGTGTTCCTGGGAGCACGGACGTATATGAAAGAGACAGCAGCGAGTTGGTGAGGCGGCCTGATGCCCTTTCTTGCGGAGGTGGGCACGTTCAGTCCTATCATTTTGTTCCGACAGGCTGGTAGGAAGGAGCGGAGGGACCCTGTGTGTGTTTGGGTAATTCGAGTGCCCTGGAATCACTTTCCCATTTGTCTTTAGCAGGTAGCGTTCGTATCTATTCACTTCTTCCCTCTCTTTCCTTAACAGAGGCAGCCCCGCGCATTCCCTGACATTCTAAGTCAACTGAAAGCTCCAGGTGGGGTTTGCTTTGGGAATCTACCCAGGGGGCCTAGTGTGAGTTCAGGGGCTCATTCACACACCCCCGCCCCACATATTCCCCAATTGGCTCGTAAGGTGTCGGAGACCCTTACAATTGGGGGAAGCTTTCGTCCCGATGTGACGGGCAATACTATGGGTCGATCACGCTTGGCAGGCATCTATGGTGTTGTGTCAGAGGCAGGGGGCTGAGTGCCTTTCATGTGTTTTAGCACTGACTCTCAACTCCACGAAGAATCGCTTTTTCTCATGTTTTGGACAGTAGACATGGAGTCTGTTGGAGAGTTCGATAACACTCTTTATTTTTTTTTAAGATTTTATTTGTAAATAATCTCTACACCCAAGATGGGGCTCGAACCTCCAACCCTGAGATCAAGGGTCGGATGCTCCACTGACTGAGCCAGCCAGGCACCGCCCCCGCCCCCCATAACACTCTTAAAGTAATATACTCAGGCAGGCCCTGAATTGGAAAGGTAGCTCTAATATATTTCAAATCTTTGAAAGGATGTGTCAGCTGCTCCTTCACCAAGTTCCCTTAATTAGGCTCAGGTATGAAAGTTTAAAGTAACAAAAGTGAAAAAAAATAAATAAATAAAGTAACAAAAGTGAGGTCCTAAGTATGATACTAAGCATCTCAGTGTCGTTGCCACACTGCCTGTGTTCAAATCCTCCATTTGCCCCTTACTGGCTACGTGGCCTTGGAGAAGTTATTTAATTCTCTGTGCCTTAGTTTCCTGACCTCTCAACAGGTTAGTAACGATACCGTAAGAAGCGGTCAATAATTAAATGAATGAGGGGTGCCTGGGTGGCTCAGTCGGTTGAGCATCCGACTCTTGATTTCGGTTCAGGTCATGATCTGTCTCGTGGTTGGTGGGTTCGAGCCCTGCATTGGGCTCTGCAGAGCCTGCTTGGGATTCTCTGTCTCCCTCTCTCTCTCCCCATCCCTCTGCCTCTCTTTCTCTCTCTCTCTCTCTCTCTCTCTCTCTCTCTCAAAAATAAACAAATAAAATTCAAGAATTAAGTGAACGAACACAGGTAGAGCATTGAGAACAACGCCTGACTCCTTGAAGGTGCTCAGTAAATGCTAGTTATTTTCATCTCCGTAAAACAAATTTGACTGTAGCAGATATGAGAAAACCACCGATGACTCCATCTCAAATTCTAAACTCAAGCCGAGCAGGGCACTCCACGATGGGGTGTCTGCAAAGCATTTCAGTTGAAATCCTACTGCTCCATGACCCTTTGAAGTCCGTGTTCTTTCTCTCTCTTTCAAAAACAAGCAAGTACACATTTTAAAAAAGACTGCTAAGTCAGATATAAAACGCTCACTGTCCCATAGGGGAATTAAAACCCACAGCCTTTGGGGTCATCTTTTCTAGGAGAGGAAGCTAGGAGTTACAAAGAACTTTCTAGTGTCCAGGGTCCAATGGATAATAAGTAGCAAATTCAACCAGGGGTAGATTCCTCTGAAGAATGGTTGCCCCCTGAATAATGACTCAGGGGGGTACTAGAAGGTCCCACTTTGCTTTCTTTGCTTGATTTCCAAGTTTTGGATACTTTTTCTTAGCATGCTTTGAATGTATGTATATGTTGTGTATATTTCATTTGCCTCTGTGTTTGAGGACCACGGTTCTCAATGTTTAATGGGAGTCAGAATCACCCTGGGGGCGTGTTAAAACGCAGATGTTGGGTCTCCAGCACCTGAATGTTTGATTTAGTAGGCCTGGGGTGAGACTGGAGAATTTCTCATTTCTAACACGTTCCCAGATAATCCTGCCTGCTGCTGGTCTGGGGACATCTTTGCAAACCTGTGTAGGGCCTTATTATTCCCCCGCCCCCCTTAAAACGTAGGGGAACCTCCTTACCTCGGATAGGACTTTGGCCCCTCCCTCTGAGAAGCTTCCCAAATGTTCCAAGAACACTTAGCCCTGCATTGTAGCTCAGATCTGCCCAGGTCCCAGAGAGCTCCTGGGGGGAGGGAAGGATCCTCCTACTGTGTCAAGTTCTGCTACATTTTCCGTGTGTGTGTGTGTGTGTGTGTGTGTGTGAACATTTTCTGTGTTCTCGAATTCTTTCTTTCGAACACTCCCATGAAGATCCATCATCACCTCGCTCTGTCCTTCTTGGGTCCGTTTACTCTCCCCTGTTTTGTCTCTGACGCGTCCAGCAATCAGACTCCGACATCGCCCGCAGATGGCACCAGTCACAGCCCAGGGAGGCAGCTCCTGACGGCCGGAGGGCTTATTTGCTGTGTGCTTACGGCCCACGAGATCCTGGGCTCCGCTCGGAAAGGGCTGATAATGGCTCCTATCTGTATGTCTTCCTGTTTCTCATGAACCCAAGTGTCTCCAGGTAACTCAAAAATGAGTAGCTGGAGGCAGCTCAGTGACGTTTATGCTCTGTGATCTTAGAGCCGGGGAGAGAATTCAGCCCGGACAAGGATTAACTCAAAATTGTAACCAAACTACTACGGGCACCTAGCGTTAAGCGAGCCTGAGCTGGTTCTCGCGTCCTTACTTTTTAAAGGCTCGTGTGTGTTCCTCTCCTTTATAATGGTCGTGGTTCCATTTACTGAGAACGGACATTGTGCTGGGCAGATGCTAAGGACCCCATGGGCCATGTTGAAATTAATCTTCATAGGAGTGCTAGCACATAGGTGATATTATGGTACCCATTTGACAGGTGATAAGACAGACCAAGAGATTTCACATAGCCACTAAAGGAGACGTCTGAGTGATTCCCAAGTTCGTGGTCTTTTTTTTTTTTTAAGTTTAATTATTTATTTTGAGAGAGACCATTGGAATGGTAGAAGGAATGGGAGAGAGAGAGAGAGGGAGGGAGAATCCCAAGCAGGCTCTGCACCATCAGAACAGAGCCTGACCTGGGGGTCGAACTCACAAACTGTGAGATCGCGACCTGAGCTGAAACCAAGAGTTGGGTGCTTAACCCACTGAGCCACCCAGGCGGTCCCCCCTCCCGCCAATCTTAATATCGGTGCCCAGGTACCTTTTTCAGAGCCCGTTTCCAGTTCTTTGCTGGATCATATAGTAGTTCTTTGAAGCCACCTTTCTGTTTTCTGTAGTGGCTACACCATTTTACATTCCCACCAACAGTGCGTAAGGGTCCCGATTTCTCCACCTCCTTGCCAACGCATTATATTCTCTCTCTCTTTCTCTCCTCTCTTTTAAATAATAGCTATCCTAATGGGTGTGAGGTGGTACACAGATGCTTCTTGGCTGAACAATGGTTTGTGCTATCATTTTGTGTGACCAAGCACTGTTTCGTGGGCCAGGGTGGCAAGGAGGCCCCTGGAAGTTTCCTGCAGCATCTCAGGGACCCTAGATCCAAGGGCGTTCATGAATGTGTTTGAAACACAGTGGAAAGGAAAGGGAGGCATTGGTGAATATTCTTAGAATTCCTTGAATATGAGACAGGTCAGCGTTTGCATGATAACCCTGGAGGCAGACCGACCCTAGAAACGTTCCTTTTCTTCTTTCAGAAGGTTAAGAGGCGGGATGGGAAGGGAGTGAACCCGTAATGGACAATCCAGCATAAACACACGCTGACTAACTCGGCACATTATTTCCCTTGCTGGATTCACTCTCACCAGGACGATTGCTTCTTACAGGACTCCAAAGTGAACACAGACAGCTCAGGAAAGGGTTTGTTTGTTTGTTTGTTTGTTTCCTTCGTTTGTTTTTTAGTACCCTCCACACCCAGCATGGAGAGCAACATGGGGCTTGAACGTACAATCTTGATGTCAAGACCTGAGCTGAGGTCAAGCGTCGGACGATGATGAACTGGCCGAGCCACCCAGGCGCCCCTCAGGGAAGGTTTTTATAGAGTCACAAGAGTATCAACCTGCTTACCTTTCGTTCTGCATTTATAGCGTTTCCAAAAATATGTTTCCCAAATTATCCACCTCCGCAGTCAGCAAAAGGCTACAAGATCACCTAAAAGTCCAGGCTATTGGTTGTCCCACACCCGTCCCAGACCCCATGTCTGATGGGGGACAATGGCTGACTTCTTTGAGTGGTATGGAGAGGTAGGGAATAGTTCAGTAGCACTTTCCAGCTATTTTAAGAAGTATTTAAACCGAAAGGCTAGAGATGGGAAGCGGGGGGGGGGGGGGGGGGGGGGGAGAAATCTCTCCCTGATGGTTAACTATAGGAGCCAGGGTGGCCCTGATCCAGAAATGGAACTGATAAGCTCCCACGTTCATTCATCCCTCCGTCGTTCATTCAGAATGCCAACAACACCATGCTTTTTTTTTAATGTTTATTCATCTTTGAGAAAGAGAGAGAAACAGAGCATGAGCGGGGCAGGGGCAGAGAGGGAGGGAGACACAGAATCCGAAGCGGGCTCCAGGCTCCGAGCCGTCAGCACAGAGCCTGATGTGGGGCTCGAACTCACAGACCATGAGATCATGACCTGAGCCGAGGTCGGACGCTTCACCCAGGCGGCCCCCTGCTGACAACACCAGCCGCCCAGCTCCTGACATGAGGCGGGCTTGTCGGAGGCCACAGAAGTCCCAACGAGACGGTCTAAGACGCACTGAGCTAGCTGCTAATTTTCCGGTGCTCTGCTCCCGTACAAGTGGGATCCCAGCAATCTGTACGCTTGGCCTCTGTTCCTCTGGATGCACACGGAGATGCCTGCGCTACAACATTATGTTTTTGGCTCTCACTGGGGGAATGAAGTAAGAACCAGCCAGAACATTGCTGCACTTTTTTTCCACCCCCCTAAAGCCACGTTCCTCTCCGTTCAGGACACTCGTTATTTTTGATGGTATCATTGGTGTTGAAAATCAGTTTTTACCCGTGTCTTTATTTTTGAGGGAGCCCAGGCGGAGGAGGGGCAGAGGGAGGGGGCCAGAGGATTCAGAGCGGCCCTGTGCACCCCGCCATGGGGCTCGAACTCACGAGCCGTGAGATCATGACCTGAGCCCAAGTCTGACCCTCAACCGGCTGAGCCACCCAGGTGCCCCTGGTTGTGGTATTTCAACAGGCTCCTCACCGGTCACCGGGGCTTGATTCTTGCCCCGTCCTTTCCCACCCGTTCTCCACACTGAGCAGTCTTTCTAATCATTCTAGAAGGCACATTTCGTCGCGCCGCGCTCATGATGACGATGCTGCAGCAGCTGTCTCTTGGCGACAGGGTAAATTCCAGGCTCTGCCTCACATCCCTCGGGGCCCCCCGTGGCCTGCTTCTGCGCCACTGTGTCCCCTCACGCTCTGGGCTGTGCAGTCAGGCCACTGTGTGACCTGTGACACGCGCTCCCTTCCTCTCTCCGCTGTCTCCCGTCTGCTCTCCTTTCTGCTTCCCTCCTGCTTTGCCTGACTCCCCTTATGCTTCTAGGCTGGATTCAGGTGGCCTCTCCCCTGCCACCTGTCGGGGTTACAGCCCCCCTGGTGGGCTCCTTTAACCCCACCTGTCTCTCGACCTTGGTTTGTCAACTTGGGCACCTCCCTCCACGCGGCAAGCATCAGGTAGGATGGTTATCTCGTCACCCTTATGTCCCCAGTATCTTGCACAGACCTGGTATTTAGTAGCCTTGCGATAAATGCTGAACAAAGGAGCCTCAGACCCTCTTCTGTGCTGCAAAGACGTGCTTCCTTATCCCCTTGCTCGAGTCACCTAGAGATGATAGTGTCTGTCTCTCCCTGGCAGTCACGGATCCCGGCACCTACAGTCACAGCCACACTGATTACGGCCCCGGTAACGACTCCTGGGGTCCCAGAAGCCACCGGCTGGTGAACAGGAACGTGAGGAACGGAGGATTGGCGGGGGGTGGACTTTTGTCGACAGCAATGTTAATTCCCTTAGGGAAATGATCATTCACTCCAGGAGGTGTGGTCAATTTAGGGAGTCTCTGGGGGCTTCTTCCTCCACACTCAATGCCCCTCCTCCCTGGTGGAGGCAGGGTGGGCACCTGATCTAAGCTCAGGTCATTGGAAAATCCATCATGAGACTTTGAATCTTTGAAATGAAGCAAGAGGCGAAGCAATGATTGGAAGCGATTCAGCTCAGCTGGTCTTTGAGTTAATGGAGACGCAAGGAGCAGAGAAATCAGGTACATCCGTTCGCGTTGGCCCGTCTATAACAGAAAACCCCCAAAAAACCTGATGGCGTGTGTGCATTTACCTGTCATATAAAAAAGTCCCTGGAATAGAAGCAGCCCATGAATGATCAAGTCATTACGAGGGGATGTCGTAGGTCCAGACTCCTTTGGCTCTACGTTCCTAGGCCGTGAGCCTGTCCTCATAACCCAAGATGGCTGCTGGAGTGCCAGGCCTCACAGACGTGTTCCGTGCAACAAGGAAAGGAAGGAGAAGGAAAGAGCGAATGCCTCCTCTTTAAAAAAAATATTTCCTGGAAATGTCACACGGCTTATATGTAGATCTCACCGGCCAGAACCTAATCATGTCTGCCTGTAAGCCGCAAGGGAGATTGCAGAATGTACTCTTTCCGGTGGGTGACATTGCCAGTGGGAAATCACGAGTATGCTGCCGGAGAAGAGAATTATAAACATTGGGAATTAAGCAGGAGCCTCTCTGGGCCATTTGCGCTGATTGTCCTGAGAGGGATCGGGAGTGGGATGATGGTTTCGAGATAAGCTGGAAGCGTTGCAGCTTCGGTTGCAGTCCGGTAAACGTCCGACTTCAGCTCAGGTCGGGATCTCATGGTTCGTGAGTTCGAGCCCCGCCGTCCGGCTCTGTGCTGACGGCTCAGAGCCCGCTTCGGATTCTGTGCCTCCCTCTCTCTGTGCGCCTCCTCTGCTCACACTCTCTTTTTCTCTCTCAAAAATAAATAAACATAAAAAAAAAAAAAAAGCTCACATTCCCTTCCCTTCCGTGCCTTCACGTCCTGCCTGTCACGTCTGAGCGAAATCACTGTAGTTAGTGCCCCTTGCCTGGGGACCAGCAGACAAAGGTCTCAGAAAGGGAAGAGCCCCCAAAGGGGTCTCTAGTCCCGGGGGAGGGGGAACAGGCCATTTCCCGATCCCTTCCTCATGAGGTATATGACGTCCTCACTTCATCCCTGGGGTTATAGTGAAAGGAGAGGTCATTTTTCTCTGAAAACCATGCTTGGACCGTTTGCTTGGCCTCCAAACGATCTCAAAATGATGACCGATATCCCGTGAACCTGTTACAGTACTCGGTTTGGAAAGTTCAGGACTCAGTGCTGAACGGGCAATGGTTTAGTTATCTGACATTGTCAGGAATCCAGTGCTCTCCTTCTGACAGGAGGGGAGTTATTCAAAGAGAAACCGTGCATGAACAGTCACAGGAAAAGTGTGTGTGTGTGTGTGTGTGTGTGTGTGTGTGTGTGTAGAGGGGGATGTTGGACAGAAAAGAATAGAAATCTTATGGGTAGAACTTACTGAGTTAATGCAGTTCGGGAATGTACTGACTCAAGCTGGTTGGACTTGATAGCAATAATTAAAGGGACCCAGCAGCTAAAAGCAAGGTCATGGCTTAGATTTGCCAAGCCAGGCAGAAATGCATTGAAAATCCATATGACAAGAAAGGCACGTGAGAGGGACGGAATGATTCTGCTATTGGCAGGTTTCCATGTCTCGGCCCACATTACCCAGCTGAGACGTGTGGGCGCCATGCAGTGACAGCTGACAAAACAAATGTATTGATGGAATGATCGGCCGGGTCCCTGCTGAGTGACAGAGGGATGCGGGCGAGATTAGAGGTCTGTGGCCAATTATCTGGATTGGTCAGCTTCCACGTCAGCCATCGTTGTCACCACCGGCCCAGGCTTCCTCCCACCGCAGCTTTTTCAGAGTTTTTCGAGAACTGAACACAAATCTTCCAGTCCATTAATTTTTACGGTGTTAAGGAAATGCCGGAAAATGCACTTTGAGGGTAGCGTTCTGTCACCTAGAGGGGTCACACGCATGGCGTGAGGTTCAGAGGGCTGACCAGGGAAGGATGTCCTGGTGGGGCTTGAAAGGGGGGGACCGAGGTAGAGAAAGCAAGATGCGAGGTGCCCAGGAAACCAGAGAGCCGTGGCTTTCTTTTCTGCTGGCACGAACAGACTGCCATTGACTTTGCCGATGGCGGAGTGAGCGGGACCATCTACTGTGTGATTCTGAGGGGGATGCGAAGGCTGTAGCCTGGCCACCAAAGGGCTAGGAGAGAAGAGACGGCCGCCTGGCTGTGAGGCAAGCTGGCAGGGTTTTCCTTTTCCGCAGCAGAGCCCGGGGCACCCAGTGGGGTTGCAGCCCAGGGCAGTGCTGAAGCTGGCCGCGAAAGCAAGTGCACGGCCAAGTCTCGCCCACGTGCCGACCCGGTTCCCTGCGTCTGTATGCATTTCGCTCGCTCGATGCTCAATGAACAGAAACGCCGTCTAACGGGTGTCACGATTCTTAATCAAACTTGGAGTAAGAGCACATTTTTCGGTAATTCAGATACTCTCAGTCAGTACCAATAAAGATTTATGCTGCCCGGTGATGGTTCATGAAGCTAATTATATGGAGGAGTTTAAACACATCATGTGGCATTGAACCTATCAAAATAGAGCCATCTCTTTGTTATACCTGGCATCATTCATTCATTCATTCATCAAATAGCCAGTGACTGGAGTTCTCCGCGGTATGGACCTGTGGTAAATTCATCGCAGCTCGTTTAAGATTGGAATCTAGGGGCGCCCGGATGGCTCAGTTGGTTAAGTGTCCAACTCTTTGAGCTCAGGTCGCGAGCTCATGGTTCGTGGGACGGATCCCCCTGTCGGGCTCCGCACTGATGGTGAGAAGCCTGCTTGGGATACCCTCTCTCCGTCTGGCTCTCTCCCCTGTGCATGTTCTCTCTCCCTTTCTAAACAAATAAATAAACTTAAAAAAATACAGTTGAGGGGCACCTGAGTGGCTCAGTTGGCTGAGCATCTGACCCTTGATTTCGGCTCAGGTCATGAACTCCCAGTTCGTGAGTTCATGAGTTCGAGCCCCGCGTTGGGCTCTGCGCAGACAGCATGGAGCCTGCTTGGGATTCTCTCTCCCCCCCCCCCCGCCCCGCCCCGCCCGCCCTCGCTCTCTGCCCCTCCCCCACTCATGCTCACGCTCCTTCTCTCTCTCTCTCTCAAAATAAATAAATAAACTTAAAACAATTAACTTGAAATCTAAGCATCCTTTGGACTGAAGAAACATACAAGCAGGAGATGATGTGCGTTACAAAAGGCTTTTGCCATATGGTTTCTCCGTGTTAGAAACTTCCCTTGGTGAATTTAGCTGTATGCCTGCACAATACTTGACAGTTTACAAATGACTTTGCGGGATGCTCACTTTGGGTTCTGTAACCTCCCTGCTGGTAGCAAAGGCAAAAGTCATGCCTTGAATCTCACAGATGGGAGAGGGACCCCCCCCTTGAAACATTAAGCGACGTGCCCAGCCTTGCAAATGGCATACAAGCAAACTCCCAGTCCGGCGGATTGCTCTATCCCGTCATACCGTCTGTCAGGCAAGGCCGCTTCAGTTCAGCTCTTTATAGTTCACATTCTCCGATATTTCACTTTGATGACCTTCACGGTGAACTTAGGAGACAGGTCACTTAGCCCCATCATCAGCCTCCTCCTCCCCGCCACCACTGAGAGCATCATCCAACATAACGATCCCCAGCTTATCATCGAGGAGATAATTGAGGTTCCTGGAGAGAAGGATTCTCTTCCAAATGGAACCAGTATAAACCAACACATAACGCATGGAAGGAGTGGCAGATGCAATCTGTTCCAGGAGCCTTTGTAAAGGCGCTCCTGAGGAGATTTGGGGACCCCCCAGACAATCCCACCAGACTGGCACCGTGTTCAGGCTAATTGGCCAGAGTGTGCTCAGGATGGGCTTGCAAAGGAAAGCCAGCTTCAACCTGACCAATCATTCCTCGTTCATCTAAACAAAGAAGCTAATAATCAAAAGATGGTCTTTGCATCCAGCCTGGAAAAGAAAACTCAGCAAGAACTTGTCAGAACTGATAAAAGAAAGCGCTCTGTCCACTAGCAAGGATTCTGCTGGCTGCCTGCTGATTTCTTCTTACAGGGAGGTTGGAAAACCCAGGCTGCCAAACGGGGTGACTTTGGCTTTAAAGATGATCCCAGCTTCTGATCAGTTCTAGGTGTCCCAGGTGCCCCCAGGAGGATGGGTGGCTTCCCTTGGACCTCTGTGTGGAGGAGACACAATTTCTCCCGAATGGCAGGGAGACTTGTGTGACGTCCCCCAAAGGAATCAGGGACCCCTGACTTACCCGCTGACCCTATGAATTTGGTCCATTGGTGGTTGGGACTTTTGGAAAGCCTCATAAACTAGAGTCGATTGTGCTGAAACTGAGACAGGCTCTAAATTCTGCTGGCCCTGCCACGTGCCCTCATGGGGATGGCAGGGCTTCTACACTGTCAGCTGGTCTCACTTGGATGTCTTTTCTGCATAGTGGTTAAGTGCATGGGGTTTGGAATAAAGACATCTGAGCTTGAATCTCTATCCTGCCACTTAGTCCCAGTGGGACCTGGGCAAATCATCCACCGTTTAAGAACCCTGATTGCCTAATCTATGAAAAGGAAATGAAAATACCACTACCTTGGAGGGGTCTAGTGAGGAGGAAATGAGTTATGTATCAAGCGCGCTATGTATTTAGCACGTGGCACTCAAATCAAGGCTGCAATTTACATAGGGTAAGCCATGTACATTTCATGCGACTTTCAAAGACTCTCTCTCTCCCATCACCAGGGATGCCCCTACCTTAAAATGTCTGTTTCAGTTTTGTTTTGTTTTGTTTTTAATGAAAATTTGCAAACGTAAACAGCGGCCGTCTGTCAGCGAGTCTCCGGAAGGGTGTCTATCAGAAAGTCTTGATAGGTGTGAAGACAGGCCTCCCTGGAATCCCGCTACCCCTGGGGCTCACTTCCTTCCTGCTCCCCAGTCCTCGCAAGGAATGATCGGAGTGAAGGAGAAATAGAGTTCATGGCAGCAGGCGGATTCTGTCACCACCCTCTCCAAGGGTTGGGAGCCCCTGAGAGTGTCATCCAGCGTGCGGTATAGACGAGGAGGCAGGGAGTTCATCTGGTCTCCAGTGGCCACAGGACCAACGGATGGAGGATTTCTCGGAGGACCAAGCAGGTTAGAAGTGTCCAAATGGTTCCACGTGAAGGGAGATGCTTGCACCTGGGTTTGGCAGAAAGACTGCTCACGGACGGCAACGGACCTCGGGCTCGGCTGGAGCATGAACTTGCCACCGGGGTCCAAGAGCCAGGTAACATCTAGCACCGTGGACCAAGACACCACGGGGAGTCTTCTAATCGTAAGCAGTGGCCGAGAGAGGACACGTAGGAGCCAGGCAGAGTTTGGCTGGACACCCCAACCTGCCCCCGCCAGCCTTTATTCCTGTTTCCTCCTTGGAGAGATAGTGTGGTCCCCCAGATATCGTAAGGACCTTGGCCACCTTCCGGGAGGCGGCACATCCAGAGGAAGGCGAGGGCTGACGTCCGTGAGGACGTGCGGGTCTCCGAGCTGCTTCCTTGACGGTTTATAGCCAGGGCGCCTCCACTTAAAGACGAGAGCCCCGAACTCTTCCCGCCTCTGTGGCAGGTGTAAAAGGGGGCGCTGGTCACTCAGGTGTGTGCTCCTCACCATCTGGGTGGAGTCAGAGGAGGGAGAGAGGGGAGGCGGTTGTGTGTGTGTGTGTGTGTGTGTGTGTGTGTGTGTGGATAGAAATTATTATGGGGATCAGGTGGGGGACGCAGGGCCAGGAGGATGGGAAATTAGAAAGGAGCAAAGTAAACGGGCACCAATATGCAAAACTAGGAGCCTGCCCGGCGGAGGAAATCGTAGGTCTACCAGCTTAATATGCATCGTGGATAAGAGAACGCAAGCTTCCCGAGGCACCTAGGAGTGTAATTAAATCAAGGCGTTGGACTAAATTTGGCTGCAGGAGAGGCTCAGGACTCAACGGCCGGTCCCGTGGTGACTTCTGTCTAAGCACGGCACCCGGAGCCCGTGCAGAACGCCATCTCATGGTCATGGGCATGGGGGCCAGCCTCCCTCTTAGCCGAGATTGCCCGTTGCTTCCCTTTCTGCTCTCTTCTCCATCTAACGCACAGGCCCGGTTGTCCCCAGGCTATTTGAGGACAGAGGTAAATGAGGCTCAGGCTTCTTTGCTTTATGGGCAGCAGTGACCCTGGACTCTGGGCAAACGTACCTCTGTCCAAGAGCATTAAAGCACCCAGAAGTCTTGGTTAACACTCTTCCTTTCGGGTCAGCATCTGTTTCTGGTGCTTCCTTCACATCCCTGGCTACATTTCCCCAGAACACTGAGGTCTGGAGATGCCTGACCTGATGCTCACCTTTAGAGCGTGTCTATACCGTTTCAGTGCAACAGCCAGTGATTTGTGTTATTAAGTCCCGGACTTCTGTTCTAACTCCAGTTACCCACTGGGTCACTCACCCGCCCCCTCTTCCGTAAGCCCCACCAAGAAGTCACCCAGTGTTAGGGACCGATCAAAGGTCTGGAGATCTAGAATGAAATGAGACGGGGTCCCTGTCCCTCAGGCAATGGGGTAGCATGAGGAGTTGGGCGCTGTGCGACAGAGTCCCGGTGTCACAGACATCCCTGAGGGCTCCCCGGGTGCCCCCCACAGGCATCCTGAATACTTAGCACATCTGGTCCCGTTCGATCCCTGTGAGAACCCAAGAGGCACCTGTAATTATAAGTCCCGCTTTAGCCACGAGGAGAGTGAGACTCAGGCCAAGAACGTGTTCCGAACACGACAGAGCTGGGACTCGAGCCTAATCCCATAGATGCCTTCTTCCCCCTGGCCAGCCAGGTCTCAAGCACCTCAGACTGCTTGCACCCAAAGGCCTCCGTATCAGCTCTTCTAGATACGTGTGGCTACTTCACCTTGGTTAAGCCTTGCTAAACTGTGACCTTTTGGGGCGCCTGGGTGGCTCAGTCGGTTGAGCGACCGACTTCGGCTCAGGTCATGATCTCGCGGTTTGTGAGGTCGAGCCCCGCGTCGGGCTCTGGGCTGACAGCTCGGAGCCTGGAGCCTGCTTCACATTCTGTGTCTCCCTCTCTCTCTGCCCCTCCCCCTCTCATGCTCTCTCTCTGTCTCAGAAATAAATGAACATTAAAAAAAAATTCTTAAACTGTGGCCTTTTCACTGGGGCCCTGCCTCCAGCCCCAGCTTTCCCAAACCCCGTGTCTCTATTTTATGTCGTATAACATGCGTCCCCTCCCAGTAGGGCTTACCTATGTGTTACTCTTCTTGGTCAAGGTCTCACTCTCTTCACTAGAATGTAAACTCCACGCGGGCAGGGATTACTATGTCTTAACAGCTGGGGCGGGTAGACAGCAGGTGCTCAATAAATGCTTGCTTACTGAATGGAGGCATTCATGAGCACCATGAAATACAAGAAAGCCAGGTAAAGATGGCCGGCCTTCGTTTAAACCCTCGTTCAAAGTTTGTTTCAAGAATTAGACCTGGGGGCGCCTGGGTGGCTCAGTCCGTTAAGCATCCGACTTTGCCTCGGGTTGTGATCTCACGGTTTGTGGGTTTGAGCCCGTATCGGGCTCTGTGCTGACAATACAGAGCCTCCTTGGGATTCTCTCTCTCCTCTCTCTCTCTCTGTCTCTCTCTGCCCCTCCCCCACCGTGCAATCTCTCTCTCTCTCTCTCTCTCTCTCTCTCTCAAATACATAAATAAACATTAAAAAAAAAGAATTAGATCTTTATTATTGTGCTGGTGTTGGGGAAACGTGGCTTCCCTCCAAGATACTTGTCATGCTGCTGGGTCCCTGTTCATCACCAGGGCAGACATTCGGCCAATGGACGCCCACCAACCACTGTGGGGGCCCATGACCAGCGTCCAGCCCGGCTGGCCGATGCCGGGGTCATACTGGCTGTCCGGTGTTTGGGGTATGACCCCGATTAACCCCTGCAGGAAGGGACCCTTCAGTGTATCACTTCTGGGTCCCTGCTAGTTGACCCGATCTCTCTGGATCTTGGATTTCATAGGCTCAGCCGCTGGGTAAACTTGGTCAAGGTACTGCAACCTTTCTGTGCCTCGCTCTCCTCGTCCCATCGGATCGAGATGCCATTTTCACCCACCGCCTAAGGGTCCCATGAGACAACGAACAGACAGCGCTGGGGGCCGTGCCTGACAAGGAGTACACGCCCCAATAAACGTCAGCCCTCCAGAATGATCGCCTGTGTCCTTTCCAGATGGGACCATGGGATCCATGCTTTCTTCCGGTCGGCTGGCTGCGGAACTCGCGCGGTGATGTCCTAAGTGAAAATGGATTTCCTCGCTGGGCAGGAACAAAACTGCCATGATTCTTCCCCGGGTAATGCCATTAAATAACCCTCTTGATAGCATTAGCTCAGGGGTTGTTAATGTGCAATCAATTTCGTATGGGCTTTCAAAGGACCTGGCTCCGACTCAGGCATATAACACGTCCTGATAAATGTCCCCTTCCTGCCTACCTCCCTTCAGCCCGGCTCAGCCACTGTGCCCCTCTCTCCAGGGGCTCTGCCCTGAAGGAATACACATTCAGCCCCCCGCTGCAGCGGGTTTAAACAGCAGGGCGCAGGTGGCACGGCCCCCCTCCCTTCTCCCCGGTGGCCATCGCTCCGTGGCAGTCTCTACACGGTTTAATGCGAGACATAAAAATCTCGCTTTGGAAGGTTTTCCCCTGTGATGTTGTCATTGATGAAATGAGCTAATGCATGTAAGGCACTTAAAACAGTGCCTGGCAATTGGGGGAAATCACTCAAAAAAGGGTTTGTTAGGAGTAGTATCGTTAAAAAAAAAATGTCTCGAGGCGATCTAACTTGGTGCGGCTGAAGGCAAAGTTCCCATGGGTCTAAGGAGTTCTTCCAGGAGGGGTTTCCGTCGCAGATCTATTTCTGGTGGATCCTGTGTTCACCTGCACCACCCCCGTGGGGTCGATCTACTTGGGCACTTGCCCAGGTGCTCCTCAGGGCCAGGAGACTGTGTTCCAGGCCACTAGGTTTGCAATCCGCGGGTTCCAGGTTCCCCACATCCAGCTGGAGGCCAACAGTCCCTTTTCTTTTTCTTTCTTTAAAGTTTATTTTAAGAGACAGAAAGCGTGAGTTCGGGAGAGGCGGAGAGAGAGGGAGAGAAAGAATCCCAATCAGGCTCCGCGTGGTCACTGCAGGGCTGGCCTCAGAGCTTGACCTCACGACTGGGAGATCGTGACCTGAGCCAATACCAGGAATCCGATGCTCAACTGACTGAGCCCCCCCCGGGCGCCCCCAGCATCATTTTTACACCTTCCCTTTCCCCACACCCATGCTACTCCACTGCACAGGCACCTTCCTCAACTTAGGGTATGTTTTCCTACTTGGACCTCCCCCCCCCAACCCCCCAAGGACTTCTGTGCTTTGATTGAAGCTTGATCGTTCCATTGTCATTCCATTGGAGGAAGTATATCCTCTGGGAACAAGTAGGATCTCCCTTGACCTTTCCCGTCTGTAACCTATGCACATCTTTTAACTCTGATGCCAGTATCTGCTAGGAATATGGCTATACAAGTAGAGAAAACTGGATGAAGAATGGCTTTCAGAAAAAAAAAAGTCTTTTGTTTTTCTTGTTTAACAAAACATCCAGGTTTTGGCGACAATGGGTATTGACTCGGCTTCTCAGTGTTTGCACCAGGAAGCGGGCCTTTGCTGTCCTTGGGCTTTGCCATTCTTTTCGTGTTAGCTCTTTGCCATGCTTGTCACACCTCATGGTTGCAAGATGGCTGCCCCCGTACCCAACATCGCACCGATGTTCAAGGCAAAAAACATGGAAGTTAGGGCAGTGCCGGCCGCGTCTGTCCTCTTTGTTCAAGACAGCAAAAGCTATCCCAGGGTCTCCCACTAGACTTCTGCTTGGATTTTGTTGTCTAGAATTCTGTTCTAGCCTAGTCCTAACTTAGAAGGGAGCGGACAAGATGCGGATGCAGTTGGGCACATCCCTCTGCCCAGCACAGTTATTGGCACCTGTCGGCAAGAAAAATGGGAGAAGGGGTTGAATTTTGAGCAAATGGTGATGACAACAGCTTCTGCCGCATGCCTCTGGTATTATGATCCTTTGTTGCCTGTGTTTCTCTTTACTAGACAGTGGGCTCCGTGAAGGCCAGGGGACCTACCGCGCCTGGCATAGAAAGGGCTCATTTGGGGCGCCTGGGTGGCTCAGTGGGTTAAGTGTCTGACTTTGGCTAAAGTCATGATCTCCCGGTTCATGCATGCGAGCCCCGCATTGGGCTCTCTGCTGTCCGCACAGAACCCACTTCGGATCCCCTCTCCCCCTCTCTCTCTGCCCCTCCCTTGCTCGCACGAGCTTTCTGTCTCTCTCTCTCTCAAATAAATATTTAAAATAAAAGAAGGGGCTCATTTAAACATTTATTGAGTAGATTGATGAATCTACCCCAAGCCCCCGCATCTCATCAGCTTATACACCACGCAGTGGCCGGTTTTATCTTGCCCAGGAAAGAGCCGGACGTGCGGCTGGGTTCACACGATCTGGCTGTGCCAGCCTTCCGTGGTTTCAGCCAAAGCTTCCCCCGGGGGCTTATACAATTTCCTCCTGGGCAAAGCACGGGCAGCAAAATCTCCGGGTTGCCGGTCCCGGAAGCTGGAGCTCGGTTCCCATAATAAAGGGCCACAAAGTCCTTAAGTCTCAAGAACCTGCCAGCTGACACAATAGCCTTCTGTTAATTTTCTGTGTAGTAAAGCGTCTTGGACCCCTCGCCATGGCCTGCGTGTGGCTGCCTAGGGATGGAAGAAACCCGAGGCAGCATTTCACTTAAGGCAGGACGAGCTAGATAAAGGGGCTCTAATTGAAGTGTACAATATGCTTTCACCATGTAACCGCTGATAAAACATTACCGCCTTTTTTTTTTTTCTTGGCGCAGTGCAAAAGATAACATCAGAACCACTAAATCAAAATCATATTTAACAGTATCCTTTAGTCCGGGCTGTGTCCCTCTGTGGTTTGTAAGGGATCGCCCTTTGAGCGGGTAGCTTTGCCGTGCTTTTTTTTTCCGCCCCCGGCACGGGCTGTAAAGAGGGCGCAACCACAGCGGGCTCGCGGGAGGCGGTGACCGTTTAAACACGGCTCCTGGCAAGAGGCAGGTGAGACTTTCCAATGTGCATGAAGGCTGAGGTTCAGAGCTCATTTGCTGTGACTCCAAGGACCTTTAATTTGGGTGACCGAGGACATGTGACGGCTTCTGACCTTAACCAGCCCAAACACATTATGGTTCTACCCACTTAGATCTCTGGCCACTGGCCTGAAAACGCAGCTGCTTTCTTGTCTTTCTCTTTCTTTCTTTCTTTCTTTCTTTCTTTCTTTCTTTCTTTCAACGGTAGTCCTAATCCAGTACCCAGCCTGAGAGGGAAGCAGTGATTGGAATGTGTCTTTTATTCCTGACGTTGTGACTGTCGCCTCTTCCCTCTGTTCCTGGAACGAAAAGGGAAAGGCGTCTCTGTCCTTCCAAACCCAAAGGAGGATGGTTGCACCCTTTCCCCGCGTGTCAGGCACCCTTGACCCGGGGCCGGACACAGCCCGGTAGCATCTCCCCGAGACCCTTGGAAACCGTGATGATCGAGGCTGGACGGAGCATTTTCAGTGATAGCAGGAGGCTTGAGAATGCCCTGGAACCTTGGTTTAGGCTGTGGGTCAACCATATTTGTTGAAGGAAATTCACATTCCTTCCCCCCTTCCGCCGCGTTGGTAGGACTATTCAAGTCCTCCTCGCAGCCCCGGGGCTGCTAAACAGAAAATGCAATCTCCAGCATTTTCGTGAGAGCAAATATTGGGACCGGGTCAGCCTTTTTTCCCCCCTCTTTATTGGTACCTGATTCAAAACGTAAGAGAAAAAAGGAGATTTTTTTAATTTCTACAAAAATTACTTACCAGTCAACCTAACCAATAGTGACTCTGAATACCGTTAGATTTTTTACTCTGCCTTAAAATTTTTATTTAAAAAAAAAAATCCACAACGCTGTAAAGTCAACCGAAAGAGAGGGGGAGTGTAACAGTGAGGGCACCGAAGATGGTTTTTATCCCTGCAGAAAACAGCCTGTGACCAGAGACACAATGTAACTGCCACTGCTAGTCATTTCTCTCCCACCCAAGCAAAGCCTCAGAATTGCTACTTTTTGCGGTGAATGAAGATTAGCCTAGAGGGGACCGACTTTTCCCAGGTTCCCCGAATTAGCAATTTTCAATAGCAGCTGTGATTTTCAGAACCAGGGCGAATTTCTTTTATTGGAAGGTGCGGCTCAGTTTTTATTGCTAAGATTGGTGAATAGCGACTCTCCTTCAGAATCAGGTTATAACTCTTATCCTCAGCTCCCGGAGGCAGGGACCGCTTTTTAATAGGCTTTCCAATAAAACCTATTTTATTTAGTTAACAAACTAACATATACAGAGAGTCCACAGTCCTTCCCTCTGTGCCAGGGAATTTTGTAGGCGCTTAATAATAATCCACTGAGGTAGGGGCCGTTATTATCTCCAAATCGGATGAAGAAACTGGGATGAAGAGGTTAATCGCCAAGTGTCATGGCTAGCAGCTGGGGCTGCCGGAACGTGGACCCAGGATGCAGACACTGGGTTCTGGGACATTCCGCAGCCTTGACATAGAACCTTGTGTGGCGTCCTACGTAAGTGCTGAGGACATACGTGTCTGGTAGAAGAGCCCAGCGCACTCACTTCTGACCCCAGGGTTTGCTGTCTGGGGACCCACACAGCTTTGGATCACTTAGGAGGTTGGATCAGTAGGAAGATGCTTGCATACGGTGTAGGGCATACAGTAGGCGCTCATTAAGTGCTTGCCAAATGTAGGTTTCAGAATAGAAGTCTGACATTCTGTTTTCTTTATTTAATTTTTTTAATGTTTATTTTTGAGAGAGAGAGAGCATGAACAGGTGAGGGGCAGAGAGAGAGAGAGAGAGGGGGAGAGAATTTGAAGCAGGCTCTAGGCTCTGAGCTGTCAGCACAGAGCCCGACATGGGGCTCGAACCCACGAACCGCAAGATCATGACCTGAGCCAAAGTGGGAGGTTCAATAGGCTGAGGCACCCATTGTTTTATTTTCTTTTTTTAAGTGTTGTTTCTATCCCTCTGCTATTTTGATCCCCTTGGATTCTTGGAGGCATATGCATTTCCCCTTTCCCTGCCTCCTTCCCCAGAAACTCCCACTCAGCCTTCAGGACACAGCTCAGAGTTCGTGCTCTCACCTGCTGTTCCAATGGCCTTGTGTTCTGATGCCCCTGCCCTGTGACCCTATCTGTGCATCAGTCATTAACTCTGCGCACTCGCCTTCCTCTTGATGTATAGACATTTGCGTGCAGAGACGGCCGCAGTGCACGCTTGCATCCCGGGACCACTTCACCTGCTCCACGTAGGGATGCACGATGACTCCGTGAACGGTAGAAGGCAGACAGAAGGCAAGATCCCTGGCATTTCACTCTGATTCTTGGAAGTCCTAAGGAATTTACGATTCTTCACAGCACAAAATTATCAATAAAGAAAACATCAAAGACTCTAGAGGTCAATACAAGATGTTACACCTGGATGAAATTTGCAGGGTCACCTTCTTTCGTGGACAACGGTCACATTTGCATTTCCAGACAAACGAACCACGATCAGTCGGTCCCCCCGCCCCCACGTCCTATCCAACGATGACACCCGTCTCCTCAGCTCCGCGGGTAAATAAGTAAATACCTTTCCTCCGAAACGGTACCACGATTATGCAGAGCAAGACCATTGCTAACATATTTTCTCCCCTGCAAGATGCAATCTAAAAACTACTTGCTATTAGGGTTTGGAATAAGATAAGTTATCAAGAGAATGACAGAAAAATAAGAAGGCATCCATCAAAGTGTCTGTTCCATTCCTATATATGGAGGTTTCCCATATCCAGAGGGTGTCAGCGCACAGATCACGGGTAACAATGTCTTAAGTGGAAAGAACAAGAAACATACAAGGGAAGACCGGTGCAAAATGTGTCCTCTCGCTCTTAAGCTAATTGTCTCCTCTTGGCATTGTCTTTCAGAGGAGAAAATTGATGGATGCTAGTTGCAGGGAGAAAATGAACCATTTGGAGGCTGAGACTCAGCGCTGGGCAGATGAGCGCTTAGCAAGGGGCCGGCCCTCAGCAGGTCATGACCTAGGGGTGCTCCCCCAGCCCCCTGTCCCCAGCAGGAAATGCCATGGGGGGCGGGGAGCATGCAGAACAGGCCCCGGAGAGGGGAGGAAGCCAAGCTCTACCTAGCACACGTCTGTCGAAACGATGAAAGGTCTGCCTCAGTCTTTTTTCCTGGGCAAGGGCACCATAGCAGGTGAGAGAGGGAAGAAAAGGGCCCACACGAACACTTCCCTCCTCCCTTCCTTCCCTCCTCCCTCCCTCCTCCCTTCCTTGCCTCCTCCCTTCCTTCCCTCCTCCTTTCCTTCCCTCTTCCCTTCCTTCCCTCCTCCCTCCTTTCTTCCCTCCTCCTTTCCTCCTTCCTTCCCCCCTCCCTCTCCCTCCTTCCTTCCCTCCTCCCTCCCTCCTTCCTTTCCTCCTCCCTCCTTCCTTCCTTCCCTCCTCCCTCCCTCCTTCCTTCCCTCCTCCCTCCTCCTGCTGCACCTCCTCCTCTTGTCTCAGGATTTGCTGTTCCTCTTTCCCGACAGTCACTTGTGAAGCATGTGCTATGTCCTGGGAATAGCATGACAGCCGAGAGAATACAAAGACAACAGCAATAGTGCTCCACGTTCAAGGAATATTTATCTTGATAGGAGAGACACAGGCACGCTGACTGGGAGGAGATAGCTCAGAAATCCCAGACCGCGTAAATGGTAGAGGAAGGAATGATGAATTCCAAATGAAAGATCTAGCAATAGTTCATAGTTGAGGGGCTCTAGGAAATTGAAAGACATGAAGGGTTTCTTTTTTTTTAATTTTTTAAAATGTTTCTTTATTTTTGAGAGAGACAGAGACAGAATGCGAGTGGGTTAGGGGCAGAGAGAGAGAAAGAGGGAGACAGAATCTGAAGCAGGCTCCAGGCTCTGAGCCATTAGCACAGAGCCCGACGCGGGGCTCCAACTCACCCTCCATGAGATCATGACCTGAGCCGAAGTCGGACGCTCAACCGACTGAGCCGCCCAGGCGCCCCATGAAGGGTTTCTTTATATTGCACATCTGGAGTAGGGTGAAGAAATACCCCAAGTAGAGGCAAAAATGATGGACCGTGCATTTGCTTCGGCCCCGAAGTCAACGGATATTGGAAGGCGGTTCACGGCGAGCCCGTACGCAAACTTGAGTGCCATGTTGAGCAGAATGAGATTTAGTCTGTGACCATCAAGGGCTTCTAGAGGTGCTGGATGATGTATCTGCCTTTTGCTTTGAGAATTTTATTCTTAATGAAGGGAGGGGCGTCAGAGGCAAGACACTGAAGGCAGAGAGACCATTCAGGGGCCCTCGGAATAGGCCACATGACAGAGAATACGAAGGCCGGATCTCGCAGTGGTAATAGTGGGTCTGGGAAGGAGGGGGAGATCCAAAAGATACCCACCCCCCCCCCCAAGTAGAATCAACGGGGCTTGACCATTGAGAATACACCAGTGATGTAGATTAATCGGCATGACCTCAGAATATACCACGGCTCAAACACAGTAGATCGCTTTTTGTTCGTGGAATGGTACTGGGCACATGAACCTTTTCCCCAATGGCATCTGAGCCCTCCCGCTAACAGCGACTCTGCTGTCTTCAACCCAGAGCCTCCAAGGTGGATCTAGGGATTGTTTTAATTCCAGGCAGCCTAGAGGTATGGGTGGGGGGTTTCCAGGCCTCAGTGTGACACACGTCCCTTCCGTTTAGTTCCCCGTCATCCACACAGCTACCTTTTAACTTCAAGGGAGCCTGGGAACTGTAGTCTACCCACGTGTCCAGAAAGCGCAAAGGACTTTGGATCTCGCAAGCTACCAGTCCTGGCCACGGGCTGAACAAAGGCAGAGAGGATAGAATTGAAGAACGTTGAGATAGAATAAGTTACGAAACTGGAAATTTCCGGTGATTGAAGCCAGGATGTTAGGTTCTTTTATTTTTGTTTTAGTTTTTCAATGTTTATTTCTTTTTGAGAGACAGACAGAGCACGAGTCGGGGGGGGGGGGGAGAGAGAGAGAGAGAGAGAGGGAGACACAGAATCCGAAGGAGGCTCCAGACTCCGAGCCGTCAGCACGGAGCCCGACGCGGGGCTCGAACTCACGGACCGCGAGATCATGACTTGAGCCGAAGTCGGATGCTTCACCGACTGAGCCGCCCGGGCGCCCCGAAGCCAGGATATTAGGTTCTTAACAAGGGTTTTGAAATTATCCAGTGTGATGGGAGGTAGGAGTGGGCAAGACAGAGAGAAGAGAAAAATCATGATCCCGCCCTCCAGAAATGTGCGTGACCATGTGACCAGCTCACGGATGCTGAAATGTGAAGTCTTAACTCAAGCTTGGTAAAAACAGACGGCAAGAGCTGCAAATGTAGAGGCTTGTGGCTCTGGAACAATTGTCTGGACGTGGTGGCAGTGCCTTGGGAGACTGTTCCTCTCTTTCATGCTCTAGGAGGGAGTGTGGGGCTAGGGAAGCATCCCTCGCTCAAGAAGGTTGGGGCAGGAGTGGGTCCTGTAGGTTCCAGTTAGGGCAAAGAAGTTACCGGAACAATCCAGGAAATTATGATTTATACAACAGGTCTCTCACTAAAAAGGGGGGTTTCAGAGGATACAGGGCTAGGAATTGGCGGGTAATGAGAGTGGGCCCAGGGAACCCAAAAGCCAAGCTGGTTGACATCAGGTTGGGGGGGCGGTGCAGAAACCCAAAATAGGTTGAGTCCAGGCAAAGAGCTGTAGGTCCCTAGTCCCTTGTGGAATGCATGGTAATGGGGTGCTGCACCCCTAAGAAGATTCCTGGCATTTCAATCACTTTGGGTAAGGAAACCATAAGATAGCATTTGGTTATGAGCCGAAGGGCCCTCTTCTACTGTCTACATCACTAGAATGTACCTCCGGGCTGAGATGGCTTGCAAGATATGATCGCTGCATTGGCGATGGAGAGTCTGAGGTGTCTCATTACCAGAGGATGTTGGTAAAAGTGATCGCCTGGGCCCTGTTGAGGCACAAGGCTCCAGCACAGAACGAGCTTAGAAAATCGCCGTGCGCACGAGGAGGAGGGATGTGACGCGGTCACCGCACAGGAAGAAAAGACAGAGGATGACGGGGTCGGATGGAGTGTCACCAGCAGTTGACCAGGCGAACGACAGTGTCTGGGGAAAAGGTAAGCAGGGGAGTGGGCTAAGAGTGTGAATGAAGGCAGAGCTCCTTGGAACCAGACAGGGCGCTCTTTCCTGGGCTCTGGGCTTTGGGGGAGGCTCCCTGTGAAGTCGCAGACGGTGTGGTGGGGGTCAGAGGTGAACCCTGACACCCTCTGCCTTCCTGTGGCTGTTTGCTCCCGTTTCTGCATTCGGCATCGTGCTGCACGCAAGATATGTTATTTATATTCTAATATGCTGTTTAAAAATTGGGATATAGGGGCGCCTGGGTGGCTCAGTCGGTGAAGCGTCCGACTTCAGCTCAGGTCACGATCTCGCGGTCCGTGAGTTCGAGCCCCGCGTCGGTCTCTGGGCTGATGGCTCAGAACCTGGAGCCTGCTTCCGATTCTGTGTCTCCCTCTCTCTCTGCTCCTCCCCTGTTCATGCTCTGTCTCTCTCTGTCTCAAAAATAAATAAACGTTAAAAAAAAATTGGGATATAAATGAGACATAACCTGGTGTAAATTGAAGGTATACGATGTATTGATTTGATGATGTCCCTACTGCAGTTGGAGATTAGCTAATGCCTCTATGGCGTCTCCAAATTGTCAACCCTTCTCGTGTCAGGAACAACAAAGATCTAGTCTGTCAGCAACTTCAATGTTTATACAACAGTTTTGTTGTCTATAATCACTATACGGGGCGTTAGACCTCAAGGTCTCATTTTATCTGCTGGCTGCAAGCATGTATCCTGACGTGACACGTCGTCACCTTTCTCAACCCCTGAGTTGCTAGTAATCGTTATTCCATTCTGCTTTTTTTTTTTTTTTAGATTTTACCTATAAGGGATTTCATATAGTATTTGTCTGTCTCCGTCACTTAGCATAATGTCTTCAAGATCCTTCCGTGTTGTCACAAATGGCAGGATTTCCTGTTATTTTTCATGGCTGAATAATATTCCATTAGAGAAATAGATAGATAGATGATAGATAGAAATATAGATTGATAGATAGATAATAGATTGATAGATCTATTATTGATAGATCTAAAGATAGATAGAAATATAGATAGATAGATAGATAGATGATAGAAATATAGATAGATGATAGACGATAGATAAATAGATAGTAATATAGATAGATACATAGCTCACATCTTTATGCATTCACTTGGACACTTGGTTTGTTTCCACGTCTTGGCTGTTGTAAATAATGCTGCAGTGAACAGGTGGGTGCGCATAACTTTTCAACATCCTGTCATCATTTCCTTTGGGTATGTATCCAGAAGTGGGTTCGCTAGATGACACGACACTTCTGCTTTTTCTTTGGAAGAGATTCTTCTCCACACCATTGTCCCTCGTGGCCAAACCAGCTTACGATCCCACCAACGGTGCATAGGGTTCCCTTTTCTCCACATCCTGGCCCACACTTTTTATTTCTTGTCTTCTTGATGACAGCCATTCTGACAGGTGTGAGGAGACATCTCGTTGTGGTTTCAATTTGCATCTTTCTCTAAAAAAAATTTTTTTTTAACTTTTGAGAGAGAAAGAGACAAAGCATGAGCAGGGGAGGGGCAGAGAGAGAGGGGACGCACAGAATCCCAAGCAGGCTCCAGGCTCCGAGCTGTCAGCGCAGAGCCCGACGCGGGGCTCGAACCCACAAACTGCGAGATCGTGACCTGAGCTGAAGCCAGAGGCTCCACCGACTGACCCACCCACAGTCTCTAAGGATGATTTTAAATGCGAGGAAGGAAGTGGTTAGAAGGGAATGTTCCTCCCAGGATGCTGGGAATCTCGATGGGCCTCCCGGCTTCTCCGGTCTCATTATCATTCCGCTTCCTTATTAACAAGGGATCTTGTCCCCCTGACTCGCTCAGAGTGTTTGTTGACAGGGACGGTGTGACGGCCACCAACGAAAACCAGCACGGCGACCATCGGGGAGCGTGATGACACTTCAGAGGGGGAAAGACCCTGGGTCCGCAGTGCCACACAGAGGCAGGGCCCGCTGGCCCGCTGGCCAGCTACTGTCTACGCCTTTCCCGTTCCGAGAGGTTTCACGCGATTTTCTTTAGAGAATTTCTAGGTTTAGAAAAAAAAAATAGTGAGTCATATGTTAAAGCTAATTTGACTGCCAAAAAATTTCAAGCGTGTGTCTGCTTTCCCTGTTATTATCAGGAAAGGAGTTTGTAAAAAGTTAGCGCTGGCAGCTTGCATCAGGCCATCCCAGCTTAGCCAATTCCCGGGCCGGTCGTGTGTGTTCAACACCGCGCCTCCCATCAAAGCCAGCCTGCTCCCAAACTCTTAACCAAAGGCCCGTCGCTCAGGATCTAAGGAGACCGAAAATTAATTCTCATCTATTCTGAAATGAAAATACAGGCATTTGAATAAATGCTTCATGCTTTGTCATCGTAGCTAGAACTCGTCAGTATTTACTCAACGCTCCGTTACATTGTATCTGCTCCTGGGTGAAGTCAGAATGCGAGCAGGAGACGATCACGCTTTAACCCAACCACAGCGGAAGCTTTTCAAATGTATCCCAACGTATTAGAAGTCACCCGAAGTAATATATATAATTAAATATAGATATATATATTCGTACAATAAATCACAAGATAATTTAAACATAGGTATGAAATATATGAAGATATTAATACGGTTATATATATACTACATATAATTAAAATTATGCATATCGAATTACATGTGAATATGTTTAGAATCTTAAATCGCGCACATACACACACGCACATACAATCACACACACACACACCCACTGCTCTCAAAATATAAACAGTGAATTGTCTCGTTCGTAAAAGCGTGGGAACAGAGTACAGTCAAACCTCGGATTGCGAGTAACTTGTTCTGCGAGTGTTTTGTAATAAACTGTAACTTGATAAACGAGTGATGTGTTGCAATACGAGTCGTACGTGATGGCGGACGTCACAGGATCACAACTGAGCCAATGGTTCTTGTAATTCACCGTGATACACGAGTGCTTTGGATTACAAGCCTGTTTCTGGAGTGAATGATGCTCGCAAGCCGAGGTTTTGCTCTAATTGCTTAATTTAGTGATTTATTTATTTGTTTATTTATTTTTGGTAAAGTCCATTTATTTTGAGAGAGTTGGGGGGAAGGGGGAGAGAGAGAGAGACAGACAGACAGACAGAATCCCAAGCAGGCCTCCAGCTGTCAAGCACAGAGCTGGACGCACGGCTCGATTCCACGCACTGCGAGATCGTGACCTGATCTGAAATCAAGAGTTGGATGCTTAACCGACTGAGCCGCCCAGGCGCCCCTAATTTAGTGTGTTTTAGACCTTCACTGGATCCCCAGTGGTGCCAGACCCATTACAGCGAGGGTCGATCCTTGGCATTTGAGGACCGTGATGCCCGTGAACTTGAATACGTTGCCCTGACCCCGAGGGCTCCATGGCGTGTCTGTAAGCAAGACGGCGGCCACCGGGCCAGCCAGCCAGCGCCTCTGGTCACGAGCAGCACCAGATTTTCCACGTGGCTTTTGTTCCTGTCTCCTCCCTTTCCCTTGGATCAGTAACTCTCCGGAAACCTGAGGCACTTTGTAACTTTGTGAAAAAAGGGACCCCCAAAAGGCTGCTGTTCTTTGTGGGACCAACAGTGCACAGTTGATAAATTGAGGGACGCCGGCACACTGAAGGATTCGGTAAAGCCCCTCGCAGGGGTCCTTTCAAGCGTTTGAGGATTTTCATTAAAAAAAAAAAAAAGAAAAAGAAAGGTCTCAATTGAAAAAATTTTAACAATGCACAACACATCCATGCTGAGATTTGCAACATGAGAACAACGTATTCACTATTTTTGTCTCTCTGTCCATCTAGTTGTGCATCCAGTTCTCCGCGGAGCAAATATTCGTCCCACGTCGCGCGGGGGGGGGGGGGGGGTGGAGAGAACCGAGATCCACTGCAACTGCAATCATGGTGATGGTTATTTGCGATCGCGGAAGGGGACGGAGGTCTGGTGTGGCTGCTTTAAATGCACCGTCTCGTTTTTGATCAACAAGCCAGCATGTGGCTTCAAACGGTGCTGGGGGATTTCAGAAGGGAGAGAGGAGGTTCTTGGCCCTGGTTGGCTCGGGAAGGAGGGCACTGACAGGTAGTAGACATATGGAGAAGCAAGACCGCCTCTCTAGGCAGAAGAAACCACACGGTGACAAAGCTCGGAGATGGAAAGGTACGAAAAGTGTTTATGGAACAGAATGTCGACCAGTTTAATTTGGAACGCACGGTTCCGGCACGAACACGAGAAGGTTGATTCAAATCGCAGAAGGCGGCTTGACTTCCAGCAAAGCCGATTAATTTCTTTTTCACAGTCCACGGCGATCCCATCGAAAATTCTTCGGTGAAGGCATAGGGGGATCCAAGTGACATTTTTCAGACCCTTTCGGGCACTTAGGAATTCATACCTTTCCCTGCTAACCTTTCTCTGTCCGGGAAAGGAGCCCAGGTTTGAGAAGTGATTGTTTCACTGTACATCATGGCGGTGAGAACACTGGCTTCAGGGGGAGGGGGTGCTGATCACACACATTGTCACTTCCAGTTAGGGAGGTGAGTATGGAACCCAGGCTGGGCCACTCATCGTATTTTACCCCGATGTCACAGTCGCTAATGCAAACAGTGGGCACGCGGTTCAGACTAGAACAACCTAAATCCTTTGACCTTTGACCCCAACTGCACGCAGAGAGCCACGGGATTTCTTTGGTGACCCGATTCGTGTCACTACACAACACAAGGAATTCAACTATCTGAAAGTAAGGGCTTTGGGTTGGCTCCCGATTGATCGTTACCATTTTTTTTTATTAAAAAACGGTTTCTTTTTTTAAATATTTATTTTTGAGAGAGGGAGATGGAGTGCAAGCAGGGGAGGGGCAGAGAGAGAGGGGGACACAGAATCCGAAGCAGGCTCCAGGCTCCGAGCCGTCAGCACAGAGCCCGACGCTGGGGCTCGAACCCACGAACCATGGGATCATGGCCTGAGCCGAAGCTGGATGCTTAACTGACTCAGCCACCCAGGTGCCTCTCAATGTTCTATTTATATTTTTCTTCATTTCCCAGCCATATGGTAGGTTCTCTGTCCATCAACACAAATAAATAAACTTAAAACATAAAAGAATTCACTGACACACTAAGCATTGTGCTGGAGGGCCTGAAAACGTCACTGGGATCCTCCTGTGTCCATTACTGAAGAATTTCCAGTAGGATCTCCGTGGACTGTGAAAAGCAAATTAATCGGCTTTGCTGGAAGTCAAGCCGCCTTCTCCGATGTGAATCGACCTTCTCACGCACGTGCTGGAAGCGTGCATTCCAATGCTGAACCTTTAGCTCAAGTTACTTCAGCTCCTTGGGTCTCAGTCTACTTGTCTGTAAAACGGGACGATGAGAACTACCTCGTAGAGATTACTGTCAAGTCTGATGGGATGGCGTCCGTTGGGTTCTCTACATAGAGCCTGCTGCACAATATTAAACAAGAGGTAGGTGTGGTTAGGAGCCTGCTTTGAGTGCTGCGTTATTTCTGTTGGATGTTGGCTAGGTTTCTGCCTCTGTTCTTTCCTTCGTACGCGGGGTGTGGAGCTGGTCCAGGTAATCAACCGGCCTGAATCGGTCAGAGTGCTTCTCCAAGGGACCCGTTCCAGTCCGGCAGTAATGACATTGGGCGTCCTCCCTCCTGCAGGCCTTGGCTCCCAGGGACTCCTCGCCGCATTCCTGCCCCTGCGGGGATGGCTGGGAATGAGGGGGTGTGGTGGCTCCACCATAAAGGTCACCCGGAGGGCATCCTGGAGTCACCAGCAGAGAGGAACACCAACCAGCGACGCGTCCTTGGGGAATCTGAGCTGCCCTGGTCCCTTATCCGCAAGCCCCAAACGTAATTTTTAAGAAGCTGCTTTATTTTGTTTCTTTACGTCATGGCGAGGGGTTCCTGGCCAGAGGACAGTTCCAAAGATGCTGTTATGTAGTGACGCCTTGTCTTGGCGGTTTGATAAGAACTTGTCTTCTGGGGGCGCCCGGGTGGCTCAGTCGGTTAAGTGCTGGACTCTTGATTACAGCTCAGGTCGCGATCTCACGGTTTGTGAGTTCGAGCCCCGCGTCGGGCTCTGTGCTGACAGCTCGGAGCCTGGAGCCTGTTTCAGATTCTGTGTCTCCCTCTCTCTCTGCCCCTCCCCTGCTTATTCTCTCTCTCTCTCTCTCTCAAAATAAATAAATAAACTTAAAAAAAAAAAAGTACTCGTCTTCTGGACGGCTCGAGAATCTTTTTGTCCTGTTGCGTAGGCGTCTACGTTTGAATGAACCAGCAAATGCCCTAACAAGCATTTATTGAGAATTGTTTGCAAAGACCCTGTCAGATACTTCCTCAAATATTATCGGTTTAATCTTTACAACACTGGTACAGGGGGAGCATTATTTACATTAGGAAAGGTAGTTTAGGGGCGCCTGGGAGGCTCAGTCGGTGAAGTGCCTAACTCTTGGTTTCGGCTTGAGTGTGAGCCCTGCATGGGGCTCCGTGCCGTGTATGCAGAGCCTGCTTGGGATTCTCTCTCTCTCTTCCTCTCTCTGTCCGTCTCCCGCTCTCTCTGTCTCAGAATAAATGAATAAACTTAAAAAAAAAAAAAAAAAGGAGAAGGCTAGTTTAGCATAGCGTTAAGAGAACAGGCTTTGGCATAAAACCATCCAATTTTGAGGATGCGGCCTGTCAATGAATGGGCACGGGTTGGGGAATATTCTGTAACCATCTGGTTGCCAAGCCAAAAGTAACTATGACAAGTTCCCTTGTCACCAAGATGTGGAACAAACTACATGCCAAATACCTCATGGGGCTGGGGGGGGCAGGACTGAGCAGTTTAGAACATCTTCACGTCTGTTCTAAATGGTGGCCGTCACCACGTTAGCTTATGGGTGCAGACGTGCAGCTCAGAGAAGTTAGTTGACTTCCTTAAGATCACACAGCTAGTAAGAAGCAAGGTGGGAATTCAGCCGGTCCCTCGGCCTCTAAAGGGTTTTGGTTTCCTGTCCATCACAGTGACGTGTGGCCAGCCAAGGGCAGCGTCACCCATCACCAGCCCGGCCGACAGAAGCCCTCATAACACACTCATCTCCGGGCCGGGCTACCTTGTCCCTTCTAGTCGATAACAACAGGCAGAGAGGTTTATCCTCATAAAGCCTCAAGAAACCGACGTCTTCCTTCCTCCCCCTGGAAAAAGCCACTTTTGAAAGAAGCCCTTTTAAAAATTACAATTCGTAAGTAGAAGCATTTTTTTAGAAAACATTTATAATTGTAGGCCAGGCAAAGAAGAAAACTTTTATAAGCCATCATCTCTTGGTCAAAGGATATTAATATTTTGGTATCTATTCAGAACCTTTATCTATGCACATATATAGTCTTTTTAAAAAATGCAGCCACACTACACTTATGTGTAGCTGGCTTCTTCCAGGGACGCTCTGTCATGTCATTAAATATTTCCCCTCATTATCATTTAAAGTAGGTGAGTAGTCATTTATTATAAGGCTATATTTTGTATTCTTTAAATTTTTTAAATGTTTATTTAGTCTTGAGAGTGAGGGAGAAAGACATCGGGCAAGCGGGGAGGGACAGAGAGAGAGGGAGACAGAATCCGAAGCAGGCTCCAGGCTCTCAGCCATCAGGAGAGCCTGATGCGGGGCTCGAACCCACGAACCTCGAGATCATGACCTAGGCCGAAGTCAGACGCTCAACCGACTGAGCCACCCAGGCGCCCCTTTGCTGAAACACTTATTAAGTTGAAGATCTCATGGCCTTTGACCCTTCAATAAGTCAGGATTCATTCCTTAAGAATGAGATTATTTTTTTTGTACGACCACTCTAAAATTAAGACAATGCCGCACCGATTCGATATTAGTATCTACTATAAAGTCCGTGTTCAAATTTCACTGATTGTGTCAATGTTGTCCTTTATAGCAATTTTTTTTTCTCCAGGCAAGGATCACTCCAGGGTCACGTACAGCATTTAGTTTTCTTTCATCTGGAACAATGTTTCAGTCTTTCCTTATCTTCATGACATTAGCATTTTGAAGCATACAAGCTGATTGCATTGCAGAGTTGATCTAAGTGTTTTCTCGCGGATTTTTTGGAACCCTAGCCGAGGATGTTACATCTTTTTCGCTATCGCATCGCGAGTCCTCCTATGATGTCAGTTTGTACCGTTATTACTGATGTAACTTTTATCACCCAGTTAAGGTGGTGTCTATCAGATTCCTTCACTGTGCAGGACTCTCTTTCCCTTTTGTAATTAACGAATAATCCGCTGGGAGATAACTTGAGACGGTATAAATGCCTTGCTCCTGAACCTACTTTCACTCAGTGGAATTAGAATAGTTTGGAATCTGTTGATGATTTTTGCCTGGGTCTGCTATTGCATTGATGGTTGCAAAATGGTGATTTTTCTAACTTCTTTCCTTCATACGCTTACTAGTTGGCCTTCTGTGGTTAAGAAAAACCATTCATTCATTCATCTAATCATTTACATATTTCATCTCAGTATAATTCACAGGTTCCTTTCTATTCATTGTGCTATAATCTGTTATTCCCATCATTTATTTTCATATGTTGTCTCCTGTATCGTCCTGACATACTGTATCATTGGGGGCAGGGGCACTTAATTACCTTCTATTGGAAAAAGGTATTTAGAAAACAAGGTTTGATCACTGACTAATATTCCATTGTCTACACACACCACATCTTCTTTATCTATTCATCAGTCAATGGACATTTGGGCTCTTTCCATACTTTGGCTATTGTTGATAGTGCTGCTATAAACACGGGGGGTGCATGGGCCCTTTCGAATCAGCATTTTTGTATCCTTTGGATAAATACCTAGTAGTGAAGTTGCTGGTTGGTCGTAGGGTGGTTCTATTTTTAATTTTTTGAGGAACCTCCATACTGGCTTCCGGAGTGGCTGCACCAGTTTGCATTCCTGCCAGCCGTGCCAAAGGGATCCTCTTTCTCCGCATCCTCGCCAACATCGGTTGATGCCTGAGTTGTTAATATTAGCCATGCTGACAGGTGTCAGGTGGTGTCTCTCTGTGGCTTTGATTTGTAGTTCCCTGATGAGGAGCGACGTTGAGCATCTTTTCACGTGTCTGTTAGCCATGTGGAGGTCTTCTTTGGAAAAGTGTCTGTTCATGTCTTCTGCCCATTTCTTCACTGGATTATTTGTTTTTTGGGTGTTGAGTTTGATCATTTCTTCATAGATTTTGGATACTAGCCCTTTATCTGATATGTGTTTTGCAAATATCTTCTCCCATTCCGTCGGTTGCCTTTTAGTGTTGATGAGTGGATGGAGAGGATGTGGTATATATGTACAAGGGGATATTACTCAGCGATCAAAAAGAACGAAATCTTGCCATTTGCAACAATGTGGATGGACCCAGAGTGTATTATGCGAAGCGAAATAAGTCAGTCAGCTTCCAGAAGGAATGTGGGTCTGTCAACTCCTCGACTTTAAACTAAGGAGACCAGGGGTACCTGGGTGGCTCAGTTGATTAAGCGCCCAGCTTTGTCTCAGGTCAGGATCTCATGGTTCACGAGTTCAAGCCCCGCATCAGGCTCTGTGCCGACAGCTCAGAGCCTGGAGCTGCTTCGGATTCTGTGTCTCCCTCTCTCTCTGCACCTCCCCTCCTCACACTCTGTCTCTGTCTCTGTCTCTGTCTCTCTCTCAAAAATAAATAAATATTAAAAAAAAGACTTAAGTCAGTTGAGGGTTATACCATGTTGATGCATTGGAATAGTAAAGGCATCAATCCTCCTAAAATTGACCTACATTTCAATATCACCACAATCAAAGTCTCAACAGCCTTATCGCATGGAATTTGAAAAGCTTCTCATAAAAGTCATATAAAAATATAAAATATCATAGCCAAGATGATCTGGAAGAAAAACAAAGTAGGAACGCTTAGACTTTCATGTACCATTATCGGTCTCCCGTAATTATCATAATGTGGTTTTGGTTGAAGGCAAATAAAATAAAATAAAGGCAAAGAGAGTAGGAAAAGGCTAGACACGGTGGTCATTGGATGTATGACAAAGGTGATTCTAATGTGATATGGACAAAGGTAGGTCATATTATTATTTGGGGCTGGGTAAATTGTTGATCCCCATGGAAAAACAAAAGTAATCTTGACCTCACCTGTACCACACCAAAAGTCTTCCAACAGAACTTGGCAATGAGAAAGAATGAAATCTGGCCTTTTGTAGCAACGTGGATGGAACTGGAGAGTGTTATGCTAAGTGAAATCAATCATACAGAGAAAGACAGATACCATATGTTTTCACTCTTATGTGGATCCTGAGAAACTTAACAGAAGACCATGGCGGGGGCGGCAGGGTGAAGGAAAAAAAAAAAAAAAGGTTAGAGAAAGAGGGAGCCAAACCATAAGAGACTCTTAAAAACTGAGAACAAACTGAGGGTTGATGGGGGGTGGGAGGGAGGGGAGGGTGAGTGATGGGCATTGAGGAGGGCACCTGTTGGGATGAGCACTGGGTGTTGTATGGAAACCAATGTGACAATAAATTTCATATTAAAAATAAATAAATAAATAGAATAAAAATAATTAAAAAAAAGAATTTGGGTTCAATGGTAAAAGCAAACAAAAAATCTTTTTTTATTTTATTTATGTTATTTTATTTTATTATTTATTTATTTATTTATTATTTTTTCAATGTGTATTTATTTTTGAGAGAGAGAGACAGTGTGTGAACAGGGGAGGAGCAAAGAGAAAGGGGGAGACACAGAATCCAAAGCAGGCTCCAGGCTCTGAGCTGATATCGCAGAGCCTGATGCAGGGTTCGAATTCACAAATCTCAAGATTCTGACCTGAGCCAAGGTTGGGTGCTTAACCGACTGAGCCACCTAGGCGCCCCTACACAATAAATCTTCTAAGAGAAAACACAGAATACTTTCATGGAAGAGGTAGGCAAGGCTTTTTTTTAAGCCCCAAACACAAGAATCTTTGCCTAACTCTTCCGTGAAGGTATTCTCCTGTGTTTTGTTTTGTTTTTTAAAGATTTATTGTTTAACTGTACCAGTTAACAAACTTCTCTTTGGAAGATTTTGGTGGTGGTATGGCTTTAAGCCAAACACACAGTAACTGTATAAATCAGCAAACCCAATTCTGAGTAGATGCTCAATAGAAAAGTATATTCTGTGCCCAAACAAGAATGTCCATAGTAGCATTTTTTAAAAATAGCCAAAATTGGGGCGCTTGGGTGGCTCAGTTGGTTAAGGGACCAACTTCAGTTCAGGTCATGATCTCACGGTTCATGGGTTCGAGCCCCGCGTCGGGATCTGTGCTGACAGCTCAGAGCCTGGAGCCTGCTTCGGATTCTGTGTCTCCTCCCTCTCTGCCCACTCATGGTCTGTCTCTCTCTCTCTCTCAAAAATAAATTAACATTAAAAAATTAAAAAAAAAAACAAATTAAAAAAATAGCCAAATTTGGAAATAACCTAAATTTTCATCAAGAGTGGAAAAATCAATCGTGATATACAGATATGATAAAATACTCCCACGAATGAAAATGAGCTGTTCCACATCAATAAAATTGGTTAATCTCAGGACGCCTGGGTGGCTTCGTTGCTTGGGCATCTGACTCTTGATTTCAGCTCAGGTCGTGATCTCGTGGTTCATAGGATCGAGCTCCACATAGGGCTCTGTGCATTGAAGGCAAGAAGCTAGATACAAAAGGGTAGGTGCTGTATGAGGTTCTGAAAAGGACAAAATGGACTCTGTCGTGCTAGGAGTCAATACATTGGTTACCTTTGAGGAGATAGCTTGATGGGGGGGAGGCTTCTGGAAGTCTAGAAACGTTAATTTCTTGATGGTGACACAGGTGCATTTTCTTTCTAAATGTCCGTCATCTAAAATGCGCAAGTTGTACACAGCACTTACGTTATATAGTCAATGAGATTTTCATGAAACAGAAACGAAGCCTGGCTTTTACCCCTCCCAGATGTCAACTGAAATTGTGAGAGCAAGGAAGGTGGTCGACTCTAGAGAGAGAGAGACCCTAGAAACCGTCGTCTCTAGTGAGACTTACTGAATGTCAGGAACTGTGTTCCACCTGTTCTATGCCATCTTGTCATTGAATCAAGGTAGCTCTTATCACTCCTATTTTCCATGTAGAAATTGAGATCTGGAGAAATTAAATAACCTGCCTAGATGATTTGCCTGGTAAGAAGCAGTCCCAGAATGAACTCACGCTTGAACGCAGAGAGTGTTGTGGACTTTGTAGGACCCGCCTCTATTTTGATCTGGAAGGAGAAGGATGAAGAGAGTCTTTAGGTGTGAGATGGGGGGAAGCATTCATGGACCCTCACAAATATGAGGGCGTCTGAGGCCTCGGTCTGTTGAGCGTCCGGCTTTGGATCCCACGGCTCGTGAGTTCGAGCCCCGCGTCGGGCTCTGTGCTGACAGCTCGGAGGCTGGAACCTGCTTCAGATTCTGTGTCTCCCTCTCTCTCTGCCCCTCCCCTGCCCATGCTCTGTCTCTGTCTCTCTCTCAAAAATAAATAAACATAAAAAATAATTTAAGTCACCCATATGGGTGCCGATGTATTCAACGTAACGGAATAGTTAGGTAAATAAAGAGCCGGCAATGTTGACCCAGTGTATCTTTAAAAGATTCCTTTATGAAACTCTGCTGTCCTATCAAAATGTTCCAAACCCATTTGGAAAAGGAAGCTGTGTTCCTTTGCACAACATCTCAGACATCCTTGACAGGTCTGTTTTCGAAACGAGGAAAGAACGTAATGAAACATAGATACATTTTTAAAAAATCCTCTCAGAATTTGGACCAAGGCACTGGCCGCTTGCAAAATGTTGCTTCCAAAGTGTTTCTGCCAGCTGGGACTAGACATTAAGGATTTAGAACCAATCTCTGATCATTTTCGTCCTTTCTGTTTTTTGTGAAGAAAATTATTGATCAAGGTTTTTAGCCTCATTTAATATACTGAAGCAGCCTTTCAATTTCTTTTACAAGTCACAGCAGGGAAGGATGTTTCCTTCCAGCTTGGCATGGAACAAATCAATCTGTCTCTCGGTGCTCGATTTCTGCACATCAGGCTATGTCCAGATGGGTTGTTTCTCTGTCTTTCCAACAAACTTCCTAGGATACCGGAAATGTAGCTTTTTTTTTTGTCTACATACTTACGTTGTGGGAAGATAAAAACGAATTTTTCAATGTATAATTCTAAATCTGAGCCACATTAAAGCAGTCACTTCCCAGTCTCTCTTAGCCCCCAAAATGAGATATGCTGTGTGAAGTTAAAGTTTTGACTCATGATTCTTCGTCTTTCTTCGTGTTCTGAATATTCTGATTTTTAGACTGGACGAATCAGCATAGCCAGGCAGCCCAGATGTTCTGGTATCTCTACTTGACTGCCCCCTTCCTCCAGGGACAATTATTCATGGTGACTCCATTAACTCTCAAATATACTTTATTTGGCTGATAAATTATACGAACACAATTACAACGAACACCGCTTTTTCCTCTTTGTTCTTTTAATTTTTAAAATATTTATTTATTTTGAGAGAGAGAGAGAAGAGAGTGTGTGCAGGGAAGGGGCAGAGAGGGAGTGAGAGAGAACCTCAAGCAGGTTCCATACCGTCAGCCCAGAGCCCAACGTGGGGCTCGGTCCCACGAACTGCAAGATCGTGACCCTGAGCCAAAACCAAGAGTTGGACGCTTCATGACTGAGCCACCCAGGTGCTCCTCCCTTTTCTTCTTTAAAAGAATCCCTGATGCCTGGGTGGCTCAGTGGGTTACACGTCTGCCTTCGGTTCAGGCCACAGTCTTGTGGTCTGTGAGTTCGAACCCCGTGTCAGGCTCTGTGCTAACAGCTCGGAGCCTGGATCCTGCTTCGGATTCTGTGTCTCCTGCTCTCTCTGCCCCTCCCCACTTGTGCTCTCTCTCTCTTTCTCAGAAATAAATAAACATTAAAAACATGGAAACGAAAATGAAAACTAAAGAATCCCCGAGACTCTGTCTTCACAAACATACCGATGGAGTTCGACGGAAAGCTCGCTGTTCAACACTGAGTGCACTTTGTCAGCTCCTTATGTGTTTAAATAATTGGATCAAATTTAATTTTTCACTTTCCAGTCTGGTAGTTACTTGTGTGCTTATTTGGTTAACTTTCCTATGGGACTAGAAGTTTAAAGAGGGCAGGGACCACGTCTGCTTTTAAACACAATTTCTAGACTTAACCACAGTGCTGACAAGTTAGAGATACTCAATATTTACCTGTGAAATAAATAAATAAATAACTTTTTGTTGAGTTTTTTTTTTTAATTTTTCAAAAAGGCTGGACCTTATTTCATTTAACTCTCTATCTACAGTATAAACCCATTAAAGGCCGTCAGATGGGTTTTGTTTACCAAATGTTGAAGCTGTCGTATTTAATGACTTCTCTGTTATTATCTGTGAAACTGGAGACAGAGGTGATAGTCTTAGGACATCTGGTCTTTAATCTCGGTAGAAATTCAAATGTAGCTGCAGCTAATAGAGGCTTTGTCTGATAGTGGCTTTAACTAGAAGAACAATTATTGTTTACTTAACAAGAAGTTTGAAGGTTGGCGTTTCCAGATTGTTGCCCGTTACTCTTGGGGCATCTCTATGAGTTTTGGTCTTCTCCCTCATGACCACAAGATGGCTGCCTCAGCTCCATACAGTTTGGCTGAACACCAGCATTCCAAACACAAATGAAGAGGGTGGGTAATATAAGATAAAGCCAAAACCAAAAGACAGAACAAAACCAGGGTTGAATTGTATCCCTGAAAGAAAAAAAATAAACTTGGAACCTTAACCCAAAGGAACTCAGAATGTGACCTCATTTGGAGATAGGGTTGTTGCAGAGGTAACCAAGTTAAAATGAAGTGGTAATCCTGTTAAAATCAAGTTAAAATAAAATTAGGGTGGAACCTAATCTGATAGGACTGTGGTGTCCTTATAAAAAAGAGGAGATTTGAACACAGAGACAGACACCCACCCAGGGAAGACGGCGTGAGCACACAGAGAGAAGACGGTCTTCTACAAGCCAAGAAGGAAGGCCTGGGACAGATACTTCCCTCACAGCCTTGCTGACACCTTTATTTTGGACTTCGAGCCTCCAGAACTGTGAGACAATAAATTTCTCTGTTATAGCAGCTCTCGCAAACTAATACGTGCCTCTTATGCACAGATTTCCCATTATTTTTTATTAGCCAAAGAGCTACAGGAAAATCTGGGGAAGTGAGTGTCTTGAGACAGCCGTGCTGTGAGGTCGATTACCTCTGGTGTTAGACATCCCCTGGGTTTGGAAAGACGGCGACCCTGAAGAATACTTAAGCTCTGCTGACGATGAAGAAAGACGTGATGAGCGTTGAGTGGCCTGATCAATGGAATCAACGGATCTGTCACAGCCTGATCACTGTGTAGTGAGATGTGTGTAACTCACATCAGACTGATTCTTTAAAAGTAAAATTGAGGGGCACCTGGGTGGCTCCGTCGGTTGAGCGTCTGGCTCTCGATTTCAGCTCCGGTCACGATTTTGCGGTTTGTGAATTCAACCCCTGCATCAGGCTCTGCGCTAACGGTGAGGAGCCTGCTTGCCATTCTGTCTCTCCTTCTCTCTGCCCCTCCTCTGTTTGTGGTCTCTCTCTCTCTCTCTCAAAATAGATAAATAAACTAAAAAAAATAATGAAAGTAAAATGGAAACTATATTCATTTTTCAACATAGCTAGGATACGCCAACGTAACAAACTACCCCCAAATCCCATTGGCCTCATCTGACAAAAATTTGGTTTCTAACTCATGCTCACGTACATCGGCAAAGGGTTCTGCCCCACCGTCACCTGGTGATCCGGGCAGATGCTGGAACAGGGGGCCCCCCCCTCGGATGCCACTGCAGCAAAAAAGAACACGGAGACTCTCAGGCCTGCAGTTCAGTGCTTGGGCTCTGAACCACATTCTCTAATTGGGCAGCGCAGTCACATGACCCTCCATAACTCCAAGGCGGCAGGAAGAGGAATCCTTCCGTGTGCCCAGAGGAAAGACTCTATTTCCCAATGGGACTGAAGCTCTTTGTGCCGTCATGTGTCTGAGCCTCTGATCTCTGGGCTGCAATTGACAAGCCCCCGGCAGGAGTAGATCCAGCTGTACGTACATTCAATTTTCTCTCGGAACAAGGAGGTGCCAGTTCCGGGGTTGGGGTGGCTGCTCCGTCCCGCTAAGGACTCTGACCCTTCCCATCCTTTTGCCACACCACCCTCAGCATGACCACTGCTCATTCTTGGGGCAGTCCCTTTGTGATCTTTTTGTTTGTTTCTTTGAATTGTTTCATGTTTATTTGTTTTTGAGGAAGAGAAAGACAGAGCGCAAGCCGGGGAGGGGCAGAGAGAGAGAGGGAGACACAGAATCGGAAGCCGGCTCCAGGCTCCGAGCCGTCAGCCCAGAGCCTGACGCGGGGGTCGAACCCATGAGCTGCGAGATCATGACCTGAGCCGACGTCAGACGCTTAACCAACGGAGCCACCCAGGCGCCCTGGTCCGTTTGTGATCTTAAGATGCGATGCTGTGCAGCACCAGGTCCGCACCCACTGGGATCACGGCAGGACAGAGGGACAGGTGGAAAAGCAGCCCCGTTTTATCCCGGAGAATAATCCTTCCTGGGAGCCTCCCATATGCACTTCTCTCTGGTGCTATTGCCCATACAGGGCCTCGAGATGACTCCCAGCACAACGGACCCTTGGAAACCGTGGAACCGGCAGAAAAGACCAGGATACCATTCACGGGCCTCGGCCAATCACAATCCAGCTCTTGGAGCTGACATGCCACCCCATTTGGAGCTCTAGGGGCGCCTGGGTGTCTCAGTCGGTTAGCGTCCGACATTGGCTCAGGTCATGATCTCACAGTTCGTGGGTTCAAGCCCCACGTCGGGCTCTGTGCTGACAGCTCAGAGCCTGGAGTCTGCTTCGGATTCTGTGTCTCCCTCTCTCTGCCGCTCCCTCACTTGTGTTCTCTCTCTCTCTCTCAAAAATAAATAAATACACATTAAAAAAAATAAAATTGGAGCTCTAGCAACAAGAAAGGAAGAGTGGATGATCATGGGGAGAGAACTGGCCCCCCGTAGCATACACACGTTTTCATTCTGGCCAGAACACTTGGAGGCAGGCCTGGGTTCTTCGCAAGCAGCTGCATAGACTGTGGACGGGTGGGTGCCCCAGGGTCTGACCCCCACGGCGAGTCAGGGCCGATCACCGGCCCAACACCACCACCGGTGGATTTACTCCCTGCTCCTCCCAGTCAGATTCATTTGCCATCGATCTTATCCACGGCTGTGGGCACAATCCTCTCTTCTGTGTGCCTGGGGGGTGTGGACGGGCGCCTCCAGTGCCCTGGCCAGGCATCCAGCCCACAGAGAAGCTCGAGGAACAGAGGCAGAAAGTGCTTTTGCAGCAACACACAGAGTGTCTGTTGGAGAGACTCCCCCCGCCCCGTTCTCTCAGTAATAACAATACAAAAATGCTACGCCAACAAAGTCCCGCAAGATGCTCTTATCTATTAATATATCTCTAATCGCAAGTTGTATCACCGCACATCCTCAGCGCCTGCATGGGCCTGGAAATACACTGTCTGTAAGATGCAAATCTCTGATCCTCATACTGACGCCTCCGGGGCAGACGCCTATTCTGGTCTGAATTTGATAACGACATCGGAGTCACGCATTGTGTTGTTCCCCGATGCGCTCTGCTTCGGCAGGACAACTGCTTGGAAAACTCAACATCTATTAAAAACAACGGCGAGACACGGGCTATTTTTATTTTCCTCATCAAATCGGAAGCATCTGGAATTCTGGCGGCCACGAAGGATTTTCGTATTTTGTCAGCAACGCAACACGGGAACTCCGATCCAAGCAGAAATGTTAACTTTTCAGCAGTGGGAGTTTTAATTGAAAAGTTTCTTTATTTGCGGCGTAGGTAACGTTCGTATGTGCTGTGTATTTAACATTCAAAAATTTGTTTAATGTTTATTTATTTTTGAGAGAGAGAGAGACAGAGACAGAGCATGAGCAGGGGAGGGGCAGAGAGAGAGGGAGACACAGAATCCGAAGCACGCTCCAGGCTCTGAGCTGTCAGCACAGAGCCCGACGCGGGGCTCGAACTCACAGACCGTGAGATCATAACCTGAGCCGAAGTCGGTCGCTTAGCCGACTGAACCACCCAGGCGCCCCTAACGTTTTTTTTTTTTCAACCCTGTACACACAGTTGAGTTTCATTGTCTATATCATTGTAGCAGGTGTATTTCCAGTTGGAGCCCCGCGAAGCCTCTTTGGGCCACATCTGAGGACACAGGAGAGGTGCCAGTGGGCGGTATAATCAGATCTGTGTTTCCAAAAGATCGCTGCCTTCTGAATGAATAAAATGGAAGGAGGCGGGAAGGAAACACGATGCCCAGATCCACATCAGCGACAAAGAAGAGGCTGGAGAGAAGGGTGGCCATGTGGGACAACAGGCACAGTACGAAGTTCATTGTCAAATCCGGGTGTGGTGGGTAGGTGGCCGTTCCCTGTGCATTTCTTTCAACTTCTCTCTGGGCTTGGAAACTAAACAAAAAGAGATAAAAAGCAAGCATACAGGTAGACCAAGCAGGAGAGCACTGCAGAGGCCCAGGCAAGAAATTAAAGATTTAGTGGTTGTTGGGTTTTTGTTTTTGTTTTCGTTTTTTTGTTTCAATTGCTGGGGGCGCCTGGGTGGCTCCACTGGTTAAGCCTCCGGTTTCAACTCAGGTCATGATCTTGGGATCTTGTGGTTGGAGCCCCGCGTCCGGCTCTGAGCTGACATCTCAGAGCCTGGAGCCTGTTTCTGCTTCTGTGTTTCTTTCTCTCACTGCTCCACCCCGCCGCCCCCCTCTCCCCCAAATAAACATTAAAAACAATTGCTTAGAGTTTGAACCAAGAGGTACCAAGCCTGGCAAGAGTTAAATGGGTTGAACTGAATTAATTTTGATCCCTTGATTGCTGACGCTGTTTTAATTTCAATCTCAGTCGAATCCTCCCTCTTTTTTCTTGCCTTTTTTTTTCTTTCTTTCTTTTTTTTTTTGCTATTATATTGCTTTTCCCAAGGGTCTGCAGAGAATAAAATAAATTCTTGATAAATTAGGTGCTTTCCCCTTTAGGACAATGGTTTTCACATTAAAAAAAAAAAGATACCTGGGTTTCTTTGAAAAACCAAGAAAAGCTTTGAACCCTCCCCCTCCACCCCCATAAATGCATATACCTAAGCCTGTAAGAAAATCTGCATGCCCTAGGGGCCCGGGCGCATTCAGGAACCCTAAAATCCCCAGTATACAGGGACTTGGGTCAAGGACGTCCTTCTGGGTCTGATGGAACGTGGACCAGGCCACCCACGGGCAGGATCCTGGGGGTTCCTCCCAGCCTGGGGTATCTGTGCAGGCTGCTTCCGAGTACGGAACGTTCTGCCAGCAGTGGAAGACTCAGTAGAGCAAGGCAAGTGCGAGGGCTTCTGTCATTTCATCCCGGGGAAGTGGCACCCTCCCGGAAGCCTGAAGGGGGCCCAATTAGCATACGGTAATTAGAATCGTGGCAATAAGGCTGCCTCCTCATTTTCTTTTGTGGGAACCGTGGAGGGAAGAGCGCTGCAGACCAGGCTGCGAGAGGCAGCAGACAAAGCCGTCTGGCTGGGGGCCGCCTGGGTGGCCCTGTGGGTTGCGCGTCGGACTCTTGATCGCAGCTCAGGTCGTGGTCTCGCTGCTCGCGGGTTCGAGCCCCACGTGGGGCTTCACGCTGGCAGCACAAAGCTCGCTTGGGGTTCTCTCTTTCCCTCTCTCTGCCCCTCCCCTGCTTGCGCGCGCGCTCTCTCTCTCTCTCTCTGTCTCTCAAAATACATAAGTAAATACATGTTAAGAAGAAAGCGGTCTGTCTGCACCCCTTCTCTAACTGATGCTTGGGGAGAGAGCAGGGCTCAGCCCTTGCGAGGAGGGGGGTGGACGGGGCGGGGGGGGGGGGGGGAGGCAGGCAAATCAGAGCAGAAGAGACCTGTGTTCAGCCTGCAGGCTGGGGGGAGGGGCTCTGCCCTCCTCTCCTCTGGAAGCTCCCCTTTGCCACCTCATCTGTCACCTGAAGGACGGACAACCCCAGCCTTCTTCCTTGGGGCAGTAGTGTGGCCTCCAAGAGAAGGGGGGCTGCGGGGTCAAGGAGAGCATAGAAGGGGTCCCAGGGGTGAGACGGGGTGCATCGGTGGGGCCTGGGCTGGCTCCGTTCTGGAAAGGCCTCCTTGCTTTGGGTGTCCTTCCTTCCCCAGAAAGGAGCAGGTGTCCCCTGACATTGCAGCCTAAGGGACATTGCAAGGAGAACGGACAGCCGGGTGCGTGTGCGCATGTGCGGGTGAGGCCCAAGAGCGGGATTTCAGACGCGGACGCATCCCGAGGGGCTGCGATTACAAAAGCCCCTGATGTACGCCGTGGCCTAGATTGCATGTATCCAAACGACACGACCCACATTGGGTCCGCGCACGTGACGGACCTCGGCAGTGCTCTGCCAGAGCTTATAGGTCAGGCTCCGCGAGCCGCCATGCAGGTGAAGCCCAGGTGACCTTGGCTGCCCCTCCCCTCCCGCCCCCTTCCCCCCCCCCCCCATCCTTCCCGCCCTTGTCGTTTGTCACTTGCCTGCCCGCAGACTGGCTGGCCTTGCCCCGGGGTCCAAACGTCACTTTCTCAACTCAGCCTCAGAGCTGCGTACTTTTCACCGCCAACCCACCCGGTGGTTTGGTAAATCGCCGGTGTCCGTGGCCGATTGCGGATTAATTCCAGCCATAGTGCTGCCAGCGCGTTGTTTTCAGGGAAGACTTAACCCCTTAACCTCAGAGCACAATGCCTTGTCCGGGCGCCTCTGCTAAAACAAAACAAAGAAATAAAGCCCTTTGGTTTCTTTCTTTCTTTTTTTAAAGTTTATTCATGTATTTTGAGAGAGCGCACGTAAGTGGGGGAGGGGCGGAGAGAGAGGGAGAGAGAATCCCAAGCAGGCACCGCGGTGACAGCAGAGGCTGACGCGGGGCTCGAACTCGCGAACTGCGAGATCATGGCCTGAGCCGAAGTGGGACGCTTAACCCACTGAGCCGCCAAGGCGCCTCTTCCAATTTTCTTAAGAGACGTTTGAGATCCCGCGTGACAAGCACTGGAGACCTGTCCCCAGCTTATGTTCTCTGTGATGTCACACACATGTTATATATTTCAGTTGCGGGGGCTGAGGGATCCTTGCTGCTCCATATGCTCCTGTTGCTATCTTTCCTGACTGTTTCCTGAGTGCAAGGCCTTTCTTCTCTAGCTGCTGAAATTCTCCTTTGCTGTAAAGGTTCACTTTAGAGAGCACCTCTGCCACGAGACTTTCTGGAGACTTCGTCCTTTGTCCCAATGTTGGTAGTGAGTTTATCCTCTCTCACTTTGGTGTTATTTTTGTAATGCCTCCTTTATCCATCCAATCATCCATCCAGCTGTCCATCCATTCCTCCCTCTATCCATGCATCCAGAAGCCCTCCACTCATCCATCCGTGCATCCATCCATCCATTTCTCCATCCATGCATCCATCCATCCATCCATCCATGCATCCATTTCTCCCTCTATCCATGCATGCATGCATGCATGCATGCATCCATCCATGTATCTATCTATCTCTCAGTTGACTGAGTGATCCATCCATCCATCCATCCATCCATTTCTTCCTCTATCCATGCATCTATCCATGCATGCATCCATCCATCCATCCATTTCTCCCTCTATCCATCCATCCATCCATCCATCCATCCATGTATCTATCTATCTATCTATCTATCTATCTCTCAGTTGACTGAGTGATTGATCCATCCATCCATCCATCCATCCATCCATCCATGTATCTATCTATCTATCTATCTATCTCTCAGTTGACTGAGTGATTGATCCATCCATCCATCCATCCATCCATCCATCCATCCATTTCTCCCTCTATCCATCCATCCAGCCCTCCACTCATCCATCCATCCATCCTTCCTTCCTCCATCCATCCAACCATCCATCCATTTAAACATTCATTCATCCACCCATCCCTCCCTATCTCTGTCTGGCCATCCACCCATTCCGCTATTCAGTCCAGTTGCTCAGAAAGTAAATGCCATGGGCTAATCTGGGTTCTGGGGATAGGCAGCCAACCACACACAGCTGCTGCCTCCACACAGAGCTTAGAGGCTAGTGGGAGTGAGGAGAGGGAAAGAGCAGAAGGCTCCAGGTTGTCACGCAAAGACTTGGCATTTAAAATTGAAGCTACAAAAGCAACGAAACCATGCCTTTAACCTTAAAGAGCTCTAAGTCCGATGGAAGACACAGACACAGAGATAATTATCTCTAAGACAATATCCTTCATGCCATCGATAAAGTATGGATGAAATGTCACGGAATCACACACAGGGAAATGATTACTTCTGCTTGGAGATCCAAGAAAGTCTCACGAAAGAGAAAATCTATGAGTTTGTCTTAACGTGAAGAGTAGCAGCTTTCCGGGTGGGCAGGGCGGGAGAGGACAGAAGTGTCCCATGCAGAAGAAACAGAAGGGCCAGTGCGTTTGGGGGACAAGCTGGCAGTCTGTTCTGGCTGGGGGATGGGACGTGTGGGCACAAATGCCTTTCTCGCAGGCTGACCCTCAGCCGGTACCTCTCCCTCAGGCCGTGCCCCAGTTGGTCCCGACATCTGTCTGTGCTGGCCACCCCTGTCATGGGGTGGGCGGCCCTCTCTGGACAGGGGTACATTCCCTCACTTGGGCTCTGATTCTGGAAATTTCCTGGGTCATTCCCACTCTGGTGCCCACAGCTCTGTCACCCCACACAATCGTTGTGGTGTCCTTCCCGTAGAGCCACACGGTCGTGGCAAATGAAAACCACTTTTAATGGGCACGGAAGCACCTGCCGGCTGCTTTTCTCCATGGTGCCCACCTCTCCCCCTCCCCCAATCTTTTTTTTTTTTTTTTAGACAAGGAAACAGAGTTCCTGTGACCTAAAAAGTGAGATCCAGGAAGCTGGCTGGATTCCGGTCACCGTGCCTTAGAAGCCTGAGCCATCTGTTTGGAGGGCCCGTCACCAATTGGCCGGTTCTATCCCACATGGCCTATCTTCGCAGAAGGTAGAGCAGAAAGGTTTCAGCTGCAAGTCGGTGTAGAGAGATTTTCACACCAAATGATTCCCTGTTCTGGGGAATGTGCAGTTACTTCAAGGGGGAGAGATTCAGAAATTCTTTCGTAGTAATACGGGCAGGCCTATCCTCCGTCCAGCGGAAGAGCAGCTCGGGAAAGGAATCGGACGCCTTATCCCAAAGCTAGGCTAGCTGTGTTATTTTGGCTTTTCAAACTATCTGGCCTGAAATCAGTCCCGAGAAGAACTCTCATTCCCCACCATTGTCCCTGTCTCTCCCTGGAAGGCAAGAACCCTGCCTGGTAATGACCGAAAGATGACAGCGTTCAGACCCCAGGGTAAGCATTTGTGTACATTATCGCACCAGTCGTCTTAGGATGCTAGGAGGAGGGGCTGATGTTGTCCCATTAATAGCAGTTGGCCCAAGAGGTCACATTGCTCGCAGAGATTTGCCCCAACTGGCCTGCTCTTTCCGACTCAGCTCTATCCTATCCTTTGTCTCCTACGGAGCGAGGCTGCTTTCTCCCCCAGCAAATCCTCGAAGACGAATATCCCGGCTGTGCCGCATTTCCTCTTACAGGTTGTTTTTCAGTCCTTGTCCCTTGAGTCAAATTGTTCAGATGTAGCTAAAATTAGTCCCTTTTCCCTGGATGTGTTCTGGAAGGTCAGGATTCTCAGTTGGGTATATTTCAAGTATACGTAGAGGAAATGGGGCCTCTGAAGTAACCTCCCCTAGTCTGGACATCATGCTCCTATTGATACAACCATCCCAGCATCTGAGAAGTCTATCACTACCAGGGCAGGGCTTCCCCAGAGGCGGTGCCACCAGGAGAGACCACGGTTGCCGGGAGCACATAAGAAGGGGGCGCCACAGACTGGAGTGGCGCCTGCCTGTATCTGTTAACTACTTTTCGCTGGAGCATGTAGTCTGTCGTGTCCTGATTTTCCTGGGGAAGTATGCGGGCTGTGGATGGGGGCAGATCTGAATGACTCTACCCATTGCTGGATTCCGAACGTGGGCAAGCATATGCCTCGGTTTCTTCCTTTGTGTTACCTTGGGCCGGTCGGGGGTGGGTGGGGGGGTAAGGTTTATGGTTGCTGTGTTCGAAGCAAGTCAAGTGGGCACTCGACAAAGCACGGACATGGGTATCATGGACTCTTTTCGCGGATCAGAAGAGGAGACAGATGGCTGGTCTCTGACGGAAGGTCCAATGTGGCTGGTGGTTTGGTCCTCGGTGACCAGCCTCTGAGCGGAGCGAAGTCAACCCTCTCTTGCGAGGCTCCCCGCTGCCGTGAGCGCCAACGTTGTGGGGTGGGGGCAGCTGGTGTGTCGCCTGGAGGGGGTGTGAACAGTCCCTCACGGTTTAGCCAGGAACGTAGAAAGCACAGAAGGAACAGAGGGGGGTGTGCCAATGGCCCTACTACATGCGAAAGCGCTTTTTAAACTGCCAAGGGCAGGGCGCGTGTCGGTTGTCATTTGTACGCGGCCCATTCTGTCTGTGTAACGCACGAACCTACTCGATCAACATTGAAGACTTTCTCGGAGAAGGCTGCCATATGCCGGCCAGGCTGCTGGAAGCGATGGAGGCATCTTTCTCCGCAAGAAATGGCTGAAAGCCCGTGGTCTTTATTGATTCACATTTGCAAGCCATAACTCCTTATCTCTTTCATGCTCCTAATGTCATGATGTCCGTTTGTATAATATATTAGTCTGGCTCGTCGTGTTGCCAGGCCCTGAATAACCACAGAGGGAGCGGTGACTTGTGTGGAAAAGCCAGTCGGGAAGCCAGGTCAGGGGGCTCGGTCCTACCTGTCTGCTGTCCCTACAGAGACAGACAGAGAGAGAGACACAGAGAGAGAGAGAGAGAGGCTCAGCCTTGCTCCCCTGTAGGGTCCCCCGGATGAATCCTTCATGCTATCAAAGTTCTTCGCGAGCCTTGGATACTACATAAACGCGAAGCATAACCATTATGAATTATAAGGGAAGCAGACGGAGGTTTTAAATTAAATAGCACCATTGTGTTATTTTTCATCAGGATTCAGAGCAGCCGACCTTCCCAGCAGAAGGAACTTAGATAATTTGATTCTCTCGCTTAACCAGGACTGATCACTGCAGGGATAGAAATTAATTTCTTGAAAAACAGCTGTGGGTTTTCCTCCCCACCAGCCTCTCTCAAAGCTTTGCAGATGCGGTCGTAATGAAACCGTAGCGAAAGTTCCACCGGGAGACTTGTTAATCCGACGGCGGCTCCGATAGATGGTTCTCCCGGTTTTGGTCTACCTGGGAAATGGTCGGGACGCGTGAGCGTCCCTCTGGGCGACGACCGGCATGGTCGCCTCCACCCAAATCAACCTCAGTGTGTGGCAGGACGGTAAACCAAACCAAATGGTTTGGAACCTCGGTAGAAGGGAGGACTTGATCTGACTGTTTGAGTCCGAGCCTCCCAGGGGTGCCCGGGCGGCTCGGTCGGTGAAGCGTCCGGCTTCGGCTCAGGTCATGATCTCGCGGTCCGTGAGTTCAAACCCCGCGTCGGGCTCTGTGCTGACAGCTCAGAGCCTGGAGCCTGCTTCCAATTCTGTGTCTCCCTCTCTCTCCACCCCCTCCCCTGCTCACGCTCTGTCTTTCTCTCTCTCGAAGATACATAAACATTAAACAAGAATTTGACTTCGAGCCTTCCAAATAACCCCGGAATAGGACAGAGTGGGCATTGCCACGATCCACGATCTGCCCCCTTGCCGGGGAAATTAACAGGGAGGTGACGTGTAAGCTGAATTAAAACCTTTACAGTTCTGTTGACAGATTCTGCGGAAGGTTGTAGAATGATACTCTGGTGTTGCAGAACCTGACATGGGCTGTCAAGCTGGAGGAGAAGCAGGAGACGCAATTAGGACAGAGAAGCCTGGGGCGATCCGGGGGAAATGGATGCTAGTATTTACTCAGGGCACCCCGTGCCTGTGACATATGGCTGTTTGCTCGGCCTCGGGTTCTGCCACCCCGTGGCTGTGTGATCTCAGGAAAGTCACTCAGCTATGCTGAGCCTCACTTTTCTCATCTATCAGATAAACGCATCGGAAGATCTCTTCTGCCCCAGAATTGTCTGGTGCACTCTGTAAGCCACACGTGCAGCGAAGAGGAAGAAGGATCTTCAAAATCCGGGTCTGTCTTCGCTACTGGCGTTGAGGAAGTATGTCGGGAAGGCGGCACGTAAGGGAGATGGCTCTGTCGTGACAGGCTTGAGGAAGTCCCATAAAAACATTGAACGTGAGGGTTAATAGACTTCGTCCCCAGCTACCGCCATCCAATACGGTACGTGGTCCTTCCGTGCCTTCTCTCCCCCGGTCCAGGTTGCCTCGAAGTTCATGTCCCTGGTTTTGATTACATTCTTTTTATTTTAATCTTGCATTTTTGTTTATTTCTTTACTTTGAGGGACACAGAAACAGCCTGAGTAGGGGAGGGGCAGAGAGAGGGAGACAGAATCCCCAGCAGGTTCCGCTCTGCCGGCGTGGAGCCTGCCGTGGGGCTCGAACTCACAAATCACTTCTTCAGCCAAGAGGATGGAGCAGAAGCTGTGGCATACAACTTCTGAGGCCAGCTCTTAATGGACCAAGAACTTTCCGTCTTGTTCTCTGGGGAAAGCCATCTGTCCCGTAAGACGTCTGACTTCAGGGATCGCCTGCGTGGCCCAGTTGGTTTAGCGTCCGACTTTGGCTCGGGTCACGATCTCACGGTTTGTGGGTTCGAGCCCCGCGTCGGGATCCTGTGCTGACATCGGGGAGCCTGGAGCCTGCTTCGGATTCTGTGTCTCCCTCTCTCTCTGCCCCTCCCCCACTCATGCTCTGTCTCCCTTTCTCTCCCTCAAAAGTAAATGAACATTAAAAATAATTAAAAAAAAAAAAAAAGAAGTCTGACACACTGAGACACTCATGCTGGACAGGCCACATGCAAGTGTCTAGGTCAACGGATCCAAGTAGCAGTTGGCATCAGTCATCAGCCATGTGCGTGCGCCATTTTGAATATCCCACCTAATCAAGCCTTTGTATGCAGTCAGCCCCTGGCAGCATCAGATTGCAGCCACGTGAGAGATCTTCAGCCAGAAATTTCCAGGTGAGCCTTTCCCAGATTCCTGATCCACAAAACTGGGAGCAAAGTAGAGCGAAATTGGTTGTTTCAAGCTGCTGAATTGGGGGGTAATTTGTTACCCAGCAGCGGTCATCAGGACATGGAATATGCAGTCAAGGATTGTAGTGGTGAGGTCGAGCCCTTAGGCAGAGTAGATGTCCTCCAACTTGTCCCACTGGGCAGCGATGGCGGTGGGGGGAGGTGGTGTCTCAGTATGACAGGGATTATGTGTTTAATGTACTGTCCATGCTGAGCCAGCATGAGAGCACTGGCCTTCCCTCAGGATGACTTTGGCGGTTGGGACTTAAGATTTCTCTTGTGTTGACACTTGCCCTGACTTGAAGTTAGATTTAAGGGGGTTTGAGTGACATCGTGTTTCTTGCCACTGACAAAATAAGCTAATTTCTTTAGTCTCACACACAATTTCTCTGAAAAAAAATTATGGATTGTCACAGTCCTCTGGACTGGGCAATCAATGCACCCCAGTTCGCAAGAAAAAAGCATGATGGATGGGAATACCATTGAGTGCTATCAACTGCATGATATGCTGTGATAATTCAGCTTTTAGAAAGCCGTGCTTGTCTAAGAAGCAAAATGGAAGAAAACATTAGGGGATTTAGTATCGAGATGAGTGGTGATGTGTTTGTGGGTTGACATTTGAAGCTTCTTATTATAAGTGGCATTGGTAAACCCAAGACCTACTTATTCAAGAAGGAAGACCCAGATTCTGTTCTTCTGGTATCTTGGCCAAGACACTTGACCTCTCTGAGCTTAATTTTTCCTGATGGTTGATGGTAAGTCAAGGAAGGGCACGTTGGAATTCTAGAATAAGCTGGAAGGCACTTGTGAAGCTGTCATCTGAACCAGTTAGGATCAGAGCTGGCGGCTGTAACAAAAGAGTCCAGCATTAGAGGGGCTTGAGCAAACTAGAATATTCTTTCTTTCTGGTGGAGTCGAGGCAGGCTGGATACGGTGGTCTGGGGCTAGAGTGGCAGCTTTGCGAAGTTATTAGACTCGAGACTCCTTCTGCCATTTCTTATATGTGACCCATTCGTCATGTTCCCACATAGCAGCCATGGCTCCAGATATCACATGTGCATTCCAGATAATGCAATGAAAACTTAGGTTCTCGGGAAGGAAGAAAGACAGACGGGATCCTGGGAGGCAACCAGCAGCCTCAGCCACCAGGAACCACCAGAGAGCCAAACACATCCAGTTTGGTTAGCAAGTTGCATCCGAGAAATCTTAAAAACGTTCAATGTCTGGCCAAGATACCATCAGCGGGGGCATGGGCAAATTATACGGTATGTTAGCCGAACTCGGAAAACTTAGATGATTCAAAAAATCAGATTTTTTCAAAAAAGCCCAATTCAGTTAATGTGACAAAGAGACCTTTTTTCTTTTCTTTTTTTTTTTTTTTTTAAATAACGATGGGGTGAATTTGGAGTGCTGGCTACCACCTAAGCTCATTTTCAAAAGTCATTTAAAACCAAGCGAGCTCAGCGGCTTGCCTGCAGACTGTTTGCGCAGATTGATACAAATCAGATTAATTTCCATTTTGACCTTTGCAGGAGAAGCCCGGACTCTCTCCTGGTTGGTTAATAAAGATCACCGGCAGGATGCTCGAGTAATGAACCCGGCTGGTAGTGTGGGTTTCCGTGCGGGCATGGGGTCAGGGGAAGGTTTGCAGAGACCCGCTCAGAATCGCCTAGAACTTTTTACAAATCGTGACCATGTCTGTGTCAATTTCCCGAATTGGGCTGTACTGCAATAATGCACAGCTGGAAAGAGGTTGCTAGAAGAATCCCACGGACCCCTTTGGGTCCCTGCCCCCCCCCCTCCCCCCTTAGGATCTGCTGAGGGAGAATAATCATCAGTTGTGGCATCAGAATCACACGAAGACCTTAATGGCTCTCATGAGACCTAGATGCCCTCATGGCCACTGCCCAAGAATGGGGAATAAGACAGGAGAAACTTAGGTTCCATGGCTCTGGGACCCCACAGAGCCATCGGATGGTTCTGTCTGGATAGATGTTCTTATAATCGCCAAAAGCAGGGCATTCAGCAATGGAAGGTCTGTGGCCTTTCAGAAGAATGCCAACCTACCAACAACAGACGTTTTTAATTGAGCCCCTGTTAAGGTTGATACCGAGGAAGATGAAAGGGGTAATAGGGCACAGCTCCTGGCCTCCGGAAGCTTCTACCCCACACCTGAGCAGGTGGGAGATTAACAGGGCAACAGTTCTGGCCTCCGGAAGCTTCTACCCCACACCTGAGCAGGTGGGAGATTAACAGGGCAACAGTTCACCAGCCCTGGGGATCTGGGCTTGGCCCTGCATAGCTCAAGATTAATTCAGAAATCTATTCGGGTGCCTGGGTGGTGCCGTCGGTTAAGCGTCCCACTCGTGATCCTGGCTCAGGTGGTGCCCTCGCAGTTGTGGGATCGAATCCCCCTCTCTCTGCCCCTCCCCACTCGCGCACTTCCTCAGTCTCTCCAATCAACATTAAAAAAAAAACAAAAAGATTTAGAAATATATTCTACATGGATCCTGTACACAAGGGGTCCTGAGAAAGAAGATGAGACCACAGCTTCCGAGGGGAGCACTGGGGGGGCTCCCACCTTCCGTGTGTGGGTGAGGCACAGACGTTATTTGTGGGCAGAATCCCTGAATCTTCCAGGCTCCTCGTTGCCCTCCCGACAAGGTTTGTCGCTTGCTGGGAGTGGGCGACCAGATCTCCCTGCACCTTTGCTTCCTGGAAACTTACAAAGTGGGAGGTGGGGGTGGGGGGGCGGAGGAATCTCTGATCATTGGCTTTTTTGGAGAAATGGCTGAGCAAGTCAAAACTTCCCCCAACTCCCCGGGGCTTGTTGGAACGTTCTGTGAACTCGTTTGTTCTGTAAAGAGGAAAAAATATCCACATCGGAGAAATTGCCCTAGTTAGCAAAGTCACAGCTGATCTGCAAATAGGAGCACCCTCTGGCACTCCTTTCCCGGTGGGGACCCTGGGTACAGCTCAGAAGCCAGCAACGTGTGACGCACTGGGCTCCAGAGTCACACGGCCTGCCTTTTAATCCTGGCCCTGTCCCATCGCTGAGAGCCATTGTGTCCTTGGGGCGCCTGGGGGGCTCAGTCGGGTAAGCGCCAGACTTGGGCTCAGGTCATGACCGCGCAGTTTGTGGGTTCAAGCTCCGCGTCGGGCTCTGTGCTGACAGCTCAGAGCCTGGAGCCCACTTCGGATTCTGTGGCTCCCTCTCTCTCTCTGCCCCTCCCCCGCTCACACTCTGTCTCTCTCTCCTTCAAAATTAAACATTTAAAAAAAAAAAAAGAGCCATTGTGTCGCTTAACCTCTCCTTTGTTTTTAGGGTTTATTTTAGAGAGAGAGAGGGACAAGGAGCAGGGCAGGGGCAGACAGAGAGGGGGACACAGAATCCGAAACAGGCTCCAGGCTCCGAGCTGTCAGCACAGAGCCCGAGGTGGGGCTCGAACCCACGAACCATGAGATCACGACCTGAGCGGAAGTTGGATGCTTAACCGACAGAACCAGTAAATTTAATGCTTCCCGTTACTAGGTTTCTAGCTGGGTGCTTGCGTAATGCTGTGAAAAGAGATAAACAACACTCAGAGGGAGATTTGGTGGGACGTGGGATTGGTGGGCAGGGATATGCTAATGTGGTTGTTGAAGGCAGAATTCCAAGGTGGCCCTCCATGATTCCCCCTCCCTGGCACAGAATTACCTCCTCGGAAATGTGGACAGGACCCGAGCGTGATGAGCTGTCACTCCCACAGCTGTGCTACTTTATAAGGCAAAAGACATTTTGCAGCTGTAATTCGGACTCCTAAACTGTTGACTTGAAGTGAATCAGAAGGGAGATTATCTGGGTGGGCCAGCCTTAATCAGGCGAGCCCCTTAAAGGGTCCGAGCCCTTTCTGAAGGGAGACGCATTCCATGCAAGGCCACTTCTCCGTTGCCGCCTTTGACAAAAGAGGGGCCTCATGGCAGGCAAGGCGGGCAGCCTCTAGGAGCCGAGAGGGATTCCCCACGAGGAGCTGAGCTCAACCAGTCACCGGAATGAACTGGATAACAGGTTCTTCCCCAGGACCTACAGAAAGGAACACCTTGCTTTTGGCCTCGTGAGATCCTGAGCCGAGAACCCACCCAGGCCGTATCCGGGCTTCTGACCTAAGAAACCGAGAGCTAATGAATTCGTGCAGCTTTTAAGCCGCCAAGTTTGTGGTGATTTGTTACAGAGTCGAAGAAGATGAACAGTGGTCATAATGAACACAAGACCCAGGACTTCGATGATTCTATTAGTGTCCTAGAGCTTACTATAACAAATCACCGCAAACTTAATAGCTTAAAACAACACGAATTTATTATTTTAACATTCTGGAGGTCAGAAGTCCGCAATGGGTCTTAAATGAAAGTGTCAGGAGGGGCCGTGTTCCTTCTGGAGGTTCCGGGGGAAGAGTTTTCTTGCCTTTTCCAGATCTCGGAGGCTGCCCTCCTTCCTCAGCTCATGCTCCCTGCCCCCCCACCCCCATCTCCGACCTCTAAGGGTCTTGTGATTACGGGGGGCCCACATGGGAGCTGATGGGCAACCTTAATTCCACCTGCTTCCTTCGTGCCCCTTCACCGTGGGAACATAACACAGGTCACAGGCACTGGGATGTGGACATCTTGCAGGGGCGTTAGTCTGGTTCCCACACTAGCCATGGGTTCAAACCCTGGTTCAGCCACTTACTGACTGTGTGATCTGGAGCAAATTGCTTAACTTCTCCGAGCCTAGTTTCTTTACCTATAAAAGCGGAAAAGTAAGTTACTTGTGTGATTTTTCAGAGGGTTAGAGAGCCAGGGGCTCAGGCTGGTGTATCACTCACGATCTCTGCCATTCATACCCCAATTTTCAGTTTGCTGTGACAGTGGGTAACGTTTTTTTTTCTCCTTCTTTTTTTAACGTTTATTCATTTTTCAGAGAGAGAGAGAGAGAGAGAGAGAGCACGCGAGTGCAGAAGGGGCAGAGAGAGAGAGAGAGGGAGACACAGACTCCAAAGCAGGCTCCAGGCTTCTTCGAGCTGTAGACACAGAGCCCGACGCGGGGCTCGAACTCACGGACCGCGAGATCACGACCTGAGCCGAAGTCGGACGCTCAACCGACTGAGCCACCCAGGTGCCCCCCAACATTTTTTTAAAATAAATGTTTTTTAAAATGTTTGTTTTAATTAGGGAAGGGGAGGGACAGGGAGAAAGGGAGGGAGAAAAATCCCAAGCGGGCTCCACACTCAGCACGGAACCCCGAGGACGCAGGGCTAGATCTCAGAACCTTGAGGTCACCCTCCGAGCCGAAATCAAGGACCAGCTGCTTACCCGACCGAGCCACCCAGGTGCCCAGACAGTGGCTAACTTCATAATCATCCATCCGTGACTATCCTCTCTATCTGTTTTCGTTATTTTTTTTTTCAATGACGTGTGACCTCCAATGACCACATCATTGAAGGAACGTTTTTACTGTCCATCCATAGATATCTGCATCAGGTGGGTACAACAGCCGGGTAAAAGGCTGTAAGGTGTAAAAGTGTCAGTAAGGGCGAGGTCAAGTGTCAGGAGGGGCCGTGTTCCTTCTGGAGGTTCCGGGGGAAGAGTTTTCTTGCCCTTACTGCCTGCACTGGCCACAGCAGGTGGCCCTTAGTGTTGAAACATTGTTTGCATTTTTCTGGAAGGAGACAGAACTTTAGGACTCTGGCTTCATCCAACAGGAGTTGGGTGCAATGATGTAGTTTTAGGGTAACAGAGCCGGCTAACCTTGACTTCCACATATTTTTATTTTGTTCTCTGCTATGTCTCTAGGTGGGGGGCAGGGGGAGGGGGTCTGGGGGGAGGTTGCCTGGGTGGCTCAGTCGGTTAAACATCCAACTTTGGCTCAGGTCATGATCTTGTGATTCATGAGTTCAAGCCCCACATGGAGCCCTGCACCGACAGCTCAGTCTGCTTGGAATTCTCTCTCTCTCTCTTTCTCTCTCTCTCTCTCTCCCTCTTCCTCTCTTTCTCTGTCCCTCTCTGCTGTGTTCTCTCTCTCAAAATAAATAAATAAACTAAGAAAAAAAAAAACATGGCACTGAGGACCCTTTAGGATTTTCTTAATCTGTACAACGTGATTCTGTCAATCCTTTATTCTGTTATTATAACGAAGAAGCCGGAAAATAGGAAAAGGTCTATAGGACGGATTGACAGAGGGCTCATCTGACTTTTTTTGTGGCAGTGAGGTTGGGGGGGAGGGCGGTTGTTGATGAAGTCCGTTCTGTCCTTGGTTCTGTCTTCTTTTTAAGTTTCTGGGTCATCTTCTGTTTTGTTGAGCAGTTCGGGATATTTGAGATGTTGGAGGTTAGGGCAGGGTAAGTATAGTTGCAACTCCGGCGGGACCAAAGGTCTGGGGACTGAGCAGGGACAACCTAGTTTCAACGCCAGCACTCTCTTCGCATGTAACAAAGTGCTGGGTTCCTTTTACGTGGTGTCTACGTGGACAGGAGCCAGACGGCCCTTGTTTGGGACGTGGTCCTTAATCAGGGGGCCTGTAAAAGTCATCAGGAGAGAGTTTCCAAGGATTCACGCACCCGTCCTACCCTTAAAGATTTGGAGTCACTGTTTTGAGTAGGGCCTGGGCACGTTTATCTCGAACAAACTCTAAGCCAAGTGATTCTGGTTCGCACCCGCCCCCGGTCAGAATCTACGGCCGTGAAGGATGGGTCATTGCAGGCCATTTGCTGTCATCTCAGATGCTGTCGTTACTCTGAATGATGTGGCTGGTCCCCGGGTGTTGGCTTGCTCTAACCCTTTACTTGAGAAGTAAATTATTTCTCTAACGTCTCCACTGTGTGCTTGCCTGGCGTCTGCGTGAATATAGGCGCTGAAAGGGGGAACATCGCCTCAGGAGGGAATGAGTCGCTCTGCGTGAAAGGAGAAACCTTTCTCCAGGTAGATCTGGAATCCGCTGCTTGGAATTCCCATCCGCTGACAGGACCGGCTACGTAATGCGCGCCACCTGGTGCAAGATGGAAACAGGGGGTCTACTCTTTGAACGTCTCCTTGCACGCACCTTGTCCGAACAGCATCACAGATTCATCAAACAATTGGTTGTGTTCGTTCTGAGAAGCAGACGTCCTAACCAGAGGCCCACGGCTTGTGAGTTAGAACATGGGCATTTGAACATGGGTATAAAAATCGTGTCTGGCTAACAGGTTTGTTTGGAGGATCCGATGAGCTAATTTGGGGGGAAGCCTGAATAGCCCGCATCACGGGGGAGGCTCTCAGTAAATGCCAGCGGATTTTGCTCCATAGGAAGAGTTACTTTTTTGGTGGGAGAAGAGTCTTTAAAGATGTACATTAAGGGCCTCGAGGTGAGATGGCCTCGATTACCCGGGGGGCGCTAAATCCGATGACAAGTGTCTTTACAGAGGCCACCCGGCTGGCCACAAGCCGAGGAACGCCTGCCTGGAGGCGCCCGGGGCTGGGAGAAGAGAGACGCGTTCTTTCGTGGAAACTTCCGAGGGGGCGTGGTTCTGCCGACCCCGGGGGTTTCAGACTTCTGGTCTCCAGAACGGCGAGAGGATAAATTTCAGTTGTTTGCAGAGGAAACGAACACAAACCCCTACATCTCCAACATCACTTTCAGATGAAATCTTCCAAGAACCAGCGATCCCAGTAAGGGCAGTGGAAGATGCTCATGCGGTGCCTCGTGTCCCTCGGGCTCTGCCCTGAGTTCACCTGCAGGGACGTGGAGATTACTGTGTGTCATGAGGCTCCCCGCCCCCCGTCCCCCCGTCCCCCTCAGGTGCCCACAGCAGCTGCTCTCGGCCCCCCTGGGGGCTTTCTCCAGGGCCCTGGGGACTTGCCTGGGTGTGGGGCGGCCCCTGAATGCCGGGCATTTGACACCCCCAGGGATAACTTTTCACCGATGAGAAACGTGGTCAGGGAGATAGATATAAATATCCCTTGATGGACTGATCCTAAGGAGGGCTGCTTAGGACAGCTTGGAAGGTTATGGTTGCGTTGAACCCAGGTGGCCCGCTCCTGGGAACACGTTCCAAATGAAAGGCCTGCCTCCAGTCCCTTATTCCAGAATATGTCGGGGGTGGGGGGAGCAAATCCAGAGCAAGACACGGACCAAAAACCCTCTTAGTGACTTTAATTAAGGTACGTCTCCGTGAACACGTATGTTACTATGTTATCGTGCACAGTGTAGACCGGTGGAGAAGAAGAACTGTGTAGAAGGTAGGTTAGCCTCTGGTTCCCTTCTCTCAGCCTGGAGGTGCAGCTCCAATTGCGGGGGGGGAGGAGGGGGAGTCTAATCGTCCCATCTGATTTCCAGGAAAAGTATGGGGACCAAAGGCAGAGAATCCAAAGTTGCTTTGGCAGAAAAGTCGACACTTGTAGCCAAAATGCAAGTGATGGAAACTTTGAGGCTTCAAAGAAGCCAAGTGTCCTTTGATGACCAAATATTACAACGTGTCCCTCGAGTTCGTTTATGTGGCTTTTTGGGGCGGGGATGATCAGCTGTAAATATACACTTAGAGAATCAGAGAAACCTGCCCCCTCACCCCTCCCCCCCATCAGAGATTAATTTATGTCTTTTCATTTGGAGGATTTCCTCTGTTGTTGCGGCTGCTACTCTTGTCACTTTGGGGATCCCCGCGTGGGCTCGCGATGGTTCCGCCGGCGGAACTTCTCATCGTATGTTGGGAAATTCGAATGCTCGTTGTTATGTTGTGAAAAAACACGTACGTTGTTGAACTTCTCGGGCACTGCAGAGGTGTGACAGAGTGAGACGCAGGCTAAAGAACGATGCGTTCTTTTCTGGGAAACTGAGACTATGTGTTTCAGACCGGGCAGGCAGCTGGTCACGAGTTATGTGTCAAAATCCGCAAGCTGGCCCAGGGTGAGCCGAGTGAGGAGGGATTGGTAGTCTCCAGACTGAGTTCGGGGCTTGCTGCTGATTGAAGGGTTCCTCACACTTTTCTCCGGCTCCGATGTGACACCCCCCCGCCCCCCCTCTGCCTGGAGAAGTCCCTTCTTCTTCTTTTTTTTTCTTTTAATTTTTTAAAAAGTTTTATTTATTTTTGAGAGACAGAGAGAGACAAAGACAGAGCATGATAAGGGGAGGGGCAGAGAGAGGAGGAGACACAGAATCCGAAGCAGGCTCCAGGCTCTGAGCTGTCAGCACGGAGCCCGACGCGGGGCTCGAACTCTCAAACGGTGACATCAGACCTGAGCCGAAGTCGGATGCTCAAGTGACTGAACCACCCAGACGCCCCTAACATGCTTTATCTTGAGGTGGAAATGCCGGAGAAGCTAACCGTGTCGGGCCCTAAAGAATAAATAGTCGCTTTTAATAAAGATTACTGTTCGGGCGGAAGGAAGGAAGGAGTCGCTAGTGTATGTTCAGGTGCAACTTCGGAGAATCCTTTTGCTTATGGTTGATTTTCTTTTTTTAAAGTCTATTTATTTATTTGGGGGGGGGGGCGCAGAAAGAAAGGGATAGACAGAGAATTCCAAGCAGGCTCCACACTGTTTGTGGGCTCAAACCCACGAACTATGAGATCGTGACCTCAGCATGACCAAAGTCGGACGCCCCACCGACAGAGCCACCCAGGCGCCCCGGGGCTGATCTGCTCTGCTGGGGAGGCAGGCCCCAAGCCCATCCCAGGGGGGTCTTGCCACCCCTGTGGCTGCTTTGATCAGAATCCGGGTCTTGCTTTCTCATCAAATCCTTACGGACGTCACTTTGCTAATGGCTCTGTCATGGGCACCTCCAGTCGGCGGTCAGAGAGAGTCCCTGGTTACTGTGCCAGTGTTATCTTGGGCCGCACGGATCCTGTGAGTGACAGGGACTAAACTGCTTTACCGTCCGGAAACTCCCAGAAGCCTGGCTCTTTGTCAGGAGTTCTCAATTCGCCTTGTTGGCAGTTTCGTGGCTCCGGTGGAGAGCAGCTGTTCTGGACTTCACGGAGGTGAAGGGGCATTCACCTGGGGACGCAGAGGGTGACGGGGACCCGGGATGGGGGGAGGTGGGGGTCACCAGGCTCTCTTGTCGTTTGTACTGTTGGAGGCATGAAGGCACCCCTGCCGGGCTGGAGGGAGGGCTGAGGAAAACAGATCCAAAGCAACCTGCACAAATGACGGGTATGAGCTCGTGGCCGGAACCCTCTGCCTCAGAGCTTCTGTGAAGTGGGATTGTCGCCGAGGTGACTTCTCCTCCAGGGAGGGCCGTGAAGGAGTCATTTAGCAGGACCGATGTTGTTTTCGGAGCGCCTCCCTCGTTCCACTGTGCATCTGTCCATTTTTCCACCGGCAAATACTTAGCCGGGTCATAGACAGCGGGGTCGGCTCGGCAAACGGAAATCTGGTCGGCGCAATCGGGGAGTGTGGACCCAGGAGCCACACACTCAATACAAGTGGCAGAAACGAGAAGCAAAGGTGTGATGGCTTTCTTACCTTCGTATCCGTGTATTCCTTAAAACGGCACTGACACATTCTTGTCCCAGCATGTTGCACAGGGACACTAGGGTCGAAGGGAATTAAGCAGCTCGTCCGCTGCGACGTAGCTAGTGCCTCGGGTCCCTCTCTCTCTCTCTGCCCCTTGCTCACTTGTGCCCTCTCTCCGTCTCTAAAAACAAAGGGCGGGGGGATGCTGTGCGGCTCAGTCGTTAAGCATCTGACTTTGGCTCAGGTCACGATCTTACGGTTCCTGAGTTCGAGTCCCACGTCGGACGAGAATGAGCTCCGCTTAGCGTGAGCTCCGGCCCTGCTTCGGGTGAGCCCCGCGGGTCCAGGGGGGTTGCTATCACCTTTTCTGTGTTTTTGATTATCCAGTACTCCCTATCTGGGTTCTGTACATAACTAGCGGCCCATGGCTTGTAAGTTAGAACATGGATGTTTGAACACGGGTATAATAATCGTGTCCATCTGATAGGTTTGTTTCGGGTAAAGCCTGAATAGTCCACCTCACAGGCGAGGCTCTCGACAAATGGAAACCGAGACCCCTTGTCGTTCTGCCCATCAGAGTGAGGACACCACACGCATGTGTGCGCGTGTGTTAGAAAGCGGGGAGCGGAAAGCCATCACGCGCCCAGGTAGGGCAGTGTCACCGACCGTGCTGCATGAGTTGGGCTCGGAGAGGCTAGTGGTTTGCGTTTGGCCCTTTCCGTGATGACATCTTACCATCGGAAGGGCGGCCGTGGACGGCCGTGTTCCTGTGGCTCGCTGTCACCCTGTTAACTTGCTCTCATATCCGTGGCTCCAGACGCTGGCTTTCAAACCTTGCTTCTGGTTGTGTTCGCTCTGGACACAGAAGAGCAGAGGCAAGTTTTAGATCCCCGAGAGATGAGCGGACAGGATGAAGGGATGCTCCGCATCGTGGGGAGTTTGGGGAAAGTGTAGAAGTTATTTCCATAAGAGTTAAACGTGGCCTTCAACACCAGACTTTTTTCTTGTGGTTCCTCAGGGCTGATCCTGAACCACGGAGAAGCAGCCTCGGAAAAGCAGTTCTGGGTCAACCGGCATTTTGGGGAGCATGGGGGGTGGGCTGGGGGGCGGGGAACGCTTCACAAGATAACGTAGCTGACCTTGGAGGACGGAGCTGACGATGGGCCCCAGCCCACGGGATTTTCTCAGGGATTGGGGAACAGACATAAAGCTCCTGGCGCGGTGCCTAGCACATGGTGATCGCTCAGGAAATGTTAGCTGCTGTGGCAATTATTCTACATAGCATGATTTTTATAAAATGCATTTCTCTCAAAAGTAAAATAAATAAATAAACATTAAAAAAAATTTTTTTTTTTTAAAAGGGGCGCCCGGGTGGCTCAGTCGGTTGAGCGCCCGACTTCGGCTCAGGTCATGATCTCTCGATCCGTGAGTTCGAGCCCCGCGTCGGGCTCTGTGCTGACCGCTCGGAGCCTGGAGCCTGCTTCGGATTCTGTGTCTCCCTCTCTCTCTGCCCCTCCCCTGCTCGTGCTCTGTCTCTCTCTGTCTCTCTCAAATATAAATAAACATTAGAAACCCATTTTTGTTAAACGCCTTTGCTGTGAAGACGCTCGGCCCAACAGTGACTCCCGAGGATTCACGGGTGGGGCGTCCATGTTTTTTGTTGGGAGAAACTACTGGAGTCCCATGTTTGTTTGTTTGTTTTTTCCCGTTGCCTCCTCGAGGTAGCAAAGCGGAAGGTCTTTCGCTCTGGAAGAGCCTGCCCTGTGTCCCTGATACTGGGAAACACACACTAGTGTGTAATTCCCACCCAGAGAGGGCTGAAGGTGCCACGCGGTGGCTGGTGCTGCCTCTACAGCCCTTTTCTAGAAGTCAGGCCAAAGGGGGTGTGTCCTGTATATTCTAGAGACACCTAGAGACCCTGATGGACCCTGATGTGGGATGTGGCCTGGAGCCGGATGAAAGGGATCCTGGCTGGAAGGTCCTCCCAGGGAGAACCTGAGAGGCGGCAGCCAGAAGTCTGGGGGCCGGGGGAGAGAGCCGGAAGGTGCCAGCAGGCAATGCCTCGCACTGAGGAGGGCGCTGAAGTCCCCAGGGGGAGCCACTCTGAGAAAACCCACTCACCTGCCCCACAAGGCAGGAGTCAGCTCTGGGCACCGTCCCCCCTGCAGAGAACTAATACCTTGTCAAACCGGGCCTGCCTCTCAGGCTCTTCCAGATCCTTCTATCCACTGGACAGCAGAGGCGTCAGAAGTAGGGAGACCATATCACCGACTGTGCCAACGAGGACATTGAGGGAAAGAAAGCGCTCTTCTCAGTAACCGTGTCTGGGCAAGTGACCTAAACTGGATGCTTCCGCGCGAACTTGCCATCGTCCTGGGCAGCAAGCAGCAGACAGATGCGGGAGGAGGGGCTGGAGAAGAATGGAAGGTCCGGTGCTCCAGACGCTCCTCCAGTGCAGACATCAGGGTTTACATTCTTTTTTTCTTTTTTTTAAATGTTTGTTTATTTTTGAGAGAGAGCACGAGCAGGGGAGGGGCAGAGAGAGAGGGAGACACAGAATCCGAAGCAGGCTCCAGGCTCCGAGCTGTCAGCGCAGAGCCCGACGCGGGGCTCGAACCCCCGAAACCGTGAGATCCTGACCCCAGCCGAAGTCAGATGCTTACCGGACTGAGCCACCCAGGCGCCCCAGGCATCGGGGTTTAAAACGGCGCCCCCAACCGGGGAGGAGGGGAGAAGCCTCAGCTGAATGAGATCTGGAGCTTTAGTCCGCTGACCTGATACTCTTCTCCTGAGAGGGGCCAGTCCAGAAAAGGTGGGGAGGCTCCGAAGATTTCATCCGGGGACAGGCCGCGGACTGCAGGGGAGTGTGGCAAAGAAGCAAAGCTGCTCTAGGAGTCCGCCAGGTCCCTCGCAGCGCTTTCAAGAAAACGTTACGGTGTCTGATGCCCGTAATGATGGGGCCCATTTAATAGGCGAGGTGACAACGTCAGAAGCCAAAGAAGTTCCAGCGCCTGGGTTCTTCCTGCCCTGCACGCCCCGATCAGAATTCCTCTCAACCCCCACCTGCCCTTCAGCACCTATATTTCTGCCTTAGCACTGCCTGGGGCTGCTGGGATCAGCCCCGGGGGGGGGGGGGGGGGGGGGGGCAGTCGGCTTGGAGGGTTGCCATGGAGACAAGCCCCGCCCCAAGTAGGAGGTGGGCTTAGACAGTTTATGCTAATAGTTGCCATCCCTGGGTGGTTCTCATTGGCTCAGGGGCTGACGTCATCCCCGGTTCTCACAAAGCAGATCTTCTGACCCAAGCAGAGACCAGGACGCAGATACTGGGATCCGTGTTTGTAGATGAAGGAGTTGAGGCCGAGAGAGCGCGTGTTCCAGGACCCAGTTTCCACTACAGCGGGGACTCAGGTTTTTAAATTTGGACATCAGTGGTCTTTCATTCTTTTGCAAGGCCTCTCTAGACAGAATTCTAGAGTTTCTTCTGGTTTCTGTGAGTGCGGCTTGGAACGAGGCGTTTCTAGGGTAGTCGCTTGTTCTGTTGCCGGGCACCCCTTGTTGGCATTCTAATGCCAACTGTCTTTGTCACCGGCGGGAAGGTAGGCGGCTGGAAATGCTCTGGAGGGTTGAGGGCCCCGTGTCATTTGTTTTGCTAATGGGGCTGTTGTATTCTAGGGGCTGCTTCATCCTGACATAATAGGCGAGAGATTAAAATTGATTTCCAAGCCGACACTGTCAGGGAACAGGTCTGAACTGTCTTTTGGGATCTAATCTCTCTGTCCACTTCCGCAGAGAGGTTGGATGTCGTTTAAAAAGATGTCAACAAGTTTGTCCTTGATGGATGAGCTGACGTAACAAGAGCCTCACGCTCCGTATGGGCCGCGGGGTGATCAGCGCCTGAAGAAACCTGTGCCACTCTGGTCGCATTAGTAGGAGCACGGTGCCGGTCCAGGGAGGTGATGGGCTGCGGGGCTCACCGGCCTGCTTTAGCGGGTGCCCACGGGGGGATGTTAACACGATAATGTCCATTTAGAGGAGGGTAACAAACGCTGTGAAGGATCTGGAATTTGACGTGATGAATGTTTGAGAGGCAGTTAATGAGTCTGCATCTGGGAGGACCGAAGAACAATTATGTCCTCTTTGAAGTTTGGAAGGCCTGTCTTGAAGCTGAGCGTTGTGGATTTTATTCCGTGTGTCTTTAGGAGGCTATGGGTGGAAATCACCGGAAGGCAGACTGTTTTTCATACAAGGAAAAGGTTTCTAACTGTCAGGACTTCCTGACATTGAAGTATTTGGCTTGAGGGGGATTGAGGCCTTCGTCCATGGGGACCGTGTGGAGTCCCTTTCTTTGCTCATCCCCCTCCACAGGGGCACGCAACAGAGAGAGCCTCTTTGTATCAGGGAATTCACTTGGGCCTCATCTACCTACACCCTCTCTGGCTTTCCTTGGGCATCAGCCCCCGTGGTTCTCAGCAATCCCATCCTGGCTGCTGTTGAGTCTCTTTGATAGCTATCCCTTTTGTAGGCCAGTGAGTTCTAGAAGTGGGTGCCTGAGGGCTGCTGCCAGCTCCACAAGGCCATCCGGGACTCAAGCACTCATCCTTCTGCCCCAACAGCCTCAGAGCCTGACTTCTACCTCATGGTCAGAGACGGGTCCTTGGGGCTCCAGCCATCACATCTGCATCCCAGGCAGCAGAAAAAAAAATAAAAAAACTGACAGGTTCCTTATGTTTTTGTTCTATCTCCTTAACCAAATCTTAAAAAGCTGGAAGAAGCACTCTTTTGGCCAGATTCAAAGCTGCCTTGAAAAGAAATGGAGATACAGAGACAGCAACTGACATAAATCTGCCGTGGTTCCCAAATTTCCCAGAACCCTCTGCTGGCGTCCATCATTCCCCATGGATGGCTCCACCTGGCTGTCTCACCAGCACCCCAGAGCCTCCCCACTATGCTACTCCCTTAGGCCCCTCTACTTGCCTCTTTCCCAAACTGAAGCCCGGTTGCCATAGTGATGCTTCCCTCGCTCTTCCCGGAACTGAATCGCTTAGCAGGCCTAGATGCGTCCTGGATTTATCCACTTCTCCCTGTCTCTTCTGCCTCTTCGTCCACACCGCCACCACCTCTGGTCTGGATTCCTGGAAAAACCTGTTCGTGACCCTCCCTGCTTAAACGGAAAATGGTAGGAGAAAGGTCCTTGCTGACCTTTCCATGGAAAGCTTCCTCCTTCCCTCCTCCCCCTCCTTCTTGAGCTGCCTCGACCCAGTTTTTAGCCTTTGCTTTCTCTTGTCTGTGAACATCATCTCTGGCTTTCCTTTTGTTGTTGTTGTTGTTTCCATGTTTATTTATATTTGAGAGAGAGAGAGAGACAAGGCATGAGCGGGGAGGGGCAGAGAGAGAGGGAGACACAGAATCCGAAGCAGGCTCCAGGCTCCGAGCCGTCAGCACAGAGCCCGACGCGGGGCTGGAACCCACGAACCGTGAGATCGTGACCTGGCTGAAGTCGGACGCTTAACCGACTGAGCCACCCAGGGGCCGCTCTGGCTTTTCTTTTGAGTATTACACCTCTTCCCCCCTCTTTCCTCTGTTGGTCTGACTCAGCCCTATGACTCATTCGTTAGGTCTCCCAGTGAACGTCACTTTCTATTTTTTTCCTGGGCTAATGTGTATTGAACCCTTACTACAAGCACGGCCGGGTGGTTAGCATTTATATGGATTTTCTCATTTGGGTTTTCTCCAGGACCCTGAGAGGTGGGAACTATTCTTTTTGTCACTTTACATACGTGGACATTTGAGATGTAGGTCACGTAGGTGACCAGAAGTCGAGCCTGGGGACATCGGACATCTTTCTGCTCCTCGGCACCTTCGTGGATCCTTCCATCCCTGGAAGGTGGCAGCGCTGTGACCTCGGGGTTCCCGAAGCGTCCCAGATACAGGATTCGGTGCATGTGTGTCCATACAGAGCTGGTTGTGGGGACCAGACAGCCTTGGTTCTTATCTGCGCCTCGCCATTTTTTGTGACCCGGGGCAATTATCCAACCGTTCTTGGCTTGTGTGAAATGTGGGAAGAGCGTACATTCTCTGTTTTTTTTTAATGTTTGTTTATTTTTGAGAGAGACAGAGACAGAGAGAGAACGAGCCGGGGAGGGGCAGAGAGAGAGAGAGAGAGAGAGAATCCCAAGCAGGCTCCGCACTGTCAGCAGGAAGCCCGATGCAGGGGTCGAACTCACAAACCATGAGACTATGGCCTGAGCTGAAACTAAGAGTCAGACGCTTAGCCGACGGAGCCATCCAGACGCCTCATGAAAGGCAAGTATCTAATATTTAAACGAATGACTAACTATCATTTAAATGAATAAGTAAGCGAATGAATGTAGTGTACCTATCGCACAGTTAACTCCCCCTTTATTTGAATTTTTTTTAATGTTTTTATTTATTTTTGAGACAGAGACAGAGCATGAGCAGGGGAGGGGCCGAGAGAGAGGGAGACACAGAATCCGAAGCAGGCTCCAGGCTCTGAGCTGTCAGCACACAGCCCGACGGGGGGCTCGAACTCACGGACTGTGAGATCATGACCTGAGCCGAAGTCGGATGCTCAACCAACTGAGCCACCCAGGTGCCCCACTCCCCCTTTATTTGAAGGGCGGATGTCTGCTGGTTGGAGCTGACAGATAGCAATCTCTCCTTCTCTCCAGGACAGCATGCTGTTCTCCTGTGTCTGTGCCTGGTGGTGATCCATCATTCCCTACAGGGACCCTGGTCATCCACTTCCTCAGTTACTCAGTAAAGTCCCTCCCCTAAGAGCAGAGGATTGGTTAAGGAAAAGATATGAGACCAGAATTGTCCAATCAGACTGAAGCCGAGGACATTTGCTCTAGACGGATGGAAGGAAGGCTGTCCCCACTGGAAGGGCAAGGAAGCTACTCACATTGTCCAACAACCACAGATCCTGGGCTTCCCACCCAGAAGAAGGAATTAAAATGCCAGTCTGCAGTCTCACAGGGAAAGAGGGGGTGATTGGCACGAAGTGTTCTAAGTCCGTCTCCCTGTTTAGGAGGAGGGTAGAGATACTGAATAACTTGAGGTCTCGGTTAGCCAAGGAGGCACGTTAAAATTTTGACCCCTGAACACCTAGAAATTGCATATGTCACTGCTAAGTATCAGAGGGAAGTAAAAGTATAAAGGATAACTGATTAGTCTCAGGATGCGGGAATGGAAATGTGAAAAAAGCATAAAAACAGTGAGAAAGCACAGAATAGTAAAAACTGAAGGCATAAAAATCGGTTTGCACATTTGCTGTAAGTGGACTCAACTCCTAAGTTGAGAGGCAGACGCTGAGTTGAGATCGAATGAAAAAAGAAAAATCAATCTGAGTGCACAATACAGGAGACGTACCCAGAACGTAAAGACACGGAGACATCGAAAGTATTCGGATGGAAGAGCGACGAGCCAGCTGCTAAACAAGACAACGTTGTCACATTCACATTGGACAACTGCTTTCCAAGGAAAGGAGAAGAATTAGGCATAATGATGCGGTCTCCGTGATGTGAAAAGTAACCATTCTTTGGAAATACGTGACGATTTTAAGCTTGAAGTGATGATACAGTCTCAAACAATACACAGGGAAAACTTGATTGAATTATATGGAGAATTGGACAAATCCATAATGATTCTGGGAGATTTTGCCTCACTGTCAGTATCAGATCCAATAGACTGAAACATAGAAAGACATAGATTATTTAAACATCTTTTGGGACGCCTGGGTGGCCCAGTCGGTTAAGCGTCCGACTTCGGCTCAGGTCGTGATCTCACGATGCGTGGGTTCGAGCCCACGAACGTTAAAAGGATTTTAAAAAATAAACATCTTTTGAAACTCTCTAAGATACAAAAAGCATACTCTGTACCCAGTAATTAGTGAATATATATTTATTTCTAGTATACGTGGCCACATTTGCAAAAATTGACCATTGATTAACCCATAAGACAAATTTAAGAAAATATGGAAGAATAACATACAGACCGCAATTTCTATCTACAATACAATTAAATGAGAGGATGGCCGCACAAGGGGCATGCGTTGTTCCAAGACCGCAACCCGAGAGGAGGATCCTTTCTGTCCCTGGTGTAAGAATCACGGGTGACAGGCCTAGAGAGGTCTCGCTTTTGTGGCTGGTTTCATTCTGTCGGTGCCAGCAACAGGCTAGACCTAATACGTGCTGGTGTCTACCTAGGGGTTGATCGTTGTCATTCACTTTTTTTTTTTAAGTTTATTTATTTATTTTGAGAGAGAGAAAGAGAGCGCACATGAGCTGGGAAGGGGCAGAGAGAGAGAGAGAATTCCAAGCAGGCTCTGCACTGTCCGAAAGAGCCCCACTCGGGGCTCGAACTCAACAAACCGTGAGAACACAACCTGAGCCGAAATCAAGAGTTGGACTCTTTTTTTTTAACGTTCTCTTTTAACGTTTATTCATTTTTGAGAGACAGAGACAGTGCAAATGGGGGAGGGGTGGGGGGGGATACAGAATCTGAAGCAGGCTCCAGGCTCTGAGCGGTCAGCACAGAGCCCAACACGGGGCTTGAACTCATGGACCTCGAGATCATGACCCGACCGAAGTTGGACGCTCAACCGACTGAGCCACCCAGGTGCCCCTGTCATTCTCTTTGTGAAGAGAATCCAGGAGGAGGAGGAGGAGGAAGGCGGGGCCGTAGCCTGGCACTATGACATTGGAGAGGAAGAGCTGAGATTCCAAAAATTCACCCAAAGCACATGAATTCCTATAGTTTCTGCCCTTGCACGACTGAGGCGTGAACAGGAGCCCTACCCAAAATACAGAAACCCCCGGAGTTAAATTTGCAGAAAACAGGCAGGAGTTGAACTTACTCAGAATAAGTCCTCGGGAAATATCAAGCCCACAAAACAAACGGACTGAAAGTTTTCCCCTTGTTACCAAGCTGGTCTAGCATCATTCGGCAGGAATCAGAACAGGCCTGGACGCTGCTTGGGAAGCACAGAAGGGCTTCCTCTGGTGGCCCTGGGTGTGACGGGAAAGCTGGCCCTGCTTTTCCTTTGGGGGAGGGACAGGCAGTCTTGTACACCTGCTTCAGGGTCCGGGATTCAGGACTTTCTAAAAAAACGTGAAAGCCTTGAGGGGCTTCCCTGATGCGGCCTCCGTGAATCCCCATAATTATGGCAAAGAGGTTTTCAAAACAAAACCTTATTTTAACGCACCATGTAAACATATTTTATTTCCACGCATAATATCACCTATTACCGTGCACAGGCTAACATGCTTCGAGAAGATGTGTTACAGAAAAAGTGAAGTTTGGAGATCCTGGCCGTAATGTGTGTGTGTGTGTGTGTGTGTGTGTGTGTGTGTGTGTGTGTGTGATGGTGTGTGTAAAAATGGACTCTCTTTACAGCCTTGCCTTTCCTTTAAAAACAGGGTGTTCTCTGCGTGCATCAATCTCTGCTCCTACTTGGTGATCCCTGAAGTAAAAAAAAAAGCCCTTGGGGTGCCTGGGGGGCTCAGTCAGTTAAGCATCCAATTCTTGGTTTCGGCTCAGGTCATGATCTCGCGGTTTGTGAGTTTGAGCCCCGCGTTGGGCTCTGCGCTGACAGCTCAGAGCGTGGAGCCTGCTTCCGATTCTGTGTCCCCCTCTCTCTCTGTCGCCCCCCCACTCATGGTCTGTCTCTCTCTGTCTCAGAAATAAATTAAGCATAAAAAAGAAAAAGATGCAATATCAGTATCCATTCTTTTTTCCTTTTAGATCGGCTTTTTTTTTTAAGAGCAGTTTTATGTTCATGGCAAAAATGAGCGGAAAGCCAGAGTTCTCCTATGCCCCCCAGTCTCCCACCCCCACACCTGGCGCCCCCACGAGGAACATCTTGCACTAGACTGGTACGTTTGTGGCAGCCGAGGAGCCTACGTTGGCCCATCATCACCCCACCATAGCTGACACTGTGGTCCACTCTTGGTGGGGTCCGTCCTGTGGGTTTGCGCAAACGGGCACCGATGGGTATCCACCGTTGAAGTATCGTGAGACGAGTTGCACTGCCCTGAAAATCCTCTGCTGTGTCTGTTCACCCCTGCCCGCCACCCACCCCCTGGCGACCACTGATCATTTTACTGCCTCCCTAGCGTCGCCTTTTCCAGAAGGTCACGTAGCTGGTAAAATACAGTGGGTAGCCTTCCTCGATTGGCTTCGTTCCCTTAGGAATATGCCTCTAAGACGGTTTCATTTTTAGAAGTTCTTAAAATGTCCTTCTCACCCCCCAGCCTGGGGGAGGGGGCGGGCTTCCTCCAATTCTTACATTTCTTTGTCTCATTCCCACCCCTACCCCCCCATCTCAGGACTTCAGTCTGTAGTTCCTCGTTATTATTATTATTTTTAATGTTTATTTCTTCATTTTGGAGAAAGAGAGATAGAGAAGGAGTGGGGAAAGGGCAGAGAGAACGGTTAGACAGAATCCCGAGCAGGTTCCGCACTGTCAGCACGGAGCCCGGACGCGGGGCTCGAACCCACGAACCGCGAGATCATGACCTGAGCCGAAATCAGCAGTCGGACTCTGAACTGACTGAGCCACCCAGGCGCCCCACGACAGGCTCGTTCTTTTTTCCTCGGTTATGCACAGGTCTGCCTGCAGCCAGAGCTATGTCCTTGGGGAGGGATTCTGTGAACACAAAACTCTCATCTGTGCACCCTCCACAACTGCTCGATGCGGGGGAGAGTTGGGAACTGACACTTGTCTGACCTGCCCTTCCCCTGCCCTTGCCCCGTGACCTTCAAGAGCTCTCTGTTGTCCAATGGAAAAAAACAACAGCACCTTAGTTAGGCTTTCCCGGCACTCATGACGGGCTTTCAACCAGCCCTGCTAATAACCTCATTCGCTTCCTTCCTTTCCGTGGAAGCCAACCAAATCGGGTCGCTCGGTGTGCTTCCTCGCTCGGCATCTTTGCTCACACTTTCCTTTCTGTCCGGGATGCTCTTACCGGCCATCTGTGCCATCAGAAGCCACCTACACCCGTGTCACGGCTCAGATGCCCCCTTTCTGCACAGCCTTCCCTTCTCACTTCAGGGAGCGATCCCCTTTTCCTTTTCTTAAAAGAAGGGTGTTTCGTTTTTATTTTTGTCCTCGATGTGTTCCAATGCATAATTGCGTGTAAGGATCCCCTGCCTCTGAGATCGAAGGCTCCCGAGGAGAGAGCTACGACGTCTTGTTCACCTTGGGTATCTTTTAGAGGCGAGTAATATGTATTTAAACGGAGCACCTCGTAAGATTGACGGAAGGCACACTGAGCCCCAGAGGAGTGGAAGGCGGGTTTGGAGGCTCTTGGGGGAGCAGAAGTGGTCGGAACATGCGGCATCAGCCCTGGTGGGTGACGGCAAGACAAGTGAATAATACAGTCACCTGGGGCAGTGGGGGGCAGCCCCAGGGGAAGAGGAGAGGTTGACAGCAGCCTTCTCCAGCTTTACAATGTTGTCTCGGGCTGGCCCCGAGTGCGGGCACGGGGAATTCTGCTGGGGAGAGCGAGGGAATTTGCTGGAAGCCCGTGTTACAGCTCATAACACTACATCTGAGTCTTTGGCGGAAAGTAGCCCGTTACCATTTCCCTTGGGTGGCTCAGAGTCACAGCATTGTGGAATGTTAGAACTGGAAGGAAATTGACAGAGGATGTTGCCAAGCCCCTCAGGGTTATGGGCAGGGAAATTCAGACCCAGAAAGGTTAAACCGCTCTCCCAAGGTTACACAGAGGTACGTAGCAGAGCCTCAGTGCCCGTCACTTGCCTGCGTTTAGGCTTCCATTACCCAAAATCGAAGATGAAGACACACTGATTGCCCAGAGCTTGGTTGTTTTGGCCACTCGGTGACGTTTACTGTCTCGTCCTATGAGCGTCGTCTTTTAAAATCTGTGCCGGAAGAGGGTAGGTGCGTTGCGGGGAACCATGACGTCTTTCTTTCGCAGGAGACCGAGGACGGGGAGGTGGTGATTCCAAGGATCATTCCTCCTGACACTGGGTTCCGGGAAGAAAGCTGGATGTGGACACTGTCTAGGCGGGTGACACCTGCGACTATGATTTCCGGTCCATTCCGAGGGCCTCTGGGCTTGGCATGAAGAACAGTCTACGAAGGTGGGACTATCCAGGACTGCCGAGGAGGGCGGCTTTAGAATGAACGTGGAGGGGGGTGGGAAATCTCATCCCCATGGAAACAGCAATGGTGGCCTTGGATCGTGAGCAGAGCCCAGGTAATTAAGCGGATCAGAGATTAAAATAGAGCCACACAGGGATCCGCCTAATGGGTCGGAAGGGGCTCGGGATGAGAATGTGGTCATGGCCTAAGACCACATCCCAAAGAAACAGCTGTGTGAACCGGTTGACCTTCGAGGCCACTTTGAAAGTCGTGGCCCCGGATCGCACACCCCTGTGCACGGACGCACAGCCCAAGTGTGTTCACGACGAGGGCACTGCCTGCGTTTAACCAAACTCCCCATTTAGCTGCTGAGGACTGTGGGGTATACTCCACGTTTCGTACCCTAACTCTCCTCGGATAACCGGAGGACCCCTAAAACTAGTGGGTACCAGATATCTAGAACCTTCGGTTTGATTTGCAAATAGGTGCCTGGTTGGGGTCTGGGGCATCGTCCTCTGTACCTGCCCTCCGTCCCACTTCTGAGCGGAAACTCCTGAACTCTGTGTCTCACTCAACCTTCAAACCAAGTTGGTAACAAGGCAAACAAAACAAAATCCTTGCTGTAAAACACCTACCCACCCCCATTTTATTTGACCTTATTTTAAATGTTTATTTATTTATTTTGAGAGCGAAGGTGAGAGAGAGGGAGAGTGCACATGAGCGGGGGAGGGGCAGAGAGAGAGGGAGAGAGAGAACCCCAAACAGGCTCTGAGCTGTCAACCTGGAGCCCCACGTGGGGCTCAAACTTGCGAACCGTGAGATCATGACCTGAGCCGAAGTCAAGTGTCGGTCGCTTCACCGACGGAGTCACCCAGGCACCCCCCCCCCCATTCATCCCCATTTTAAAACATGTAGTTTGGATTTGGAAGTCAGCTGGCATCGAACAGCTCTTGGTCAAGTTGTCCAACTAGAATGGTAACTAGAAATCATCGGATTCTAGTTGTAACGAATCTAGAGCATATGCAAATTGAAAAAAAAAAAAAAACCCACAGAACAGAGATTTGTGTGGATCCGAATAAATTGATTAGCAGCAACAGGTAAGCCAATTCTCCTTACCTGCACCTTGCATTTTGGAAAAAAAAGAAAAAGAAAGGATGATGAATTTGCATGTCTTGTACGAAACCAACAAAGACCCTGCTTGTGACGAGGGGACTTACTTCTCACAAAAAGAAGGGGGAAATTAGAACATCACTGAACAAAAGCCCGATGATATTGGTTTCACACCAAGGTTCCAGTGCAAATCAAAGGTGTATTCCAATTTAATTAATATTACAAACAATTAGGGGATTTTATTAGCAAATGCTATTTGTGGAAACTCGTACAAATGAAAACAACTTTCTAGATCTCCGGGAGTATGTTTGAGACTCTCGCATTTCCTGGTTTTTAGAAAGTCTTTCGGGGAGCAAAAAAAGAGAAAGAAACTAGATTTTTTTTTTCATTTCAATGCTGCCTGATGCTCTCAGGGCTGTAACATGAATATCTCAGATATCTGCCGTGAAAGCTGACTTTTGGTTAGAGAACTATCTCTCCCTCCGAACAATTTTTCCGCGCCCCGCCTACCCGCCCCGCTTTTCTCTTTATTAGAATGTTAACCTGCAGCTTTCGGGGGGGGGGGGGGTGTTGTTGTCTTTTTTCCTTATCCGCATTTACATAAGTTGCTTCTAAAGTCAGAGAAAAACACAAGCCGCTCAACTATCTTGACATCTTACCAGCAGGAGAGCGCAGAAGTCGCCAGAATGAGCAGGCTCCCCGCTTTCCCTGCTTTTCAGCGACGCACATGCTCTGTGTCGTCTGCACGGACCCAGGCCTCTCCACCCAGGGGGCCGCCCTTCGCTGAATGTTCTGCTCAGGGTCACGCAAGGGTGGCCATGTCTTTGCGTGGCCTGCACAGTGTCTCAGACATCAGCCTAGATCCCAGAAAATTCCAAATCGAGGGCTGGTCGTTCAAATATCCAATTTGGAGCCGCGTTCCTGGGTCGCAACACGCGTTTTCTCCGGAGTTTCCCTGCTGCTTGTTGTTCTAGGCCGGGGGGGGGGGGGGGGTTCTCGAAGGGTGGTGGGGGCCCAGCAGCATCCGGGCATTTGTCAGCCATGCTGATTCCCAGGCCCCAGGCCCACTGAATCAGAATCTCCGGGGTGGGGGCCTGTGTTTTAAGAAGGCCGGCATGTGGTAACCACCCATTTAATGTTTATAAGAACCCTGTTCTACCAGGGAGGAAGATGAGACTCAGAAAAAGCCAGCAATTTTCCCGAGGCTTCCATAGCTAGGGACTGGGGGAGCTGGGAAGCCAGATCAGGCGGCTCAGCCTGGTCTGTGCCCCCGAGCACGCGGCAGGACGCCTCTTTGCTGGGCAGGTGCCCGCGATAGTCTGGAGACAGTATTCGGCCTCCCCAGGTTTGGCCTTGGGACTTCCGGTATCTGGCTCCTGTTCACCTTCTGGATGGTTCGATTACGAGACATTTTGGGTGACCCGTCACCTTTTCTATCCCCAACAAGGTGCCCGAGGGAGGACCGGAGGCACATTCTGTGGGCATCTTCCGTGATGTAAAGGCTCGTTCACAGGGTGACCTGGGCTTTGTTGGCCCCTGCAACACAACTCTTGCCTGGATAGGGACCCTTGCTTGCCAAGATCCTAGTCTCTCTCTCACCCCTGCCATTTGGCTGTCTGGGTCACCAGCATTTGCTGGCTCTTTACTTACTGTGATGTGTGCTGCGGTCACACTCTGTCGCCCTCTGAATTTCCCTTTCAGCCGAGAGAGGGAGTGTTCTCTCTCGCCCATTCCTGTATTTCTCAGCCGACCACCTTCATGCAGGGGAGGTTCGTGGTTAACCAAGAGGGACTGAGAGCCAAGTGGTTCTGCCGCTCCTAGCCATGTGACTGTTCTTGGGGACGCTGTTTAACCTCTCTGTGACTCAGTTTCCTCATCTGTAAAATGGGGTGATATTAGCAACCGTCTCCCGTGTTTGTTATGACTCAAGTCCAGAGTCGTCCACGGTTTTGCTGGCCCCCGTAGCCCCGGCGGTGTTTAGGGGCATTGTGTCCCCGCCGTTTAGTCCGTCAAGGTTGTGATTTAAGTGAACGTGGGGGCAACGCGTGGGATGTCACGGAAATCCCCTTTCCCGGTGACCTCATGTGACGCAGTTGGGAGGCTGCTTCTTTGTGAACTCTTCTTCTTGGGGTTGGTTTTGTTTGACCACAGATCTCCACCGCAGGCGGGTGGGAGGCTGGACCCACAGGTAGGGGTCAGAGATGGCTGCGTCAATGTCATGTTGGCAGAAGAGCCTAGAAGGCGGCCAGCGCCAATTGGGGTTTATGTTTAAAGACCAGGCTCTCCGCTGCTCTCTGTGTCTGCCTCCCACGCCTTCACTCCCACCGTCCCTACTAATAAGACAAACCCGGGGGCTCGCTCTGAGCCAGGCATTGTTCTCGAAGGGGCACAAGGGACCCTGCCGTGGGCAGGTGTCGTGGAGGAGAGGCGAAGCCAGCAGAAAGGGACTCCCAGAAATGAGCCGCCCCTGACGTTGTGTTTCTGGGACTGTGGAAGTGATCTCCCCTGCACCTGTGACTCAGGCTGAGCCTGTGTGACAGTGGGGACGGGCGATGGCTCCCGGGCTGCCTGGCTCCCAGGAGGGTCCGTTTGTGTCCTGTGTCACATGTAGGCAGTTACAGGGATGGGTAAAGTCGACCAGGTATGTCCAAATATGCCTGCCTGCTTGTATCTCCTCCTTCCTGGTCCTCCCCGACCCTCCTCCCGGGTGTCTGGAAACTCTGTGCCCCCGACCTGCACTTACGTGTGCTTGGCACAGAATCAGCCCCTGTCACGGTCCTCTGTTTTGGGAACCACAGTGTGTCCTCCATAAAGAAACCAATTCCAGCCCCTAGGGACGGGACGTGGGGGGCAGACACTGGGGAGGAGCCCTCCTGGGACCCCAGAACTCACACCAGTGGGTGGCCTTTTCTTCCTGTAGAGAGGAGACCAGCCCCTTCCCTTCCCCTCAAAGTCTGCTGGAAAGTCCTGCCCTTGAAACCCTCCCTCCCACCCCCTACCCCGCCGCCTGCCTGCCGAGCTCGCTTCCCCTCCCCAGACCCCGGTAGAGCAAGGACGGGGACCTGATGAAAGACCTCATCGCGGTAGCCGGGCCATCGGGTGTTCATCATCTCGTGACACAGGCGTACCGAAACGGAACATTCCCGTATTTTAAACTTGCAGAGAATCGTGCTTTAATATAATTATTTTTGAAAGATTCTTCACCAGAAAGGCTAATAACAGCACCCGGAAGCGGACAGCCTCTGATCCTTGACCTCATTGATATGTAAAGTGCCCTGTGCCCGCACCTTGGGGTGTGTGGCCACTTCCCCAGGCAACTGAGTCCCCTTGGTGCCTGCTTTACCGGGCAGGTGCGTCTGGTCACCTGCAGTTCCCAGGCTCCTCCCTGAGAAGGCGCCCTCCCCGGGACGCCCGCCAGCCCAGCCCGTCTCTAGCTTCTCCAACAGGACAGCAGGAAACCAGAGCAACAGGACGTGACATTTTTCAAGCCCGGGACCCTGGGCCAGCCCTTTGCTGCCAGGATCCGGGGCTCCCGCTTCTCCAGAGGGTCCTTGCGGAGTGGAGAGAGGTCCGTGGAAATCCGTCCGGAAGCACAGCTTCCGCCTGACTTCTTGTTACCCGCTTTCGGCCTTGAAGCTGATCTTCCTTTGAACACTGGTGCCGACGGCTTAACGGGCCCCGAGGGGCTGGCGGGGTACAATTAATAAGCCCCGCAGGAAGCGTGGTGCTCGGCAAGGCGATGCCACTTGGCCAAAGGGCCGAGCTGGGAGGTTAGCTACCGGCCCTTTGGCTCCCTCCTCGGAACTCGGAGAGCCCGGCTGTCGATAACCCCAGTTGTCGATAACTCAGCCCTCGCGGACGGGTCGCTCATCAGAGCCTTGTCTGGGACCCCGCCCCCTTGCGCCCCACTGAAGGGTGTACCAGGGCTGTAGGACCCACCTGTCCTAGGTTTCTGGGGGAGATATTTGGGGAGCCCGGCGGGGCTCGTAGGGGGCACGGGGCCGACACTCTCTGCCTGTGGCTGGACCCAGAGGTCTGAGAGATCGCCATGGCTCAGGGCACGTGAAGCGGGGGGTAGGAGCGATGTTGGCCAATGTCCACATTTCAGAGTCAGCGGAGTGAAAATCCAGGGAACCCGTAACCTTGGGGAGTGAGAGGGGTTTGTGGCAGGGACGGCTCTTAGTAACCGAATGGCCGTTTTTTTCTTTTCTGAGATGGGACAGGGGTCTCGGCCCGCGTCCCTCTGTTGCGACGGTCGGCCAGTTCATCAGGGTTCACCTAGCACCCGGGTGAGCAGGAAGGAGGGAGACACCACGAAAGAGGGGGCAGGCGATCGGAAGCCATGTTCGACCGGGCCTCGGAACACCTGGGTTTCGATCCCGGAAGGCACATTTCCAGCTGGGTGCTCTGGGACAAAGCTGTTGAAAACATCTGCTTCACGGTCACGTTGTGGAGGTTAAACAGCCCTGTAAAAGGAACACACCTGATGTCGAGTGAGGAGTACATAAGCTCCTTGCTTTTGAGAAATTCCTAATTTCTGAGTTTGAGAGATAATCTGATCAAGAGCCTCATGCCTGGGGCGCCTGGGTGGTTCAGTCGGTTAAGCGTCTGATTCTTCATTTGGGCTCAGGTCCCGATCTCACGGTTCATGGGTTCATGGGCCCTGCATCAGGCTCTGCACTGGCAGGGCAGGGCCTGCTTGGGATTCTCGGTCTCTCTCCCCGGTTCTGTTTGCCCCTCCCCGGCATGTGAGCACTTTCTCTCTCTCTCTCTCTCTCAGAATAAATTAGAAAACAAGAACCCCGTTCCCTCCAATATCCGTTTATTAGAAGGACTCGGTGACGAAGGAAGATTGGAGGCAATGCTGCATTTGAGGAAGCTGGTATGATGGAGTGGGTGGTTTCGAGAGGGTAATCCAGGCAGACTTCCTGGAAGAGGTGAGTTTCTTTTCTTTTTTTTAACGTTTATTTATTTTTGAGATGGAGAGAGACACAGCATGAACGGGGGAGGGGCAGAGAGAGAGGGAAACACAGAATCGGAAGCAGGCTCCAAGCTCTGAGCTGTCAGTGAGGCTCCAACCCACCCTCCCGGCTCCTGGCCGCCCGCCTCGGGCCGGTCTCCTCACCTCCCACTCCAGCAAGGATCAGAGGTTCAGTTGAGGCTATTTTCAACTAGACGGCCTGATCTGGTTACAATAAGAAAGCGGCCTGAAAATGGGGGAACATGGGGTGCGAGGCGACTGCCCCAGGCCCAGATTTGTTTGAGTGAGCCTGGAAGTGAAAGCCGCAGGGTCACGATGGGTTTAGAGGCATTTCCCCAGACCGCTGGGGTGTTTCTTTCTCTAGCTGCCTGGCCGGGATAAAAGCAGCCTTGGGCGGGGGCCTGCCCAGCCTGGGGAGGCCCGTGACCCCCTCCGGCACTGTTCGTCCCCCAGCACCAGAAAGCCTGCATCACTGTGGGTCCCCGTGTGTGGGTCCCACTTGTCTCCCACTGACTGGTTCAAGAACTGCCGTGAAGGCAGAGACAGACTCCCCACTATGGAGTTGGTTTCATTGCGCCGTTAGAGGCCGTGCCTCCTCCCCGGGCCTGATAGAGCAGCTACTGAATAGACTCCCCTCGCCTCCTCCCCCAGGAGGCCTCCCCTGCCAGGAAGGGGTCCCATGCTGGCTTCAATAATGAGCCGACCGAGGCGCCACAGATTGTAGTTCGTCCTGAAGTCCATGGTGGGTACGGGGGACGAGAGAGGGTTGTAGCCAAGACTGACGTGGCTTGGGAGCTCCACCTCTCTGTTGGCGCAATTCTAGAGGCCAGGGCGGAGGGGCAGCTCTGGAAGATTCCATTGGTCCAGCAGTGGGCAGCTGTGACACAATAGGGAAGAGGTATTTGGTCTCTGCTTCTGGTTCCTGGCACACAGATGATGTGATGAGGCAGGCTCCGGGTCCGAGCCGTCAGCCCAGAGCCCGACGCGGGGCTCGAGCTCATAAACCGCGAGATCGTGTCCCGAGTTGAAGTCGGATGCTTAACCGGCTGAGCCACCCGGGTGCCCCCAACAGGTGCCCTCCTTAATGCCCATCACCCATTTAGCCCAACCCCCTACCCACCTCCCCTCCAGCAACTCTCGGCTTTTTCTCTACAGTTAAGAGGGTCTTATGACTCGCTTCCTTCTCTGTTTTTATATTATTTTATTTTTCCTTCCCCTTCCCTGCGTTCATCTGTTTTGTTTCGTAAACTGCACCCAGGAGTGAAATCATATGGTATTTGTCTTTCTCTGACTGACTTATTTCGCTCAGCATAATACCCTCCAGCTCCATCCACATCATTGCAAATGGCAAGCTTTCATTCTTTTTGACGGCTGAGTAATATTCCAATGCGATATATACCACATCTTGTTATCCATTCATCAGCCGATGGATATTTGGGCTCTTTCCATACTTTGGCTGTTGTCGACAGTGCTGCTATAAACACGGGGGTGCGTGTGCCCTTTCGAATCAGTATTTTTGTATCTTTTAGATAAATACCTAGCAGTGCATTTTGAACTTTTTGAGGAGCCACCAAATTATTGTTCGCACGGGGGTAGGCCATTTTACATTCCCACCAGCAGCGTTCGGAGTTCTGATTTCCCCACATCGTCAACAACACTTATTATTTTCTGTAATTATTACCCTCCTGGTGGGTGCGAAATGGGAGCTCACCATGGTTTTGATCTGCGTTTCGTACCTGTTGCTTATCTGCGCGAACTCGACTTTCTATGACGGACACATTGGAATGACGTTTAACTGGTTCGGAGTACTCTTGTCAAGGAAGATACTGATAATACCACGTGGCTGACTTGTTGGCTAGTAGAAAACTAAGCGTCCATTTTGCTCCCGTGGCAGAACCGGACCTTGGAGTGATACCTGGGAGCCGGAAATCAAGGATAGTTGTTGGGATGTTCATTTAGTCAACAGACACCAACCGAGCATGTCAGGTGCCTGTGGCATTATGCCGGGCACTGGGGACGCGACAGGGAGATTCGGTCCCTGCCCTCCAGGTGTTCAAAGTCTAGTGAAAGAATTAAACTCTGACCTGAGGCTAAGCTACAGAGAAGGGCAATGGGTGTCCCATGCGTTAGGCTTCCCAGGGCTCGGGTGGAGATTTGTGCAATCCTGTCTGTTGACGTCTTGTTCCCTCCTCTGACCCTTCACGTCATAGCTCGTGCAGGGGCACCCGAGTCACAGGTGGAAGATGAGATCGGGTCCGGGCACGGCTGGAGATCATTGATCCCACCTTGGGGTGGAAGAGTCTGGATTCCCATGACGAGTGTCCGGGTTGGCAGAAGAACCAACAGTGGATAGAACTGGCTTTGCCCTCACGTTCCCAGGAGATCACGTCCAGTGGGTGGAGCACGGTGGAAGGTTCTAGGTTGCGGGGTGGAGGAACGCTCAGGTGTCAGTGGCTGACAGGTACTGGCCACCTGGGAGACACGTGGGACAAAGTCTGGCCACCAGAAGAGAGCGGTAGCAGACCGAGTTAGGGCGGCAGGGTTTTAGCCGCACTGTCCGCAGCTCAGAACCGGGTTCCTCAGCCCCGGCAGAAAGCCAGGGGACAAGATGGGTTGGAGAAAGTTACCACCCAGAGGGCTGTGTGGCTATGGCAGGTGCACAGCCAATTGCGTCCTTACTCGCCGAGAGCGCTAAAGTGAGGCATGCCACACACACGGCCGAGCTGGTCGGTACTGGTGTGGGGACTGGCCGGGGTGGAGTTGATAAGGACGTCCGTGCTGACACCGGGGTGCCATCCTGCGCATTCTTGGTTCCATTACTTTGGTGTTTGAGCTGACTTCTAAAAGTCCACCTTGCACGCAAAGGTGAAGTGCAGTGAACGTGCAAGTTGCTCTCATGATTTTTTAAAATATAGGGGCGCCTGCGGGGGGGGGGGGCTCCGTCGGTTAGGCGTCCGACTTTGGCTCAGGTCATGATCTCACAGTTCGTGAGTTCAAGCCCCGCGTCGGGCTCTGTGCTGACAGCCCAGAGCCTGCTTTGGGTTCTCTGTCTCCCTCTCCCTCTCTGCCCGTCCCTCCCCCCCCCCCCCCCCCGGCTTGTTCTCTCTCTCTCCCTCTCTCAAAAATAAAAGAATAAACATTAAAAAAATTTAATATCTAAATTATGGCTTCTTAGAACAAGGGATCAAATGCTCCTTCCTGCTCCCAACACACACACACACACACACACACACACACACACAGTGACATAATAGTCAATGCATTTGAATCAATCTTAAGAGATCTTTAAAAAAATGTTTATTTATTTTTGAGAGAGAGAGAGAGAGAGAGAGAGAGAGCGCATACATGTGAGTGGGGGAGGGGCAGAGAGAGGGAGACAGAGAATCCCAAGCCGGCTCCACACTCTCAGTGCAGAGCCAGACAAGGGGATTGAACTCATCAACTGTAAGATCATGCCCTGAGCCAAAAATCAAGATAAGGGTGCCACCCAGGTGCCCCCAACAGATTTTAACACATAGTAGCAATAATCATTATAATACTGATAATAATTGCCAGCTAATGTATTTTAAGAGCCTAGGGCATGTCAAGCACTATGCTCAGCACAAATCCCAAAGGGAATGTTTCCAGGGGCCGGAACAGTTGTCTGGAAATCAAACCACATAGAGAGCTGGGTCAGCCCTGTTCCCTCTAAAAACAGATCGAAGGTTGGCTTTCCAACCTTCTATGCCTTCAAGTTAGTGCGAGGGAGGCGAGAAAACTTTACCTTCTTATTTCGGGCAAGAAAATGGTGGGGGTGTGTACAGAGTTCATTGCGAATCCCAAGTGGTCCCCCATCATGCGTAAGGGGGCAGATGATCCAACCATCAGTTGTTTTTGGAGATTAGTCTTTCTTGCTGGGGGAAGATCATGAGCCCTACGGGACATTTTATTTTATATATAAATATAAATATAAATATATATCTATTGTATTTATGTTATTTCTTAGGGAAATATTTATTTATTTTATTTCAGAGGGAAAGAGAGAGAATCTCAAGTAGGCTCCTTCACAAGGAGCCCAACACAGGGCTCGATCCCACGACCCTGGGATCATGACCTGGGCTGAAATCACGAGACGGACGCTCAAGCCACTGAGCCACCCAGATGCCCCAAAGAAAGGCCCTTAAAGGTCATTTTAGCCTAAGTCAAGAAATGATCACTATTAAGTGATCAAGGCATTTGGGAATGCTAAGTGTCAGAACCCTGAAGAAGGAAACGAGAGTCATGTTTTCTAACAGTGGCAGCTTAGGGACCCCGAGGTCTTTTCCAAACAAGGCGGTTGAGCATAAATGATGAGGGATGTGTTGAATTGGCGAACAGTTGGGTGTAGTGGAAAAAATTTCGCCTTTGAAGGTAGAAGGCCAGAATTCAAAGAACATGTAGTTGGGAAAAATCCCTTTGTGGTAAGACCCCAGTTAGCTTGATGCCTGCCGTGTGTGTGTGTGCTGAGTTGAAACCACGGTCTGGGGACGCCTGGGTGGCTCAGTCGGTTAAGTGTCCAACTCCTGATTTCTGGCTCAGGTCATGATCTCATGGTTCGTGAGTCTAAGCCCCTTGTCAGGCTCCAAGTTGACAGGGCTGAACCTGCTTAGGATTCTCTGTCTTTCTCTCTGTCCCTCCCCTTCTTGTTCTCTCTCTCTGTCTCTCTCAAAATACGAAAGAAAGAAAGAAAGAAAGAAAGAAAGAAAGAAAGAAAGAAAGAAGAAAGAAAGAAGAAAGAAAGAGAGAAAGAGAAAAAGAAAGAAGAAAGAAAGAAAGAAAGAGAAAGAAAGGAAAACTATGCTCTGGAAAACCCTATGTGACCACTGAGTTTGACCTGTGGGCATGGTTCTCCCTCAGAGTCTCTGAGTTTGGTTCATTTGCTGCAACAACATGTCTGAGGCTTCAGATCTCCTAGGATTTCTGATGCTTTATTTACTTATTTTTTAAATGTTTATTTATTTATTTTGAGGGAAAGAGAGAGAGTGTGTGTGCACTCATGAGTGGGGGAAGGGCAGAGAGAGAGGGAGAGAAAGAATCTCAAGCAGGCTCCACGATCAGCACGGAGCCCGATGTGGGGCTCGACCTCACAACCCCAAGGTCACGACCTGAGCCCATATCGTGTCTGATGCTTCACCGACTGAGCCATCCAGGCATCCCAAGACTCCTGACGCTTTAACTGGGGTGTTGCTTCACGGTGAGGTCATCTGGGGCTTCCAGAGCCAGAATGAATGAGTGCAGTCAAGTGGGAAACTAGGGCACGGTGAAGGTGTGCGTTGGGTAGACCTTGTTGATGGGTCATGAAAGCTAAGCCCAGATATAGGTGGGCCAGGCTTTGAAGGACACATCGAGCTTAAGCAAGCATGGCGGTCAAAGAGGTGCTCAGATTCTAGAACAAAGCCCACGGACGTCTGACAGGGAGGAAGGAAGAGTTTGGGAGCAAGAACGTAGGAATCTGCACCACGGGGTGGGTTGCGTGCAAAGGGCTGATAACCTGCACTTACGGACGCCTTTGGGTGAATCCTCAAGGCACACTCCTTAGAAGCAAGAGGGAGGAGGGGGACATGGCCATCAGTTTGCTTCTGGAAGCCCCTCCTACCTCTGAATTCCGAGGCCATGTAAACCTGGCACACAGAAATATCAATACGACTGGACCTGGCTCCCTGTTAACGTTGACGCTTCATGGCCGCCAAATTCTATAATACATGAGATGTGATATCAAGAAGTTCCGAGCTACTGCCTGGAGGTCCCTGGGCTCAATCTCGTTGGGCTCCTAGCGTCAGCCCTGGGAAAAGATGAGAGGAAGGCTGTAGAAAATCAGCCCCCTTGTTCAGTTTGCTGCTTCCAACGTGTACTTGATTGTACGGGTGCCCTGAGATTTTAAAACGTTAGCTACCTTTAAATCAAGTTGGGCACCTTATAAATCAAAATGATAAATGATTGATAAATAAATTGTCATTGCTACAATTAGATTTTCCATTATACTTGTGCGCTATAATTTAAAATGTAATTTCCCTTGAAGGCCATAAAGGCACGGTAGTAATAGGGTGTCACAACGTATTAGGGGGCATGTTCAGGTGTTGTGGCTGCGATCGTGCCTTGATGAAGTACAGGACTGAGCTGTAGGGTTTAACACGAGAGCGCGTGTTCGGCTGTGGGTTCGGGGGTGGACCGGATCACGTTCAAGGCACCGGGTGTCGCAGCCAGACAAGCAGGAAATTTAAGGGGAAAGAGACCCTCCAAATGGAGAGGGGGGGAAAAAAACGGATTAGCGAGGGAATGAACATCGGACGGGGGTTGAATATCTCTGGGCCATTCGTGGCTTGGTCCGGAACCAGCTGCCTTGTTTTCCGAGGCAACTCCCCTGCCTTTCCCAGGAAGAATTGAATGAGCTCTATCATGAAATATGAATGCCTTTTCCACCACTCAGTTTCCCCAGTGAGCAGTGGGGAGACCGAAGCGCTGGTAACCCGCTAAACCCAGATCTCTGGCAGTGAGGTTTAGGGCACCTGTGAGAAATGGTGATTGTGACGCGGCCGCGTCTACACCGGCTTTCGAACGTTTGGCGGCAAGGACGAAACAGTGTGCAATCTTCAGACGTGTTCTACAAAGGCAAGGCTCCCTAAACTTCTGATTCGGCGCCCGAAGGAAAGTGGCCAAACGAAGTCATATTTGAATACCCACGTGGGGGCTTCGCCTTGACGTGGGGATGAATTTTTTCCCTACGCTCGAAAGAGTTGAGGCCTCCCCTTCACCGTGACCACCACATGCTGTCAGGTTGGGGCGTACAGACAGACAGACCGATTCTACTTTCCGGTTCCTCAGGCACTTCCTTTGACCCCTTGGACAAAGTCCCCTCCTGGATGACTTCCAGTCCCCATGGACGACCATCTCCGTCAGGACCCGGTGTTCCCCGATCGTGACCCATCAGAACCCACAGGGTGTCGTCCCTGAAACAGGATAGACGGTTCAGAATTGAGAAGAGAGCCCTGGGCTGTCAGAGAAGGGTCAGGTTTCCGCAACCACTTTAAATCCTGATTTTCCCCCTCGCAGCTCATTAGTGCCATATCTCCACGTTGAGAGTCCGTTCCTAGGACTGGAGCAGAATGGATGTCACCAGGCCGGTGTTAAATCAACAGTCCCTGTGCTCACGGAGCCCCTTTGACCCGCGCTTTGGGGAATGACCTGAGATCATTACGGACTCAGCCGTGTGTGGCTGTGAGGGTCTATTTGGTGTCAGAAATCCTTATGCCTATTTATAATTCCTCATGTAACTCTCTCCGTGTCCCCAAATTGGCCATCAAGTGGTTCAATTGACCTTGAAATGTAGATTGTAAATTGTGACTTGAGAAAACCAGAGGTTCCAAGGTGATTTCTTACCCCCCAATCATGCCTTTTTCTTTCCTTTTTTAGTTTTCTATGGATTTTTTTTTTTTTTTTCCTACTCAGAAGGATACCTGTCATCTTACTCAGGCAAGGGTTTTTTTAGCAAGGGCTCTTGTTTGGGTTGTTCTAGCGACTCATTAAAATTAATGAATCTAGCTTCCTAGACGTTGATTAGAAGCTCTCATGGTGTAAGGGAGTTTATCAGAAGTGCTGTGGGGAGCAGGAGAATTTTTCCACCCTCTCTGTCCAGGACGGCAGAAATCTATGGGGAATCTATGGGGAATCTTCCCTTAAGATCCGTCGGAAGGTTCGACAGGACGTTTTTCGAATGAGTTAAGCTAGGACGGCACATTAGTGAGCACTGGGGCAGATCTGACCCTGTGTTTAAGGTTTCCAGAAGACCGTGCCCTTCACCGTGCCCTACCTTGTCTGCTTTGATTCAGAATTAGCTCCGATGTATTCTGATGCACTCTCTTATCCCCCCAAAGTGGCGTCCATTCTCTCTGCTTTGGTCTTTTTTTTTTTTTTTTTTTTAATGTTTATTCTCAAGAGAGAGACAGAGAGAGCTCGACTGAGGAAGGGGCAGAGAGAGAGGGAGACACAGAATCCGAAGCAGGCTCCAGGCTCCGAGCTGCCAGCGCAGAGCTCGACACGGGGCTTGAACTCACGAACCGTGAGATCACAGCCTGAGCTGAAGTCGGACGCCCAACCGACTGAACCACCCAGGAACCCCAATCTGCTTTCGTCTTTAGACTGCTTTCCATATTCCTTAGTCTGTTTCAGCTTCCAGAAGCAGTCTCCAAACCGTATTCCTCTCTGTCTCCCTTGCACCCAGAGCCTGGAAGATAAATTCTATTCGGTGGAAATGGATACATCTCTCCGGGCATCCTGTCCTTCCTTCTGAATTAATGCAAGGGAGAAAAATCACAAATAGGAACTTGGATGATAATGAATGCAGATTCGTGGACCTGGGAGATCCAGAGACTACCCAGGACTACCCCATCATGTTCCAGAGAAAGCAGCTGATTCGTACAGAGGACACGGGATTTGCCCAAGGCCCTATGAGCAGGTGCCTGGATGGACCCCAGGCCTCTCCATCCAGCTCTCTCCCCATCTTTTAATGGAATGTAGGGACCCCGAATCCTGTGCCACGGTGACGTGAGCCCCAAAGCACTGAAGTCTGTAAATTCCGGCGACTTGTAATTCAACAGTTATTGGATAAACCCCCTTAGGGTTGGACCTCATTTTGCCTGAGAGAGGTTGCATGTAAATCTAATCCCGCTTGAAAAAATAGAAGGAAAATTCTCTACTTCAACGAGCCTCATAGTCAGATCTTTCATGAAGCCAGGGCTCTTTCTCTTATGTGAAGAATTACAGCCAAATTAATCCGTTTTTATTCTCAGGTTCTGGAAAGGAAGGCGGTCCGGCCCTGAAGGGTCCTTAACAATGACCCAGACGGGAGGCGGCAGGTTTAAGAAGCTCAGATACCCTTTCAGTAGTGTGTCCTGGGATTGGGGTATTTATTTGGATTCCCTCCCCTCTCCCCACTCCCCTCTTCTTCATTCCTGTCTTTCTCTCTTTTTTTAAAAAAATTTTTAAACATTTATTTTCTTTTTTTTTTTTTAATTTTTTTTCAACGTTTATTTATTTTTGGGACAGAGAGAGACAGAGCATGAACGGGGGAGGGGCAGAGAGAGAGGGAGACACAGAATTGGAAACAGGCTCCAGGCTCTGAGCCATCAGCCCAGAGCCCGACGTGGGGCTCGAACTCACGGACCGCGAGATGGTGACCTGGCTGAAGTCGGACGCTTAACCGACTGCGCCACCCAGGCGCCCCCATTTATTTATTTTCAAGAGACAGAGAGAGACAGAGTGCGAGTGGGGGAAGGCCAGACAGAGAGGGAGACACAGAATCTGAAGCAGGTTCCAGGCTCTGAGCTCTAGGCACAGAGCCGGACGCAGGGCTCGAACCCACGAACCGTGAGATCATGACCTGAGCTGAAGTCGGACGCTTAAGGGACTGAACCACCCAGGCGCCCCCTGTCTCTCTTCAACAGCACGAAGGTGAAGGTGTTAATGAAGCCTTGATTATTTCCTGCCTGTCATTTGAAGACTATGCTACCGCTGTATGTTAACGAACTTGAGTTTAAATTAAAATAAATAAATAAGTAAATAAATAAAAATAGCCCCCTGTTTTCAGTTCAGCTGAGGGACGAGGAAGGGTGACATTTCCAGGCAGCCGGTGACTGGGCAAAGTGCCAGGTTCCCGGGGAGCCTTTGGTAAATATTCATCAGTGCTGCTGGCCATCCAGAAAACTCACACCCACCTCCAGAAAACTCCAGAACTGGCATCTATTAAGCGTCTCGTTAAGCCCAGTGCGCTGCTGAGAACTTTAGAATGAAAGGCGCCTGAGGCCCCTTTGCGGGCCCTGTGGTTCCGTCCCCCTCGCTGGGGCCAGCCCAGGCTCCAGAATGACATCTGTCTGCCTTCCTCAAAGCCACAGGCCAGGCCAAGGGCCCTGGAAAAACTCAGGCCGCGTGTGCGTGGTGGGGAGAGGCGCTCGCCCCGAGGGGACGCAGGAGTGAGAGTGTAAACCCCAAAGCTCCCCGTGAAACTCTTAGTGGTTCCCTCAATTCCTGCGGGGGCCCCAGACTTCCAGCGGCTTCGGAGAAACTTGGGTCCTTGAAAGTGTGCCTGCTTCTCTCCCGTCTTCTCCTCCAGCTGGGGACCGGGCTGCCTTCCCGCTCCTTTAAAGCACGGGCCTGCTGCGGCTGGGGGCTGGGATTTCTCGTTTCCAAGGAGGGTTCGGGGTGCAAACCCGCTGGATCCAGGCCCCGGGGTAATGGCTCTGTTGCTTGAGAATTCAATTGTTTCTCTTATTCATTCGCAGCTTATTCATTAAAGGACAAAGAAGGTCCTTTGATCTCTTGGAGGGCCTAGGGACTCCATTGCTTTTCCTAAAAGCAGAACCTTTCGGTGACTTGACCCGCATTTTTAAGTGACTTGGAGCCCAGGGAGCTTGGCCCTGGGCTGGTAATGCATATGCAAATGGCCGAGGGCTCTGACCTTCTGGCCCCAGGCCTGTTGGTTTATTTAGTCTTTGCTCATCTGTTTTGCTTTGCCGCTGAGCTCCACCAAGGCTGGTTATACAGCGGGAAGCACGGTGCAAACCTCCTAGAACATCCCATAGGAGTATTTTTTTCTGGGATTGCTTAACAGAGCTTCTCAAATCCCTTTGTCCAGCTCCTAAGGGCTGGCCTTTTTTTTTTTCCCCCCGCACAATCCATTTTTTAAAAAATTTTTTACAAAATGTTTATTTATTTTTGAGACAGACAGAGAGAGATAGAGCATGAACGGGGGAGGGTCAGAGAGAGAGGGAAACGCAGAATCGGAAGCAGGCTCCAGGCTCTGAGCTGTCAGCACAGAGCCCACGCGGGGCTCGAACTCACAGACCGCGAGATCATGACCTGAGCCGAAGCCGGAAGCTCAACCGACTGAGCCACCCGGGCGCCCCAACAGTCCTTTTTTTTTTTTAAATATACATTAAATATAACTTATCATCAAATTGGTTTCCATACAACACCCAGTGTTCATCCCAACAGGTGCCTAAGGTCTGGTCTTCAAAGGTACAGCGAATCTGGACGTCTGCCTTTCTCAGAACCAGGCCCTGAGGGCAGGAATCTTGAGGCTGGGAGGGGCGCACCCGGACTGTCAGGCTGTGCAGGGCTGCAGTGGGAGGGAGGGCGCCAGGGCGAGCATCTCGGGGATCAAGTTTAGAAGCCACCCTTAGATCCTAGAGAGCACGGGGAAGAAGTTCTGAGCAGGACTCCTCGGTGGGCAGACTGGGGCACTGGGATTTTCGAGACAGGAGCCCGGGGCAGGGAGGAGACCTGGATGCCTGGCCGGACCCCCTGGCAAGCTGTCACCTGCTACAAGTGCAGACTGTGGTTTAAGAGGCACTAGGTCTGCAGGGATGAGACGCTCGGCCACTGCACCAGGTTGGGGATCCCCTGAGTTTCCCAAGACCCCCAGCAGGACTGGCTCTCCAGCCTGCATCACCCGGGGGGGGGGGGGCAGGCAATTGAGTTTTGAGCTTGCTTCTGCCACTGAGTATATGACTGACAGATGGGGAGGGAAGGGAAGGAGAAAGACGCGATTATTAAGTATATGCTATGCTCCAGGCACTGATTTTAAAGGCCGGTCCTCTTCCACTCTTGGCAAAAACCCCGAAGCCCCCATGTTAACCTCCCTAGTGAAGAAATAAGGAAACCGAGGCTCAGAGCAGAAGAAAGACATAAGACTGTAGATCGTCAGCGAATGTAGTGTGGGAATGTTCTTTGTTTACCTGAAGATTTTTTTTTTTAAGTTTATTTATTTTTGCGAGAGAAAGAGAGAGAGAATGAGCAGGGGAGCAGGGAGAAAGGGAGAGAGAGAGACAGAATCCCAAGCAGGCTCTGCACTGTCAGCGCAGAGCCCGATGTGGGCCTTGAACCCACAAACCTGCGAGATCATGACCTGAGCCGAAATCAAGCGTCGGACGCTTAACCGACTGAGCTACCCAGGCGCCCTGGAATGTTCTTTTTAACATGATGTTCTTTCACCAAGCAATCACAACAACAAACAATGGTCACGCGAAGAATAAAAAAAAAAAAAATAGAATCAAAATGTCAAAGCCATTCTCCACCCCCCCCCCCCGCCCCCGCCCCGGTAATGACGATTACCAACATTTATTGGGCACATTCAGTATCCCAGGCACTGTCCCAACCACTTTCACCTGCTTTATTTAATTTGCTTCTAACGCAACCGAAAAAGACAAGGTTTTTGTTTTTCGTTTCTCCCCCTCTCTGTCACCCGCTCTTCACCACAGATGGAAAATCTGGAGATTAGAGACATGAAATATCTTGCCCGGGGCCACAGCCGGCAAGGGATGGAATGAGAATTTGAACCCAAACAACACAGCTCAAGAGCTCAGACTCCTAAACGCCATGCAGTTTATTGTGTGTCTACTGGGGAGAATACGAAGATTAATACACGCTTCCCTCCGTCCAGAGTTTACAACCCGTCAAAGGGAAGGGTATGCAACGTGTTACAATTGTATCTTTTCCCATATTCCCTGTTTTCCAATCCCGCTTATTTACAAAGCCATATTTTCCCTGGAGACTCAGATGGGTCTTTATCATATACTGAATTCCCATACGTAACTTGACTTCTAGGCTTTTTGTTCTGGTTCACTGATCGATCTGTGCATTCATTTGCAAGGACCCCACTGTTTTAATCATACAAGCTCTACATTATGTTTTCCTACGTACATGGTAGAGTTAGTCCTTTGGGCTGAAATTAATGGAGGTGTGATTAGGGAAGGTACCTCCAAGGAGGGTGTTATTTTAAGTTGGATTCTGAAGAGCGAGACGGAGTCAGCCGTTTGGAGAAGATTCTCTGCAAGGAGGAGACGCTAGAGCAAAGACAGGAAGCAGAGGAAAAGCCTGGGAAGGATCTTGGGGTTGAAGTCACGCTCAGCGATCACAGCGACTCCGGAGACCGGGCGCTCCAGAGTTTGGATTTTATTTCAAATGCAGTAAGAAGCCACTGGACGGCTGTTTTAAACAAAGGGAGCTGGGATAGGGGAGGAGGCGGGAAGTGACACAGCCTGGCTTGCGTTTTGCAAAGCTCCCTTGGGCCGAAGACTGGAGAGTGGCAGTGCTGGAGTAGATCCGGGGGCACAGGACACACGGACGGTTCTGAGGACAGCTCCTCGGTCCTGGTTGAGCATCAGGGAAGACCAAGGAAGGACAGGTTGGAAGATGAGATCCAGGAGTTCTGTCTTGGTCACATGAACTCTGCGACTCCCCCTGCAAGTGAAAGTAGCAACCGCCAGCCTCAGTTTACCTAGGGAGACTTTAATAGTTTAATAGCTATATTACTATAGCTCAAGATTGCCTACACAGAGGGATTATCTCATTCATGCACCGTCATTCAGTGTATTTGGATGGAGTGTATATATATATATATATATTTTTTTTTTTTTTTGCCTGCAAATATTTATCTAAAACCTTTTCTTTCTTTTGTTTAAAAAAATTTTTAATGTTTTATTTATTTTTGACAGCGAGAGAGATAGAGCATGAGTGGGGAAGGGGCAGAGAGAGAGAGAGCCACAGAATCCGAAGCAGGCTCCAGGCTCCGAGCTGTCGGCACAGAGCCCGATGCGAGCCTCGAACTCACGAACCGTGAGATCATGACCTGAGCTGAAGTCGGTCGCTCAACCGACTGAGCCACCCAGGCGCCCCTGAAACCTCCTTTTCAAGAGAAGACGCCTTCCTAAACGTCTGGCCCTCTGCTGACCCCTGAAAGCGGGAGTCAGGAGGAAGACACCAAAGAAATGTGAATATGTATCCCTGTCCTTAGGAACTTATATTCTATTTAAGAACTTGAAACGACTCGAAAAAGCGCGGTCACGTTGTATTTTTCTGCGTGACTTGATCTTCCAAGGAAGAAAAACGGGTCATAAGTTCTAGAAATAGAGGAACATGTGTTTCCCTGACTCTTCTTGGGTTTGCGTAGGGAAGGCCACACATGACTATCCCAGGGCACTGATAGAGTCAAGGGCCCCCAAGGACCTCGGAAGTGGCTTCCTGTCCCCGGTCCGTGAGCTCCCCTGAGCCAGTGGGTCGAGGCAAAAGGCGTTCGATCCGGCCGTGGTGGTAATGGTGGGAGTGGAGATTGGCATGAGTCACATGAGGGTCTGCCAACACGCAGACTAATGCTGAGTCTCCAGACCGAACGCTGGTGAGTCACCGGCTTCTCAAGTTGACTCCGTGTCCCTTTCATCCTTTATGATTTCAATTCACTCTCACGGTTTTGAACACCCGCCACACAAATGCTTCTTCCCAAATGTGGATAGCATCCGCTTATGTCTGAACTTGGAGCCCACTGAAGAGAGAGCTTGCTCTGCACAGAACCTATTCGCGTGAAAGTCACACGGGCCTCTCCGGAGTGTGTCCTATCCACGACGAAATTAACCATCTCCTTCCAAGTGAACAGACAGACGGTCTGCTCCGAAGCTCCCAGATTCCGTTTCTGGAGTCACCAGTTAGCTTCCCCATCACCAGAGCCTGGTGGGGCCCGCCTCCTCCTTCCCCACAGCCGGTTAATCACCAGAGTTAATTCCTTGGGTTTCTGGATTCTGTGGCTGACTCTGCGTTTCCAGGCACTGCTCTAAAGGCGGCCTTGACTGCTTACAGTTGGTCAAGCATCGCACCGACTAGTTAGTCTCATTGCCTCTAAATCCATCCTTCCCACTGTAGCCAGAGTCAACCGGTCTCGATGTCAACCTTGACCGTGCTTCCCTCCCCTCCCTCGGTGCCTTCTGTGCTTGTCCGTTTTGCTCAGGATCGCCCCAGGCTTCTCAGATCGCCTTTCAAGAGCTCACAGACGGGCTCCTGCTTAACCACCCCCGTTCACCTTTGGTCCCTCCCAAGTAATACCACGTGGTTGGCGGACTGTCCTGGACAGATCGTGAATTGCTGCAAAGCTACCCTTACCCTGCAGGAGTGAAGTGAATGGCGGGGGGCTTATGCCGCCACCTGCTTCCCCCCTTGCCTCTGTGTTCTTCTTTGTCCTTTGAGACCAGACGGGGCCGGCAGGGAACACCCCCCGAGAGTCTGCCTCGGGCCACCGGTCTCACCTTGCCATCCTCGCACGGTGGCCCTTTGCTAAGCCGTGGGCTGAAATCTGCCTTTCGTGTGCCTCACAGACTCCCGAAGACCTGTGCTGTTCAACGGGATTGCACACCCCGCAGGTCACTTTAGACGGTCTGGTAGCCACATTTTACAAGTCAAAAGGAAGGGGTAGAATTCACGTTAGGCGATCTACCCCGTGTAACCCGGTAACGTCCCTCAATATCATTTCAGCCTGGACCGCTGTCCACACATTTCGCCGGGCTTCGCTAGCCAGATTAACTGCCACACTGTCGGCCCGCTCCGCTCCAGCCGGTGAATTCGCAAGGGCTAGGAGGCACGCCGGTCATCTTGGGGCCCCAGATTCTAGGGACGATGTTTCTCAAATTGTGCCTCCGCGGCTCCTTGCTTCGGAATCACCTGGCTCTCAGTCCGCTTCCCGCTTGATTAAACACGACGATGCTTGCGTCACCGCCCACATCCCTGAATCTAACTGGGGATCTGCATTTTACTTATTCTTAAAAAAGATTTTCAGGTTATTTATTTTTGAGAGAGAGAGAGAGAGAGAGAGAGAGAGAGAGAGAGAACGCACAAGCGAGGGAGGGGCAGAGAGAGAGGGAGCCACAGCATCCGAAGCGGGCTCCAGGTTCCGGGCTGTCAGCACAGAGCCCGAGGCGGGACTCGAACCCACGAACCGTGAGACCGGGACCTGAGCTGGGGTCAGACGCTTACTCGCCTGAGCCACCCAGGTGCCCCTGGGGGTCTGCCTTTCAAACGAGTGACTCAAGAGATTCTTCTTTAGGATCCCTGAAAGCAGAGACTGAGAACCACAGGTCATTGGAGGCGTTTGTTTATGGGTGGGAGGCCTCATGTGGGTCTTTCCTAGTTGTTGGACTTCGAGGGTCAGGCGTGAAGCGACGTGTCCAGTTCCCATAAGTGGGGGCGGTAATATTTCCCCAGCTTATCCCAAGAGATGGTTATGAGGATGACCTGAGACGGAAGGGTACGGAAGCTCTTGGTGTAGAAGAAAGGGCCCCGGAGAAGTGAGTTTTTACGAGACTGCCAGCTCCCGGTGGCCAGTGACAAATATTCAAGTAGCGACAGGGCCCTTGCTGTTCGCTCACCTTGTGCATGAGCCCTGTAGAAAGATTAAAGGGCAGAGAAGGATGTGGAGTGGGTGGCATTTTGTGGCCCAGCTCTCCGTAAAGGGTCTTTCCAGAAGTCTCTGGGGGAGCCCATCTCTTAACCCTTTGCCCTCCATTGACCCCCCTGAGGGCTGCCCTCAGCCAGCGGCGGCTGCGTCGGGTCCTTGGAGGATCTGGTTCCACCAGGCGCCCGCTGGCCCCCAATGGCCTCCTCTGGGCCCAGAGGCTTTGCCACGTGCGACGGTGGTCCTCGCCAGGGAGACGAGAGACGCGGCGCTGCCGCCTGGGTGACAAGCTCAGTGCCGAGTCGCGCCGAGCGGGGCTGGCAGGCCGCCAGCTCCTGGTTCCCCCCGTTTTGTGTTCCTCCCTCATAGCTGTTTATTGTGACAGGTAAACACTTGCTTTGAAAGCTTGCAGGCATACTATTAAAACACAAGTGTGCTTGACCCAGTCAAGCTGGGCTGTAAAATGTTTATCTTTTTGAATGACAAACGCTGGCGTGTCTTCTCTCTCTCTCCCTTCTCTTCTTCTCCTTTTCCCTCCTTCCCTTCTTCTCCGTCCATGCCTTCCCTCCCGCCGAAGCCGGGTGGCCACCGGCTGCCCATTTGTCCCGTGGGGAGAGGATGGAAGAGGAAAGGACAGAGGGGCAGGGGATACCATTCAGTTACTTGTGACTCCAGGGATCTGGGGCCTGGGTAAGTGTAACTGACAACTGGACCTTTCGCTTGTCAAAAAGGTTTGTAAGCACTCGCGGAAAATCGAAGGTAGACGACACATGTGGATTTAACTGAAACCGCGTTCTTGATCGTTTTATGTTATGTTATTTTATTATTTGAGAGAGAGAGAGAGAGAACGCAAGCAGGGAAGAGGGGCAGAGGGAGCGAGAGAATCCCAAGCAGGCTCCATGCTCAGCACGGGGCCCAACGCGGGGCTCGATCCCACGACCCTGGGATCAAGACATGAGCCAGGAGGATGCGGAGAGCAGGGAACCCTCTTGCCCTGTCGGTGGGAATGCAAACTGGTGCGGCCCCTCTGGAAAACAGTGTGGAGGTTCCTCAAAAAAGTAAAAATAGATCTACCCCATGACCCAACAGTAGCACTGCTAGGAATTTACCCAAGGGATACAGGAGTGCTGATGCTTAGGGGCACTTGTACCCCAATGTTTATAGCGGCACTTTCAACAATAGCCAAATGATGGAAAGAGCCGAAATGTCCATCCACTGATGAATGGATAAAGAAGTTGTGGTTTATATACACAATGGAATACTACGTGGCAACGAGAAAGAATGAAATCTGGCCTTTTGTAGCAACGTGGATGGAACTGGAGAGTGTTACGCTAAGTGAAATGAGTCCTACAGAGAAGATAGATACCATATGTTTTCCCTCTTCTGTGGATCCTGAGAAAATTAACAGACGACCATGCGGGAAGGGAAAGAAAAAAAAAAAAAAGGTAGAGAGGGAGGGAGCCAAACCATAAGAGACTCTTAAAAACTGAGAATAAACTGAGGGTTGCTGGGGGGGTGGGAGGGAAGGGAGGGTGGGTGATGGGCATTGAGGAGGGCACCTGTTGGGATGAGCACTGGGTGTTTCATGGAAACCAATTTGACAATAAATTTCATATTAATGAAAAAAAAAAAGACATGAGCCGGAATCAAGTCAGATGCTCATTGACTGAGCCACCCAGGTGCCCCTAAAATCGAGTTTTGTTTTGTTTTCTTTAAACTTACTACTTTGAAATAATCACAGATTCGCAAGAGGCTGCAAAGAATTGTACAGGAAGGTTCTTTGCATCCTTCACCCAGGTTTCCCCAATGGCGGTATCTTGTAGGACGACAGGCCAGCATCACAACTGGGAAAGTGACACGAAACAATCCACAGGCCTTCCTCAGATTTTACCTGTTTTACATGCACTCGAGTGTGTGTGTGTGTGTGTGTGTGTGTGTGTGTGTGTGTAAGGTCAAGGGGTTCGTAGAGCAACTCATCTTGGAATGGGAGAGGATGGAACAGAATCCCCTTTTGTCCACAGATGGGACTTTGAAGGAGGGACCTTCGATGGGTCTTTCTTACTGAATATGTTCCTTCCCCCCACCCCCCCCCCCAGCACACCCCACTTTGCAGTTGGCTCTAAGGTGTATGGCGGGGCATCCCATTCTTGGGACCCATTCTGTGGCTTGCTTTCTGCTTTCACAGGTGGTTTGCGAAACCAAGTAATCTATGCAAACGTGTGAGTAGAAGCTAATGGTTTGAGGTGTTCTGCTTTTCAGATGATCATTCATAGGAACCGTCCTACCTTGTCCTGAAGGAGTGATGTGAATGGCAGGGATTTCAAGCAACATGGAAGGCCACTGGGGACGTATTTGAAGGAGGCAAGTCTTAATGAGACTCAGTCTCTCTCATATAGAACCAATTGGCCCATTGTCTAACAGCCATCACCGGTTTTAGCTTGAATTTCTGCAGATTGATTTAATCTTACTTCTGCACGACAGCTCTTGAAATCCGAGCAGACAGCTCCAAAGCCCCATTCACATCTCTGTGTCTCCAGATTAAATATTTCCTCACCGGTGCTTCATGGTGAGAAATCTTGTCATTCCCCTTGGTTTCAGCTTCTGTTAATTGATGTCCCTCTCAAACCCTGCTGCCCTCCATGGAGGATAAGGATTCTGTGGGCGTAAACAGGTTTAGGATGTCAACCGGCCCTGGCCTTTCTCGCTCTGGATGAGCTTTGTTCTAGGCAAGCCCTGCTGGGAGCTGCCTGGTGCAGTGACCCGTGCGTGGCTTCCACGGCTGAAGTCCACGTGTGCTCCATGTTACATTTGACTCTCAAAGATGCCACCCCACGCTCCAGTCTTTTGAAATAATTTTCTGTTGTATTTTGTGGAATTGCATTACGGGAGTTCGTTGGGGTAACAGTTTCAGAAGTCGTAAGCAAACAATGATTTCATAGGACAAAAGTAGACCGCTATTTCCCGTACGTAGTGGAGCGGTATGTCATTATGTGTATGTAGCCGCCAGCGGAGTCCATTCTAACTTACAACAGCACAAGGGTACCATCTCTAGGGTCTAGAGTCTTCCACGAAGATGTTAGCAGGGCCATGCTCCCTCTGAAGGGTTTAGGGGAGAGTCTGTTCCTTATCTTCAAACTTTTAGCTTTTGGTGTTGCCTTGGTGGTCCTGGGCTTGTAGATGCATCGCCCCCATTTTTGACTCATTGGTCACATGGACGTCTCCCTCCGTCCTTGTCTGTCTCTGAATCTCTTCTCCTCTTTTCCTGGCAAAGGATATGTCCTCCTAACCCCTCTGTTCTCAGAATGTGATCTTATTTGGAAACTGGGACATTGCGGACGCAATTAGCTAAGATGAAGTCTCACTGGAGAAGGATGGGTCAGTCGTCACAGGTGTCCTTATTCGTAAGGGCAAAGAGTTCCTAATTTGGTGAAAACAAATGTAAACAGCCTGCTGAAAAAGGAGGACACTTTCTAAAAACTTAGGTTCAACTAAAATGAAATTTTTCAAAATTCTCTTCCAATAATTACAGATTGATTCATAAGAAGTTGCAAAACATAGTACAGAGGGATCCCCTGTGCCCTTCGCCCATTTCCCCACGGCGGTGACGTCTTGCATGACTGCAGCATCACAGCTAGGAGATTGACATTAGGGCAATCCACAGGCCTTATGCATACTTCACTCATTGTCATGCACTCATTTGCATGGGTGTGTGTCCGGTCAAGTGCTTTGAATGCTTGAGCTCAGGCTTCGCGTGGGCACCTGTTAGATATGACCTCTGCCCGATTCAATGGCATCAGCGCACCAAGACCCAGGAATAGGACGACCGTGGGTGTCCCCAAGAGCTTTGCTTGTCCCCTCCTCTGTAAAAGGACTGGCATTTCTTTGACGGTCACTCTTCACAGGATTGAGATCATGAGTCGATGAGGACTTCGTAAAAACGTGAAGCTCCATGTACAACTGGTCCCTACTATTAGACTACTACTCTCTCAAAAGGCAATAGGCTCCCTCCACACCCAACGTAATACATTATACTTGTGTTTAGTGTAGGTAAGCGTATCACGTTTCATGCTACTGAAGGCCATGTGGTTTTCAGCCTGCTTTCCCAATTCCTCTCATGTACGTTCCACGGCTGAAGCCCGCGTGTGCACCATGTTACATTTGACTTTCAAAGATGCCACCCCATGCTCCAGTCTTTTGAAATAATTTTCCGTTGTATTTCATGGAATTGCCTTATGGGGGAATGGCATTCCTCTTCAGCTGGTAATTAAAATAAAACATTCAAAGGAACAGAAAATAAAAGTGCCCTGCTAACATAAAAGAGTGGAATGAAGAAGGTTGGGGCCAAGTGGAGTGTTGAGGCTCTCGTGGAGGTGAATGAAGCCTTTGTGGTAGAGATGTTCTCAGAGCAATTAAACTGGAATATCAAGTCAAGTTCAATGGCCACTCTAGGGAGACCAAAAGAAAAAAAAAAAAAAAGAAAAAAAGGAAGGAATCGTTCTTTCCAGTATCGCGTTGCGAAGTCTTAGGTATTAGTCCTTCTATGAGAGAGAGGAGTAGGAAATAGGCCAGGAGTGGCTGCTGGTATAGGACCTGCTCTCAAGAATGGAGAGAAATGAACATGGGACATACTCAGAGTGGATGAAGGAGGCTCCGGTCAGGGTCCAATATGGCGCCTTCAGAGTTTCTGGCACTTTGTGACATGACTGGACGCTGAGGGAGACCCACAGTGGAATTACTTGAATAAGGAATTTCTACAATGGTCCAAACTGCCTTCAAACTTGATTATCTTCTAAGAAACATGACTACCTTAGAGGCTGCAAATTTAAAGAACTTCAAGAAAAGCTTTAGTAGAACTGATGAATAATAGATCTACTGTGTGTGATGAAGGGGAAATTGAGGATGTTCACAGGGCTACCTTTGAGGTTGACATCAAGAACGTCCACACTTTCCCACAGCACATCTCTGGGGGGCCCCGTCAAACAGGGAGCCCTAGATGGGAGGCCCAATGTGCTGATTATGGAAAACTGGAGAGAACTTAGGATGCTCTTAAGTTTTAGCCTTTCAAATGTAGTCATAGTGGAGAACTATAAAATAATCTGTTGATCTATGGATTTAAAACTGCTTTCTCAACAAAGGAAATCTTCAAAGGAACCCCTCCCTTTTTTTTTTTTCTGTGTGGTGGGACATATTTTCTTAGTAATCTCTCCAGGCTGGGTGGGAGACCAAGAAGGGGGAGATCCAGGCTCTGGGAGGAGGAATGGGGCCTGGGTCTTGGTAGCCCTGAGATGCTGGGGGCTGCTTTGTAAAGTATCTGAGGACTTCAAGGCGGTAAATGCTCCTTGAACATTAGATCAAGACTGAGTGGGTTTGGTAGGTTATGAATCTCGTTTATAGAGCTGATAATGGTAATTGGTGGGGTCTTAATTCTTGGGGAACCATAAGTCTCTTCCCCTGCCCCCGCAACATACATGAAAATAAATAAAGAGGAACAACAAAGTATTTCCCAGTTTCTCCTCATTCCCCAAACACCTTCCATGTTTACTCTGTTTTCTACCAAGAGCAGAACCCACAGAAGATGGGCGTCCTCAAGGTCTGGCCCAGACCCAATGCCGTGAAGATGTGCTGACAGCACATGTGGGACGGGCTCACTTTTTAGGAGAATGTAGTGGGAGGGTGTGGCTTAGGGATGAATTAAAAAGAAGCAAGGGCTGGGAAGATTAGAAGGGAAGGAGGCATGAGGAGGAATGGAGGGAGCCCATGGAGATACCGGCTGCCATATTAAGTCCTCTTCAGGGGGACAGTCTACAGGCTTGAGGGGGGGACCCCACAACTCTTGGACAATGCAAGCTAGATGAGGGTGAACCACACCTTTATGTTCTTGCCTCCACTGCTAATCCTATACTTTGGGTTTTCTCTTCAGAGAGCTGGCATGGAGCCAGAACAAGCACGGGGATGAGAGAAACGCCACTGAATTTTCTCGAGTTAAACTTCCCTTCTCTCGCGAGCCACCCCATCCCGCCACATGGCAGGGTGAGAGCCCTCCCCAGATCAGCTTCCTGGACGCCAGTCAGGGGATGGCCTTGCCAACAGACCTCTCTAAGGAAAGCGATCTCGGGACTGGCATAGCTTCTCCATCTCTGTGGCATTTTGTGCCAGGTCTGTGCCTGGGCACCCAGGAAACCCAGCCTTCCCCGCGGGGGCTCTGAGCCGAAGGAAAACCCTGAGACTCCCTTAGACACATGGGCGAGATGTGTCAGGCAGGCTTTTGTTTGCTAGAGTCTTACTGCTTTTCCGAGCTCCTGCCGGGAGGGGAGGAGGCAGCCCAGGACCCTCTGGTCTCGGATTCTCCAAATGAACCTGCTGATTTGGTTGTTTCTCCTCTTCTTCCACTTCTGGAAGGAGGGAGGCAGGTTGTAGATGGGAACACCACCAACATCTGAGGTGCCTCCTGTGTCTCAACTATGTTCTTTTTTTTTCAGTTTAGAGATTTCTTCTTCTTTTATTCTTATTTATTTATTCTTTTTGTGGGGAAGGGAGAGGGGAAGAGAGAGAGAGAGAGCAGGGAGAGGGGCAGAAGGAGAGGGAGAGAGACCCTCAAGCAACTTCCATGCTCAGCACGGAGCCTGACGCGGGGCTCGATCCCACAACCCTGGGATCATGACCTGAACTGAAATCGAGAGTCAGACACTCAACCCACTGAGCCACCTGGGCGCCCTGGGCTGAATCGTTAATCTCACAAGTGACGAACAAATCCTCTTAAGTGGCGGAGATACCCTAGGAGGTTCCAGAAGCATGGGCATTTGGAGCTCTTGCCCAGGTTTTAGATGAAATTTTGATTTTGCATCAAATGATATTTTCCCCAGGGCTTGAGCTCAGCGTGTCCATTTTTAAAGGAGCCTTGCAGCAAGGGCGAGTTGAATAATAGTCGCCGAGAAACTGAACAGTTGTGATTAATTCCAGTTGCTTTGCTCAGGTGCAGCATATTCATCATCTGCATCAGGAGTTAGTGTATCTCTTAGAAATATTTCAGCAAGGATGAAACGATCGCCTCTTTCCTTGGGTGGGGCCAAGATGCTGTCGGCGATTCAGAAGTGATAAGAAGCAATCAAGCCTTCAGAATCCGGTTTAGATAGAGTCAAGCCATAAGATAGCCTATCTGAAGTATCTGGAACTTTCAGATTTGATACACGCGAGAGCTAGCGTTTATGAACCAGTCATTCGGGTCAGATACTGTGCGGAGCAGCAGAGGAGAAGACTGACGCTCCAGATGTTGAGTGTCAGCCCAAGGTCACATGGCAAGGGTCCTTCCCCGGAGGCTGTGCGCGGGACATGACTGTAATCTACCTTCCCACGCAATCCCATTCCGTGTAACAGGGGTTGGGTTCTAGGACAACCACAAGAGCTGCTAAGTGAAAGTGGGACTAGTGACGTGAGTGGCTCTGGGGCCATTGCTGACTGCTGATCGCCATGGTGTTGAGACTTGGGAGCCAAATCAAGGCCATAACAGGTCCAGGGGGAGTTTGGGGGCGGCCCTCAGTTGTGTCTCATTCCGGCCATCTCCCTTTCCACCCTGGGGTATAATTCTGCCTGTTTGACAGCTGCCCTTGTCTGAGGGTGAGAACCTCAGCTTATCTACATGATCAAGGGCTCAGGATGCACCCACCCCTGTCCTCCTTTCTGCCCATGACAGGCCCTGGCTTGTCTCTGTGATCAGGTTATTGGGCTTCCTCCGAGCTGTTCATATGTCCACAGGATTTATGTGCGTATGTATGTATGCACGCATGTATGCGTGTGTGTTATCAGATGGAGAAACACCACCCTAGCGATGGGAACAAAGAGTACCACAGAGAGAGTAGTCTTTGGAAAAGACATATATGGGGAACTGGGTGGCTCAGTCAGTTAAGCCTCCGACCTCAGCTCAGGTCATGATCTCACGGCTCGTGAGTTCAAGCCCCACATCGGGCTCTGTGCTGACAGCTCAGAGCCTGGAGCTGCTTCAGACTCTGTCTCCCTCTCTCTCTGCCCCTCTCCCACTCTCTGTCTCTTAAAAATGAATAAATGTTAAAAAATTAAATATATATATATACATACATATATTTTTAGAGAGGGAGTGTATGAGCAGAGGAGAGGGACACAGGGAGGGAGACAGAGAATCTCAAGCAGGTTCCACACTCAGCGTGGACCCTGACGTGAGGCTTGATCGCATGAATCTGGGATCATGACCTGAGATGAAATCAAGAGTCAGACACTCAACCGACTGTACCACCCAGGCGCCCCTTAAAAAATATTTTTAATTGAAGCATAATTAATGTACAATGTTATATTAGTGTCGGGTATACAACATACTCAATTCCATGCATTAAGGAAAGAATAGTCTTCATGGCAATTTGTGACATTGAAACATTGGTCCTCAGTGGCCCCAGTGATGTTCTGATCCTTTCCGTGCTGTTGGCACCTCTCGCCCCATTTTAGATTCCATGACGATCTAACACAACGAGTTTGAGCATTATAGCATGAATTTCACTCCCAAGGGGTGCATGCAATTTCCAATGTGATGGTTGCAGGTCTGTTTTTCTCTTTCATTTGACAAAGCAAGTAGGATGGCTAAAAAAAAAAAAAAAAAAAAAAAAATCATGAGTTTTAACGTTATTGTAAGTAACAAATTACCTGCGGCCGAACCCAACAATTCATCAGGACACATCAGCATGTTAGGCAGTCACCAAGGAGACCTGCCGGTTTAGAGTGCAAACCATAAGGGACCTGAGATCTCAAGATCCAGTTCCAAGGTCCTGCTGTTGACCTGACATGAGTCGCTGGCCCTGGGGTTCCTCCTCCATAAAATGAGATGGCTGGACCATTGAGCGGAAGTTAGCTAAAGGAGTCTGGGACTCTGGTAAGGACCAGAATGACAGGACATCATCCATATCCGTGGGTGCGCTGTATTTTCTGCTTGCTCTAGAGGTTATGTCTCGCTGTAGAGGAATTTGTTTGTTCTCCATGGTGGTAGAGCTTCAGCCCAGCATCAAGGCATTTAAGTCAGCAGGTTGCCTGACAGGCGTTGGCCCAGGCGTGATGGTCAGGCTGTAGGTGAATTCCTTCCCCTCTTTTGGGGATTGGTCCTACCCAAGACATTCAGAGCCTGCCAAAGGGATGGGTAGACCACGATCGTAGATAATTGCTAGCACCTTTAAACAAAAGCAGATTTGCTCTCCCTTCCCCAACCGATGGGGCAATGCCATGGCCAAAGCTACAAGGCCATAGTAAAGCACATTATGCCTCAGCCATTCTGCCAACATGCTGGGTTAATTGCCTTTGCAGACCTCTGTCTGATGCAGAGTGAGAAAGAGAAAACAATGATTTGGACTTTCAGTAATCTCTGGGGGGGTGACGCCTTCAGCCACTTAAAGGGAAGAAAAAAAATTCTGGAAATTTAAGTCTCTTTTCGAATTCTTCCCAGGCTCTCTCCATCTATCATCCAAGCTGAAACTGCTCTCATGATATATTGTACGTGGAGATTACACTACATCATTGGAGTTCTGACATTGCCACGGGTTGTAGTGGGTTATAATGCAACGTAACAAATTACAATGGCGGACATTGACAAATTCAGTTTTGGGGGAGTTTAAATTAATTTTGAGCTGCTTCAAGTTGGTTTCGAAAGTAATTTTTAAATAAATCAGAGGTGGACGGGGGAAAGAGAGCTCCAAAGACTAACGTGTGCTCGGGAAGTTCGGGGCCAAATCTGGTCTTAGTCTTGGAGAAGCGTGGGTTCCTCAGACCCAGGCGCCCCACTTTGGGTGTATTTTAGAAGGCAAGGCATTCTGATTTGAGGAGGACTGCGCTAGCATGATGTAACATACGCATCCATATTCCTCAAACTTTGTGTTGAAGGAGCGATGGTGGGAGCAGAGACGGGGCATTTTGTGACGTAAGGAAGACGCTGAGATGGAACGGAGTGGAACATTCTAACAGAGATACTGCATGGATTCCCCGCACCCTAACAAGGGAACGATTGCCCACCATCTTGGAGAGACTCCACTCCTTTTACACAGAGAGAGACAAAGAGAATCCAAGTCGATGAAGCTTCCTTTTTTTTTCCTCCCCACAAAGAGATAGTCATTTCTCAGTGCATGGGGGAATCAATTAGCCACAGCGCTGTGTTCAGGTAGACTTTAGATTAGCTCGAGACCACTCCACTATAGATAATTAACCTTCGTACCCAAATTAGCAGTGAAATAAGCCAGTTATTAGTTTTCATAATGAACAAAATTGAGTATTTTGGAAAGTTAAACCCCTAGAGCTTAAATTAAAATAAGCATCTGGGAGAAATCCCGAAAGTATACTTCAATTCATTAATACTACAAATTCCACAGTAGATTGAACTGACAATGTGCCTTCTCTAAAGGAAATTGAGTCTCTCAAATAATCATCTGGACTGACCTCAGAGAGTGATTCTGCTCGACGCTCAGAATCTCAAAGACCGGCGGAATGAGTCGATGTCCTTTTCTGGTGAGGAGGCAAGAGGCAGGCAGAGAAGGCGAGGAGCTACACGTGGCACTAACGCAAACAAACGGTTTTATTAAAGGTTTCAAAGAAAATTGTCTTGACTCCAGCCTGGAGGCTAGGCTCCTGTTGGCTTGACTTTTCCTTCGAGGGCCAGCATGCTATGGATCATTGAGCTAAGTGTCAGATGGATGGGTGCTCTCTCTTACTGGCCATGTGGCTTTGGAAAAACCACTGAACTTCTCCAAGTCTCAGTTTCCTCCTCGGTCAGCTGAGAGGCCTAGTGGCTGCCTTACTCGTCTGACAGTTTACAGGATCAGTCCACCAAGCTCTGACCATGGAGAGGTGCTAAGAACACGAACACGTTCTTCTCCTTTAGGGGGAAAGAACCTCATTTTCCCCACCTCCGCCCCACCCCCTCCTAGGAAAATGACATGTCAAAATAATCAAGGACTTAGATATTAATAAATATTTATTGAACATATTTGCTGAATATCTCACATGGATTATCTCTTTTAATCCTCGCAAAATCCTATCCGTTCTAGTATTTTGCTCATTGCCTGCCAGAGATCACTCAGCCATCCAGGGGCAGGAGTGAGATCTGAGCTCCAGAGCCACGCACCTCACCACGGTGCTGGAGGGGGGATCCACGTCTGTGCAAAGGGGGGCCTTGCCCAAATCCACGATGCCTAGAAGATTCTCTGTCCTGGCGAAAGTCCCGCAGGACCACCACCTGCAATGCCAAACCCAGAAGGTCATCACCAGCTCAGAAGCCAAGGCGAAGAGCCAACACCACAGTCAAATACATCCCCTCATTTCCTTTGGAAGGCAGTCCTGTTACATGACTCTTACTGTTTCCATTTTATATATTGAGGACACGGAGGCTTGGGGAAGTTGAATAACCTGTCCTGGATTATGCAACTCGAATTGGTAGAGTGTTGTGCAGACACGAGGGCCATGGTGTTTTCCCCTTGGCCTCTGGGCTGTGTGTATCATCCTAGCTTGCCCTGGTGAGGGTTTCTGTGAAACCAGGTCACAAGGGAGATGCTCCTCAGTGTTACGCAAGGGCAAGGACAACTTTCTTTACCCAGTCTCTCTTTGGACTGGCAAAAAAGAAGATCCTTCCTTCTGGTGTCTTTTGGAGTATACGGGGATATGATCCCAAGGGATGTGAACGGTGGTTGACCCTTGAATGCTGCCCAACCTTTGCACGCCGCTTGCATTGTCTCGTCCGAGTGAGTATCACAAAACACTGGTACTATCTCTCAGATTTGTAACCGGAACGATACTCAGTGTCTAAATGGGCGTCCCCATCGGCCTCAGGCTCAGGGCACCCGCACGGGATGGGGACGTTCTGGGATAGCCCAGGCCCAGACATGGCAGCTGGGGCCGGAAGGGCCCTTCGAACCGTTCCGCTCATCTTTGAAGCCACCCTTCCTGACATGGGTGGAAACGGGCCAACGAGTTGGTGAGACGTGGCTTGGGGCTGCTGACTGTGTGTGGCATAGGGCTTCCAAGGGCTGGGGCTGCCTGAGTTCTTCCATGCTTGGGCAGAAGCCTATTCATGCAGGAGGGAGACTTTTATCAACAAGGAAGGAACAAAGTTAGCAAACGTTTCTGGGGGCGACCCAGCGCATTAATATCCGACAGCGGCAGGAGCGTGCCGACTCTGGAAAATAATCAAGGTGAGGCTGCATTGGAGATGGAGATAAATTCAGAGGGATTTTTCATGCACACGAGGAGCCTGGAGTTCAGTAAGGGAGACGTGGTGGCCTCTAAGAGGAGACAGGATAATTTATGGAGAGAAGAGGAAAAAACAATGCAACAGAAATTCAATGAATATTTGCCTGAGTCTTCAAAAGGAGGCTGGGAGCAGATGCTTGGATTGAACACACATCCCCCAGGGAGAAAACAGTATAGAAAGGAATCAAGACCGAATCGGTAAAAAGATGATGAAGAAATTAGAAATTCTAAAGACAAACAGAACTCGGATGCCCATAGAATCTGGATGAGCTCCAAGGGTCTGGGAAGAAAAAGACAAATCAGTAGTCCCTCCCCTCACCTCCTTACAGGCTGGTCCTCGGTCCTTCGAGCGGGATTGAGGTAGGGGCGCCATTCAGCTCCAGTTTGAGGGCATGAAGTCAGGGCCAGAGCGGAGCCAGGGTCTGAGAGGGGGCATTAGGGTCACCACCAGGCTGGAAATAGGGAAGGGGTGGGGCACACACACAGAGAACCCAGGGCAACCCCGGGCAAATCATAGGTCACGAAACCAGGGGTTCGCCAGAAAGGACGTGGTCTTCTGGATTTTAGGGGTACACCAAGACTCACGAGAATGGCCCAATCGGAACACGTATATGATCAGAATTTATGGCCCATTTCTGTGTTGCTGAGGGACACTTAGAAAAGCTCAGAGATCGAAAAACTCGGTCCACAGCTCAGAGTGCAAATGGTTGGGGGGCAGAAATGGAAGCCGACTTCTGTACAAAGCCCCTTCTCATGGTCTCCTTCAAACTACAGGAGTTTGGTTTGTGTTTTCCAGACCCCCTTTGTCGCCATTGTGTTTGATTCGCAGTGGAGGCTTCACTGATCTCATGGGGGAGAAAACTAGGAGGGCAAGGCTGGTAGGGAGCAACCTGAAAGTCCCTAGAAATATTTTTTAAAGAAAGGGAAAATGGCGGGGCGCCTGGGTGGCTCGGCCCGTTGAGCATCCAACTTCAGCTCAGGTCATGGTCTCACAGCTGGTGGGTTCAAGCCCCGCGTTGGGCTCAGTGCTGACAGCTCAGAGCTGGAATCTGCTTTAGATTCTGTGTCCCCCCTCTTGCTCTGCTCCTCCCCTGCTCATGCTCTGTCTGTCTCTCTCTCTCTCTCTCAAGAATAAATAAAACATTAAAAAAATTAAAAAAAAAAAAAAAGAAAAACAGCTCACCAAACACAGAGAACATCAATCGAATTTTATACGCCCTCATGCAGCAATACTGCGACAATTTTCATTTCTCATCCTTCTGTGCCCTGGAAACTTTCTAGAGACCGCCCCCCTCCCCGCTTCTTCTGCGCCTTGAATGGATTTGTTTTGCTTTGCTGCGGTTAACGTACGGGCACTTACTCCAAGTAGGACCCTCCACCCAAATGTTCAGTATGTTCACGATTTTGCTGGGTGGGGGTCTCCCTTCTTGGATCTCGTGGGAGCCCCTGAGGAGCCTGGATGCTGGAGGTGGTCAAATTCCACGTAACCTTGTCTTAGAAGTCTTCCTCCAACCTTTGCTTCTCATATGCATGTTTACATGGTAACTCGGAGCCAGAACATAGGCTGGCGGGCCCTTCGTGCCCGTATCAACTCACTGTCCCCTACCAGACAGCATATCTGAAGCCTGGGTTTATTTCCTCTCTGCTTCCTCTGTATCCCGCTCAGATTATTGCTACACATGCCACACTTCTTCTACCATCATGGTTCTGTTCCGGCCTTCAGTGCCCTCATTTTGAATCATCTCCGGTGCAGGTCATTATGGCACAGTGTTCTGAGCAGAGCCTACACCTTTGCAACAGGCAGATCTGATTTTGGAGATCTGGCTCTGCGTTCCAGGGGACGTTTGTCTTGGTACCTGCTGTATCAGTCATCTGTTGCTGCTGTAACAAATTGCCCCAAAGTTGACAGCTGGCAACAACACAGATTTATGACGTCTTCATTCTGGAGGGCAGGTGCGCAAACTGGGTCACTCTCCCCGGGTTAAAGGAAGGTGTCGGCGGGACCACGTTCCTTCCTACAGGTCCCGGGGAAGAGTCTCTTTCTTGCCTTGTCCGGCGTTGAGAGGCCACCCACATTCCTTTGGCCCGTGGGCTCTTTGCTTCGTGTTCAAGACCAGCAGGGGCTGGTTGAGGCTTTTTCCTACTCTATCACTCTGATGCTGACCTTTTCCACCTGGAAGGACCCTCGTGATTACGTGAGATCCATTTGGATCATCCAGGGTAATCTTCCTGTTTCAAGGTCAGTTGACTAGCAAACTCAACTCCACCTGCTTCCTTAATTTCTCTTTGCCAGTTAACCTTAACCGTATATATTCGTAATTTCTTTGACCATCTTTGGGGCGGAGGGCATTTTTCTGCCTTCCACACTTGCCGGTGTTTCAGAGACCTGGTGACGGGCAAAGACCCTCTCCCACTGACAGGCTGACGGTACTGGAACATGCGTTTTCCCAGGCTTGGGCTTGTGACTTAGGTCCAGTTCATCAGAGGTGCCCAGACCGGACTTGAGCTTGGGACGCACAAGAACAAGGTGGGGGGGGGGGGGGAGCTGCTGAGTGAAGTATGGGGCATTGTTCTTGGGCTTCTGCTTCTCAATATTTCTGTGAGCCTCCTGACACCCCCCCCCAAACTATTGTTTTCAATACTTAGTAGTATTGCCCTCATCGTTCATTAACAATTTTTGATACCTTTTTAATAAATCCCTTTCCCGCCAGCACACATTCATCATTTGTTACTTATAGCTATGGTCCCCAAATGACACAGAAACCTGCCAGCTAGGTGACCTCAGGCAAGACGCTGAACCTCTCTGGCCTCGGTTTCTTTATGCAACACCTACCTCATGAGTTTGGGGGACAGCGAATGAGGTAAGGTGTAAAGTTTGGAGACGGAGCTTGGCATCTAAAAGACACTTAGTGGGGCGCCTGGGTGGCTTAGTTAGCGGACCGACTTCGGCTCAGGTCATGATGTCACAGCTGTGAGGTCGAGCCCTGCGTCGGGCTCTGGGCTGACAGCTCGGAGCCCGGAGCCTGCTTCGGATTCTGCGTCTCCCTCTCTCTCTGCCCCTCCCTGCTCATGCCCTCTCTCTCTCTCTCTCTCTCAAAAATAAACATTAAAGAAATTATAATAAATAAAAAAATACTTGATAAATGGGAGGGAAAGGAGAATGGAAAAATTCCTATGTCCTGCATCGAGAAGTTAAGATCTCAGAATGGTGGAAGGCATTCAGAAGTAAATTGGCACACGGAAGCTGGAACACAGCATGTCATCTGTAAGTTTTTGTGCATTTTCAAAAGCACAAAGTGCCATTCAGAGGTTATATATAAGCCCACGCTCTAAAGACAATTGACTGAGACACAATTGTAAAGATAAGGCTGAATCAATTGAGACGTAATGGAAAAGGTCAAACCAACAGGTTATTATCATGTTCACAAAGAGTCTGCAGAAAGCAAGCCGGATTTCTGTCTCTTTGGGGACCGCAGAGCGGAAAATCTAGAGGACTAGTCCCAAGGTAGGCACAACTTCCCACATACTTCCCTCACACATGCCAGCACCATCTTGAAAGATAAATGGTTCACACCCTTGAAAGTGACTCAGATATGAGCTCTTGGCTATGACTGATGCACATGGTCAAATAACGTGACGTCGGGAAGTCTCCTCGGAGATGGCATCTTCTACATTGTATTCTGTTATGTTATTTATTTTTTATTATTTTTAACACTTTTTATTTATTTTTGAGAGGCAGAGAGAGACAGAGCATGAGCAGGGGGTGGGGGACAGAGAGAGAGGGAGACACAGAATCCAAAGCGGGCTCCAGGCTCTGAGCCATCAGCACAGAGCCCGACGTGGGGCTGGAACCCACAAACCGCGAGATCATGACCCGAGCCGAGGTCGGACGCTCAACCGACGGAGCCACCCAGGCACCACCGAGATGGCATCTTCTCAAATGGCTGACTGGTAGAAGGAATTGGTTCCATTGGTTGATCACTCAACAGCACTGCCTCCTCTCCTCCAAGCACACAGCAAGGGTAGCGATATCTGCAGTAGCTGATGTTTATTGGGTAACTTCCCAGGTGCCAAGTCTGGACTCCAATCTTCACCCATATTGTCTTAATGGTGGTCCTTCTAGGCAGGCGCTGTTGGTGATAGGCAGTCTCTGGAAGCAGATGGCCTGAGGACGGAAGGAATGTAGGTTTGCTGGGAGTAACATCCCTGAATGGGAAGGTGGAAGGAAGTTGGATCGGTCAGAGGGGAGCTGTTGGGCCAACGCAGAACTCGCCAAGTCTCTGCCAGCCCCGTGGGGAGTTTGAGAGCACAGACTGCCCTCTTGAGGAGTCCTTCATGAGGCGGAAATGACCTGGCCTGAGTCCCACTTCTCCATTCAGCCACCGGCCAGGGGACTCCTTGAGGCCCGTGTGACCACAAGGCCCTAAGCTGAGGCGTACCCCAAAGGCATTAAAAACTAGAGGTGTCGGCTAAACCTCTACATTCTTCACTGCTTCCCCGAGTCTGGCGGGTGAGGTCAGGGAAGCATGGACCAGGAGAGACACTTGCCTGCAGTGTTCAGCCAGGAGGAACAGACCCCGAAGGTCGAACCCCCCGGGTCCCTAACCACCTGCTGTACCACGGAGGCCTCTCGCGGAAATCTCCCAGAGACCTCACAGAGATTAAGTGCACTTGAAGGCACTTGAAGTTTCTTTGAAAAGAATAAAGGTCCATAAACGTTCAAAGGATTTGACAAATGGATATTAAAAAACAATAAGCAATATCCCATTTATTAATTTTCCTCAATTTTCCCTGCCTGCTGTTTGAGACATTTTGTTCCAGTTCCCAGAGAGGCATTAAGGAAGACTTTTCACAGCATATGAGAAGTATTAATAATTTGGGATGGTCTTAATTCATTTCATGATTCAGTTCTGCCAAATCTCCGGAGACCGCTTCTAGCCTAGTAATTATAAAAGGTGCTTCCAAATCAGTTCTGACTTGATCTTACGCTATTTGATCATTTTATTATTCCGTTTTACTTTATTATTCGGTTTGATTTGGTTCTGTTAAGAAACCTAAGGCTACATAAACTGTATATTTTATGTCGTTAAAAGTTCTGTTGAGATACATTCTTATATAAAAAGGCCCTAATGATAAATCGATGTCATTTATTTTTAAATCCTCGACACCGCCCACAGGCGCACGCACGGACACTGTGGGTAGAGTGGGTATGACTCGATTTGAGCTGCTCTGTCTTCATGCTTTATTTTTTATTTTTTTATTTTTTATTTTTATTTATTTATTTATTTTTATTTATTTTTGGGACAGAGAGAGACAGAGCATGAACGGGAGAGGGGCAGAGAGAGAGGGAGACACAGAATCGGAAACAGGCTCCAGGCTCTGAGCCATCGGCCCAGAGCCTGACGCGGGGCTCGAACTCACGGACCGCGAGATCGTGACCTGGCTGAAGTCGGACGCTTAACCGACTGCGCCACCCAGGCGCCCCTGTCTTCACGCTTTAAACACGTAGGTTACTTTGTGCCCATGCCAGATACGCTACGATAGGATTTTATTTTATAGCTGGTGAGTTTGCTGTAATTGCAAAAGTCAAGAGGGGACTTCTAAGGTTCATGAAGGCAGGGAGGGCGGCGCTCTTATTCCTCTGCCTTCTGCATGGGGATTTGTGTGTAGAAAACAGTCAACAAATGACTATGAAGTGAGCGGATGGAAAGCTATGGAATCATACAGGCCTAGGCTCAAACCCTCAGCATGGTGCTTTCTAGTTAGGACAGCGATAAAACTCATGTTGAGTTCCACGCTCCTTGGTTTACCAGTAACCTGAGGTGAAGAATCCTTCCTTTCAGGGCTGTGGGGAGGACTGAAGACTGCATAGGAATGGAACCTTCCTTATCCTTCTGTTGCCAACGCCAGTGGCCCCATATCCATTAGTTGAAATCCTAACTCCCCCAAAACGAGGGTATTAGGTGGGCCTTTGGGAAGTGCTTCGGCCGCGAGGGAGGAGCCCTCCTAAATGGGAGTATTCCTTAAAAAAGAGGTTCCAGAGAGATCCCTAGCCCCTTCCTGCGTGTGAAGACACGGGAAGAAGGTGCCGGCTGTGAACCTGGAAGAGGCCGTCACCTGACCATGCTGGTACCTTGATCTTGGACTTCCAGCCTCCAAAACTCAAAGCAATCACTTCCTGTCATTTATAAGCCACCTGGTCTGTGGTATTTTGATGAAGACACCAGCACACGGGAGCTTTCAACAAATGACACTGTGCACAATCCTACCCACCCCATTCTACCCTCCCTTTCCCTGCCCCCGTGGGATGAAATGCTTTAGCAGAACTGACGGGTCGTGATCCTGACCTGAGTGAGTCTTCGTGGAACATCGGTTTGGTTTCTTTGGATGGGATGTACATCCTACCAATCACTCTGGTGCTTTGTCGAGATTTGACGGCTTGTGTTAGTATTAGCCGGGAGCATATCGTTTTACGCACACGCACACTTCACGAGCACACGTGCGATGCTGGGTTCTTAGCACTTTCTTATCATCCTCACCGTGGTAATGCACCCGTTCGATTGAGATGTAGACACGGTTATCGTGATCTCCATTTTACAAAAGAAGGAACCGGACCACAGATAACATGTTTAATTGCTGCTGCTGATACAGATGGGAGTCACACAGGGTGACCTGGTACCGGGGCTGTCCTAAGCTCCATCCTCTCCTGCCTTTGATGAGTAAAGATACCCCGAGAGGTGTTTTGTAGAAATTAAAGTCAAACCACTAGCATGAAGGCTCACATAACTTTTTTAAACCAATTCACTAAGTCATCCATTTTTTTTATTTTTATTTTTATTTTTATTTTAGAGAGAGAGAGAGAATCTTAAGGAGGCTCCATGCTCAGCATGGGCCCAATGCAGGCCTTGACCCCACGATCCGAGGATCGTGACCTGTGCGGGAATCAAGAGTCAGACACTCAACTGACTGAGCCACCCCGGGTGCCACTACATCGTCCAGTTCTATTGGAAGTGGGTAGACATAATTCTTTTTATTCTAAAGTAAGTAATACCTTTGGCTTGGAGGCTCGTGCACAGAACACCCACACACACACACACACACACACACATCATCATCATCAATCATCATCGTCATAGGAGCCCAGGTAGCCCTGGTTCATCTGGGAGTTGCATGTGACCCGTTCACTCCATCTGTCATGCGTTCATCCAACAAACAGGTCTTGAGTCTATCCAGTGCACAAAATATGATGCTAAGTACTGTAGGGCACAGAGGTAGGTAAGACCTGTTCCCTGTTCGTAAGGAGGTTATTAACAAACTAATAGGGGCTCCTGGGTGGCCCAGTCGGTTGAGCGTCCGACTTCGGCGCAGGTCATGATGTCGTAGCTATGAGTTCGAGCCCTGCGTCGGGCTCTGTGCTGACAGCTCCGAGCTTGGAGCCTGCTCCAGATTCTGTGTCTCCCTCTCTCTCTGTCCCTCCCCTGCTCATGCTTTCTCTCTGTCTCAAAAATAAATAAACATTGAAAAAAATTAAAAAACAAACAAATAGATCACCCAATCAGTTCTACATTTTGATATCTTTCTTTCCCTCCAATCACGGTCTATCTCGTTTAGCATTTCACAGATGAAGTCCACTCAGTTCAAAACAGCAGGAGTCAGGTAGGCCCGTTAGGGAAAGCCACCATTTGAATTACATAATGCTGTTGAGTGGCTTTAGACAAATGGCAGGTCAGTTAAAGTCCGATCGGTGACCAGGCTGGGTTGGTGCAGTCGAAGGCAGAGGGAACGGCAGAGAGGCTGATGTTTATGAAATGCTTGCAAAAGCTATTTGACAATGGGCACACTGGCTTTCTGATTGCTCTGGGTTTGAACGAGCCTTTGTTCGGATAACAAAGGAAGTTCTGATATCATGACAGGAAGAAAAGCTGCCTGTCCTGAGTTCTGTATTGCCCTGGATGTGTGTGGCTACTTGCTCAAGCACCTGTACTCCTGGGAATATACCACTAATATTTGATCATACACTGACAGTAAGGGTCCTTTTTTTAATGAATCAGCATGTTCTTTCTTTTTTTAAAAATTAATTTATTTATTCTGAGAGAGAGAGAGAGAGAGAATGAGAGTGCGAGCAAAGGAGGGGCAGAGAGACAGGGAGAGAGAGAATCCCCAGAAGGCATCCACACTGCCAGTGCAGCGCCCGATGCAGGACTCGAACTTAAAAACCGTGAGATCGTGACCTGAGCCGGAGTCGGACGCACGACTAACTGAGCCACGCAGGTGCCCCCGGATCGCTGTTTTCATCTTCAAAAACGAAGCACTACCAAATGGGATTCAGAGCAACTATCACCGCCCGTGTCCGGGGCAGAGGGCGCTAGCCAGCTTGGCACTCTTCTCCCTCGAATCTAGATACATCCTTCAGAAGCCCTCTCAGCATGGGGGGCCAGGCAGCCCCTGAGCCAGGACGGCGCTGCGTCCCTGAGCCATTCCTGAAAGTGTTCAAGCAGAGGCTGGCCGCCCACCCGTCACTTAATGAGGGAATTTGCGCGTTGAATCAGAGGTTCAGGATATCAGTGGCTTGCAAGCATGCTTATACCACAGAACCTTCTGGTGGCCTTCAGACAGGTGTTCACTTACTAATTTTTAGCTGAGACGGCTGAGGTCCAGCCAAGACCTGTGGAACCCCCGAGGCCGTGACCCCGGGAGGCCGTCATTCACACATTGTCCTGAGCTGATTAGGATGCTTGGGAACGGGATCACATGACCTCTGAGGTCACTTCTGAATTCGAAATCTGGATTTCAGGACTTAGCCCAGCCCGGCGCTGGGGATTCGGTGCATCATGCGGACGGCATCAAGGGCGTGGAGTTTCTAAATCACCCGGAACACAATTAGCCAGAACAGGTAAGACCACCAACTGGCCTGCCATCCTCCTATTAGGGCCAAATTAGACTCCCCACGTTAGCCGTGTTCTCAGCGATATTAGTGTTCCAAGCCCTAATGTATTGTATTTTATACTTTGGAGAGCTGGAAGAGAGTACTAATTACATGCAAGTTTCCCCAGATTTCAGCTGGGAGTATTTCACATGGAAGTTAATTGTTCTTTGGGGGTTTTACCACTGGTTTATCCAATTAACGCAGAGTTTGCCCATATATCATGGTTTTGCGTACAGAAGGGAAACCATATTATTCACTTGGATAAAACGGGGCTTGTTCTGAGGGTGTCGTGGAGCCGGGCCGGACCGCTTCTGGAACACGCGCACAACTGTCTTCACCTGCTGTTTTCTGAGCTGGAATGAGGTCTGTTCTGTGGGAGAGCAGCAGACATTGCTGACGAAACCCAGCGATTTAAAAAAAAAAAAAAACAACCCAAAAAGGCCAAGCAGGTTTGCTTCCAAGGCTTTCTGCTTACAGTCGTCCCCAGAAACTTGGAAATGGCCTTAGATCAAGGGCAGGAATCGTGCCAACCATCCTCCCGTTGGTATTATTCACAGGTGTGGGGTGATGAGGGACCGCAAGGCAAGTTCAGGGCGGAGCACAAGCTAGCACCACCCCCTCCCCAGGAGGGACGTGTGTGACCTTCCTCCAGCACACGGGACCAAAAACAAATGGTTAAACTGCTCCAGTCTCCATCGGCTTACAAATACCTTAGTAAATTACAAGAAAAAGGCAGTCCTATCAGTCGTCTAATCTCCAGAAACCTGTCGACTCAATTTCCTGGAGCCCCAACATCACCCTCCCTTCCATAGTGATGTGGGGAACAAAGGTCAGAGGAAATGGCAGATAAAATTGAATTTCTTTGTAACCTGCAGCCCATTGGCAAATACTTGAGGCTGGCAGGGTAGTTTCTCTGGGAAATCCCTACTGTCTTAATGTTAATGGCTTTGCCGGAGGAGGGAAAAAACAACCTTGGCTAGACCACCGCTAGGCCTCCAGTCATCTGTGAGCCCTTAGCATATGGAAGATCCCTTTAAGAAACTTCCTCTGGATTTTACCTCCCCGAACTTCATAGGATATAACCAGTCAGTCTGCACAACCCCAGGGTAGCTCTTTCCGCCCACGGGTCCTGTCCCTGTGCTTTAATAGCCTCACCTTTCTGCACCAAAGACGTCTTCGAGAATTCTTTCTTGGCTGTCAGCTCCGAACCCCACCATGGCCCCAAATACTCACCACGGGGTACTCGGTATTTCTCTCTGTCCCTGTAGATGTGGCCTATACCGTTTAGCTAACGCCAGCGTCTGGTATTGTTTTCTGATGGGCCCTATTGTTTTCCAGAGAGAGTAATGGCCTTGAGGTTAAGCTTACCAGTCTAACCAATACCATTTCTGCCGAGCCCTGGTCAGAGCTCTGCTTCTGCCCCAGTTCCTTCCCTCCTTGGAAACTCTTGAGATCAACATGGTGTTCACCAAGAGCTGTGGGCCTGCTCTCTCAAAAAAAAAAAAAAAAAAAAAGAGGGGCGCCTATGTGACTCAGTGGGTTAAGCGTCCAACTTCAGCTCAGGTCATGAGCTCACAGTTCATGGGTTCGAACCCCGCCTTGGGCTCTGTGCTGACGGCTCGGAGCCCGGAGCCTGCTTCGGATTCTGTGTCTCCCTCTCTCTCTGCACCTCCCCAGCTCGTGCTCTGTCTCTCTTTCTCTCAAATATATATAAACATGAAAACAGTTAAAAAAGGGGCGCCGGGTGGCTCCGACGGTTAAGCGGCCGACTTCTGCTCAGGTCATGATCGCACGGTTTGTGGGTTCGAGCCCCGTGTTGGGCTCCGTGATGACAGCTCAGAGCCTGGAGCCTGCTTCAGAGTCTCCCTCTCTTTCTGCCCCTGTCCCGCTCATGCTCTCTCTCTCTCTCTCAAAAATAAATAAACATTAAGAAAAAAAGAAAAGGAAAACAAAACAGGACAAGAAAGGGGAAACCCAGATATCACGAAAGGTTAATTTTTCTTTTGAAGATTGTTTTGTCCTTATTCGACGAAGAAAGGATCCGAACGGCTGGTGTTAGTTACTTCTGGAGTCTGGTTAATGGAGGACTCCAGGCAGAAGAGGACTGTTTGCTGTCATTTGCTATTTTAGAAGTCCCCACTAAGAACTTGGTGATTGCCAACAGGGACCGGCTGTTCATTATCAGACTGACTGAAAGCCAACTCTCACTTTGTGACTGCCAGTGGGAGGGACAGACAGAGACAGCCAAAGAGAGGGGCAGAGGGAGAAAGGGGGCTTCCTCCCTCCTCGGAGAGGTTTTCTTCGCTTTTTGCCAGGGGAAGGGCCTCAGGTGGGTGAGCCAGCCCTGGATACACTTTTTGTTGTGGCCGTGACTCATTCCTAACCTTGGAATGATTCTAACTCCCGACTCCAGGGAATTGCCTGGAAACTGCCAGCTACGGATGGAAGTTGGGAGATTCTGTCCTTGCCCCAGCCAAGGCAGTCTGACCAACGTGCTTCTTACAGATCCCCACTTGCCCTCACGAAACCAGTTCGCTTCAAAGACCTCTGTTGAGCTCCCTTTCCGGTAGACGGGGATGCTTTGCAAGACAAGGTGGTTTCTCCAGCAGAAATGACCAGCTGGGCTCCGTGGCATCTCTGCTCTCGCGTCGGCAAGATGCATCTCGGTGCTTTGAGGCACCTTCCAAAGAGGTGGGGCTCCTGGTCACGTGATCTCAAGGTGGGGAGTTGGGTAGGGACACATAAAATTCAAATTAAAAAAAAATATTTAGTTTTGAGAGAGAGAGAGACAGAGCATGAGCAGGGGAGGGGCAGAGAGAGGGAGACACAGAATCTGAAACAGGCTCTAGGCTCTGAGCCATCAGCACAGAGCCTGAGGCAGGGCTCGAACCCACGAGCCGTGAGCTCGTGACCTGAGCCGAAGTCGGCCGCTCAACCGACTGAGCCACCCGGGCGCCCTGGAAGCATACAATTTTAGAACAAGGGGAATGCTAATCTAGTCCCTTCACTAGGGAATGTGTGCTTAAATCTAGAAATGAAGGGGAGGGAGTGCTTCGAAGTGATAGCCATTATCATTATTCTTATTCTAAATCTAAAAAAAACACGGGACCTGGAATTAGCTCACATTTTAATAGCATGCATTGTTTCTTCTTATGATGAAAACCGTTTTCCATTGTTAGACATTTTGAGGACAAAGGAATGATTAAAACGTTCCCTGGAATTTTTATCGTGAAGAGATGCACACTGTTAATACTTCGGCGTCCTTCTTTCCATTGTCAGGCCCTAACCTAAGGGGGAGGGGGCAATATCAGAATTTTGGGAGAGGGCTTGTGAGAGATCTAGAAGGGCAAGGACCCCCAGAGAGTAAATCGTGGGATGAAGGCTAGAAACCGGGTCTCCTGGGTCTCCGTCTGGTATTCTTTCTGCTCTGCCGTGCTGCGTAGAGGCTCGTTCAGACTGTCCCTCGAGGGGCGCCTGGGTGGCTCGGGCCGTTCAGCCTCCGACTCTTGGTGGCAGTTAAGGTCGTGATCTCAAGGTTTGTGAGTTCAAGCCCCACGTTGGGCTCTGTGCTGACGGTGCAGAGCCTGCTCGGGATTCGCTCTCTCTCCCTCTCTCTCTCTCTCTCTCTGTCCCTCCCCCCCCTTGTCTCTCTCTCTCTCTGTCAAGAATAAATAAGTAAACTTAAAAAAAAAAAAAAAGACCGTCCCTCAAAGCAACAGGCCTCAGGACCTGCATGGTAGGCCTAGAAAAGGAGTTTCAAGGAGGCCCACATACCCTCGGGAGGATGCCAGCCCCGCAGGGTGACACAGCTTTGCAAACTTCTGTGAAGGTCAGCGTGCCCCCTCCTTTGCTGGTGCTCGTGCCTCTACGTTATGCCAGGCCCTGTGCCAGGCCCCCAGGGCGGGCTGGGCTCACAAACCAGACCCAGTTCCGCCATTTATAGAGCTAACGTTGAAGGGGGCAGAGCTCATGTAGAAGTGTGTGTGTGTGTGTGTGTGTGTGTGTGTGTGTGATGCCTGATTCTTCTGGCACCTTCCATTCCCTTTCTTGTGACCTACCTATGGCCTGCATGCCTGAGAGAACACAGCAGGTTCAGGATCTTTCGTGAAGGGAGCCGGGTGGAGCGTTCGTGCGACGCCTTAGCCTTTTCTCTTCCATCCCTGGTTGCGATGATAAAAAGGAGCGTCCAGGGAAAGTTTGAAGCCACCGGGGTTGTTGGGATGATGATTTGGGTCAACGCCATTGTTTCACCCCCGGGAAAACCAAAGCCCACAGACCCGCCCCTAAGTGACTTACCTAGAGAGAGACCGGCAGCGAGGATGCTCCTAGAACGTGATGCTTTCGGACTTTCTCGCAATGCTTTTAATCAAGGGAAGCAAATAGGTCACAACTGTGCCCTCAGTGAGGTCGGTGAATAATAACAGATAGCGTGTATGGAGGGGGTCCTGGGCGGCAAACGTCGCTCTCAAGGTGTTCTATGAGATAATTCATTTAGTCACGATACGAGGTGGGTACACTACTGTCCTCATTTTGCAGACTTAGGATGCGGCGCATGGAGGGTTAAATCAGTCATACAGGTCAGGAGCGGGAGGGTCAGAGGTGGAGCCCAGGGACCTGTGCTCAACCACGACAGGGGGCTGACTTTCTGAAGGACAGCTCCCTGGAAGCAGAGGGCAGTCTTGGAGCATTGCTTCTAGAGCAGATGGAACCCAGTTCCAGGGAACCTTGGCTTGCACCATGGCTTTAATGCATCCTCCGCTTCTGGCTGGTGGCTGGGGACGGGGAGCCACGTGGGCAGGGAGTCACTCTCCCCCCACCCCCAAGGTCCCAGCGATATCACCATCCGATGGCTCCAGGTCACACGGACTCCTCCAGAATAATAAGAAAAAGACGGTTCAAAGGACAAATAGAGACTTCATCTGGAACTTTGTAAAAGGCCCCTTCATCCAAGGGGCCAGCAAACAGATGAAAAAGGCGCTCCCGCTTATCGGTAAGCAGAGAAATGCAAATTAGCACCATCATGTGATTTTACCACACATCCCCCGGAAAGGGGAAAATGTAGAAGCAACTAAAAAATCCCATACGTTGCTGGCGGGGGATGTAAATTGGTTGAAGCGTGTTGGGTGTCTGTTTGCCAGTGTTTACTGATCTGATGCCGGATATACGCGCACTTAGTCATTCAGACCTTCCGTGCCTCGGTATATACCTGACGGAAATGCGTCCATATATTCACCTGTACACGAAAGAAAGCAGAGCCATGCCCCAAAGTCAAGCAGACAGGGAGGCGGGTGGTTTGCTGATGAACAGAGTCGCAGTGGGCATTTGAAAACAGTGGGGGAGAGCCAGACGTGAAGGCGTCCTATCAGAGGTAAGTGACAGGGTGCAGAGTCGGAAGATGAGGGCCTTGAGCAAGGGCTGGGGAAGTCAGCAGGGGAGGGGGGCGAGCCTTGGCTCCCCCAGAGAAGAGGAGGAGGAAGGAGGAAGTAGGAAGGGAAAGCCATACCCTGTGGCGGGTCGTGGGCAGGCATCGGGGAGAAAGAAAGCCTGTTAACTGAAGACCAGGAAACTAAGAGGGAGACAGCCAAAGGGGCCGAATTGGTGCTCCTAACTCTCTCTTTGGAAGTACACTACACCCTTACGGCTGTTTCCTAGGTATGAAGCTAAAAGATGCGTGATAGAAGCCGGGTGAAGGGTTTGAAGAAAGGGAAGAGGACGGAGGCCAACAGCAGACTGGGTGCAGGAAAGGAGGAGGCCTTGCCAGTGACATGGAGACATTGCTCATGGCGGCGTCAGGCCTTCCGAAGACATCATCTCTGGTTCTCAGGGTTAGCCTTCGGCCCTAGGAGAGAGACTAAAACAAACACCCCCCCCCGACCCAGAAATTTTGGAAGTAACATTTACGTTTGGTTCCCCCCTCCCCCAAAATAAGAAGGAACCGATATTGTTGAAAAGTAGAGCTTGTCCTGTCGAACATTTTAATTCATGCTTGGTAGACCAAGCTAATCATGGCGGTCGGCTCTTTCCCTGGTCGTCCGTCCCCAGTAAGACTTTGTCGTGTACCGGGGCGCCTGGGTGGCTCAGTCCGTTAAGCGTCCAACTCTTGGTTTCAGCTCAGGTCGCCGTCTCCCGGTTTATGAGTTCGAGCCCCGCATCGGGCTCCTTGCCAAAGGCGCGGAGCCTGCTTGGGCTTCTGTCTCTTTTCCTTTCTCTCTGTCCCTCCTGTGTTCTCTCTTTCTCTCCTCTTTCTCTCAAAACAAAAAAATAAAAAAATAAAAAAAAAAGAAAGACTTTGTGGTATACCTTGCTGCTAAGAGATCCCTGTGGCCTTTGGTCTCCAGCGGTGGGTGGAATTTGCAAAAACATGGTTAGCTCCTAGGCTCCGACCACAGAAGAATGATAAGATGGCCACGATTGCCATTGTGGGCTCAACAGTGAATATTTCATCCGAAAAGGAATAACTTGAATGTGCTCCTTGGGCACGTTATCGCACTGGGAAATGAGACTGCTAGAATTAGGCTAAAATCTAAGAATTAGATGGAAGGCCTGTCTGTTTTTCTTCCACGACCTTCCACCCTGTGCCTCGCAACCGGAGGCAGCCCCAACCATAAGCGTGCGTTTGGCAACGTACGAATGTGCCCACGTGTGTGTGAGTCACAATGACCGGGGGGGGCATCACTGACATTTCTTACGGGAGGCCACAGATGCCAAATGATCCGCAATTCTCTGTAGAGTCCAGGAAAACAATTGTTTTGTCTCAAACGCCTGTTGAGAACGCCAGACACGTACCCCAAGTTGTAGGTGTAGCACTGGAATGAGGCACAGCCTCCATTCGTGCTTGCCCGAGAGGCCCATAAGTCAGCGGACCGTGACTCAGGGGGCAGCGCTCCCAATTTTTTGCAATTTCTCTGCTGAAATCTACTTGGGGGCTGAGACCATGCCTCAGTTACCTTTGTGTATCCACAGGGCTTGGCGGAGTGTCTCCAACTCAGCAGGTCCTCCTTAAGTAGTTCCCAAAGCATCGGATAGATACATACGTTCGTCAAGGCATCTCCGGTCTGTCTGGACAGGAGGGCCAGAAGTGTGGTCCAAGAACAGCTTTTAAAGACCGGATGAATCTGAACCACACAGAGGAGAAGTAACAATCGTGAATAAGGTGCAAATGAATGGAAGGGACTTTGTGGTGTTTCCCTCTGAACCTTCAGGATTTCATATCGTATTGGGCAAAAGAGTGGTTTTGATCCCAGGACGTGCGTGTCCTAATCCCCGGAACCTGTGGATATGTTTCTACGCACGACAAAAGGAACCTGTTGGTATGATTTGAGCTGGCCATTTTGAGGTGGGAGATTATCCGGGATTATTTAGGAGGGTCTGATGTAATCACGATCATCCTTACAAGAGGGAAGCGGAGAGTCAGAATCAGAGAGAGCCTGAAGATGCCGTGCTATTGTTTTTGAAGATGGAGAAAGGGGCCGTCGGCTGAAGAAAGAGAAGGAAGCAGATTGTCTCCTAGAACCTCCGAAAGAACGCTGCCTTACCAATCCATTTCGACATCTGAGCTCTGGAACTGTAAGAGAATACATTTGCGTTGTTTTAAGCCAGTACGTTGTGGTAATTTGTTACAGCAGCGATAGGGCTCTAATACATACCAAAAGAAAAAACCCAAAAAACAGAAAACAAAAAAACAAAGCAAAACAAAACAAACAAACAAACAAAACAGGAGTTCAGGAGTAGATGTGTTGCTCAAGGTCACAGAAGGGGTTAATGCCCAAATCGGCCAAAACCCAGGTCTGCCGATCATGCCTGGAAGCTATCATTTCTCAGAGCTCTGCTCTCCCATCGGATGCTGTTATGTGAACTTGGAGTTGGGACATGGGTCACAGCCAACCAATGCCCAACCTGGGTGTGTGGGGGTATTTAAGCTGAGGTCTGGGGGAAAATACCTGCTTGTGTTATTTTGAGGCTCCTTTGGAGGGAGCCTCCAAAATTCCCTTGAATGAGGAAATTCCAGTTAAGTGCCTTCTCTCTACCTGAAATTTCTCGTTGTTTTCCCCAAACAGCAGCAGTGGCCATGAGCAGCGGATCCTGAGAGCTTGGTCCTTGGTAACATCAGCAAGACAAAACCCTTGGGACCGTGTGGCTCACCCCTGTAGTCATCATACCATATCTGGACCTCAGAGGAACAGGAGTTTGGAGGGCGTCATAGCATTTAGCCCTGCCTGAGCCCTGTGGGCCACCGCTCAGGTCTGTAGGGAGGGTTCTTGGTAGAATTTGACTTTTAGAATAGTTTGTGTGTGTATGCATGGCCTGGGGGTGCAGAGAGAGAGATCTCTCAGAGGATAAAAGTGGAAGTATCTTAGTATGGCTCATCTGAACCTTCTCTGTTTCCCCATCTCTGGCATCAAAAGCTTCATTGGGGTGATCCAATATGGAAGCAACAATGGCTTCCAATATGGAAGCAACAATGGCTTCATAACAAAGGAATCTGTTCCTTCCTTTTTCTCCCCCCAAGAAATGGAAGCCAGAAAGTAGACAGTCTTGGGGTAGCAGGCAGCTTATCACACCTCCGGGCACCTGGGTTCCTTCTTTGCTCCTTTCCTACCATCCTTAGGGCATGATTTCTATCTTCAAAATCATCTCAAGACCCCAGGAAGCATCTGGAGATCCAGCCACCCCCGGGCTGAGGCAGGAAGGAAAGCAGATGAACCAACATGGACCCCCACTGTCTGTCCTGATCTTAGCGACACCCCTGGGTATCCTGCTCGGTGGTTTCTATGTGCTTTTAGTGATCAGAGCTTAGCCAGGCCTCGCTGAAAGCCAAGCAGATATACTGGGGTCCTGTTACTCAGGAGAAAGAATCAGTATTGTCTAGGCCACCAGGATTCTGTCACCCCTTTTGTGACCACATCTGCACCGTGTGCTTTTAGATCCCCAACTCTCCCAGAAGCTATATGGCTCCCACTCCCCCATATAGAGAAGGTTAAAGTCGCCCTCTTTGCCCCTTTGTGTTCTGGAAAATGGCTCACTGCAGAGACCCACCCTTGTCCATATGCCTTAGAGAAGGACTCACAGATGCCTGCTTTGTTTACCCAGACACAGACCTTCCAGATTCCCATTCCTTGCCTCAGGAGTGATTAGCTGAACTGTTTAGTCCCCACCTGCTGGATTGGCACAAAATACTTGTCACCCAAACTGGGGGTAAGTAAGCCTCTCTTTTTCCGCCCACGGCCCTGACCTCTGGCCCACCCCCTCCAGAGGGAGCCGTGGGGCCCCTTCGAGAATAGGCTGGCCTCAGGCTAGATGACATTCTCTAACTCACTACCCAGTCGTGCGGTCTCTTCATCTCCCTTCCCCACATCCAGTTCTTTCTTAGCTTGAAAAGAAAACCCCTTCCTGCCTAACCCTGGGTGGCTTTGTAGATTTTGTGATCAGAGAGTGTATTGCAAGGGATAATCCTTTTGAATAACAGTCTCTGTCTCCTAAGTCCGGATTCGATTTTATTCGACAGCCCAAAGTATTGGGGCACCGGGCGGGCACGAGGACACTTGTGGATGAGAAGGCCGGGGCCTGTTGGCAGGCAAATCTGAATCCCTGTTCTGCCATACCGCTTGTGTCCTCCTGTGCACCTGCTGTCCCTTGATGACTCAGAGGAGGGGGCGGGGAAGTCAGCCTAAGGGCCTTGGAAGAGCCTCTATAGTTACTAGTAGCTATAACCATATAGCAGGAAGTTCCACAGAGATGTTAGTGCCTGGTATAAAGGGTAGGGAAGGTTCTGTTGTCGAACAAATCCCGGGAGCTCCCGGGTTAAGCAGGATAAGCAGGTCCCCCACCCCCCGCCAGGGAAAGGAGGGGGTGGCGGGGAGGGGGAGGGGTGGTTTCACAGCTACCTTGCAGAGCCTCTGGAGAATAACGTCTAGTATACTTGGCTTCCCCCAATTATGTGACCATGAAATGCTTTCACGAACCAGACACCTAGGAACATCATGGGGGACAGTTTGGGAGATGCGTTTCAAAGCCTCCCCTACCTTCTTCCGCAGTCGCCTGATGCACCAGGCGGAAGACAAACTTCCCTTTGAGCTATTGTGGGGACAGGGGATTGATGTGCCGGTGGCCAGTGCTGCAGGCTGGCTGGCAGTTCCTTTCTTGAAGCAGGAGGTGGGGTTGGTAGCCTCTGTCCCGGGGAAAACGCGCTAAATGGGTCAGATTTCCCAACAGGAAGATGCTCTGTTCCAGACACATGTGATTTACGACAGCTTTTGCTGTGACCTTGGCTTTCCCGTTTGCGAGCAGTGTCACCAGGGTATCGGACTAATGCACGGTTGTGAATTTTTCATGGCAAGGCACGTATCTGTGCTGTTGGCCTCCTGGGCAAGGGAAAGAATGCGTGGCATGTCGAGAGCAACATGAATTGTTAGGTAAATCTTTATTCCCCCCAGACCTCCCTGCAAAGACCCATTATTCGTGCCCCACTCAACCGTTCACTCATTTACAAACATTGATCGAGCAACTTCCATTTCTAAGTACTGTGGGGGCTACAAAGATGTACAAACCAGAGTGGGGACATAAGTGCTGGGGTGGCAGGTGTGAACGTGGAGAGGAGTGAAAAAAAGGCTTCAAGTGGGGTTCCCTCTTTAGAGCGAGTCTGTCGCAGTCTCAAGAGCCTGCGATAAACATGCTCCTCTTGTAAAAATAAGTGTTCCCTGTCCTCTAGGGGCCCCCCGAGGGATCAAATACAGGTGTCTTGTCAGGTTCAAATCCCAGCTCTGTGATCTTAAGCAAGTGTCGGACTGAATCCCCTTTTCTGTAAAACGAGGGGATGGAAACATAGTTTTGAATTTTTTTTTTGAAGTTTCATTTATTTTGAGAAAGAGAGCACGAGCAGGGGAGAGGCAGAGAGAGAGAGAGAGAGAGAGAAGCTCAAGCAGGGTCCGTGTGGTGAGCGCAGAGCCCAACGCAGGGCTCGAAGTCACGACCCGTGAGATCATGACCCGAGCCGAAATTATTAAGAGTCAGAGAGATGCTTAACCGACTGAGCCACCCAGGCGCCCTGAAACAGTTCTTGAAGTTTTTCTTTTTCAGCCCAAAACAGGATAGAGATGAAAATACACACACATCAACACCAGAATGGACAGACGTGATAGAATGTTCACGAACATCCGCAGGCACACGTATATGCAAACACGCGCCACTCAAAATGGGCACAGTAGAGGCTAGATTGCCTTCAGCTCGATGTGAGGGGAGACGTGGGGTCTTTCTCTGTTGCATGGGCTTTGAAAGAGGCCTGAGCGTCAGAGTTGGAGGGGTGGGAGCCCGGGGTGGCGCATTCACGGCGAAACGCCGGGTCCATTGCCCAGTCTGGTGCGGGAGATGTCAGGGCGCCTGGGGGGCTGGAGCCCAGTGTGGCTCTGGCTTCGGCCCCATCCCGTCTCTCCGGCGAGATGGCTGTGTATTTGCACCTGCTCCTCTCTGCCTGACTTGCTCTTCCCCACCTCCTTGGGCGCCTCCTCTGCAGGCTTCAGATTCCCTCCTCTCCCCCGCAGAGCTCCTCAGAGCCTGTCCCATGTCCCCCACTCGCCCTGTGTCTCATTATCCGGTTTATTTTCCTGCAGAGCGCTTCTTACCATTCACGGGAACATACCTACCGTGCTTGTCTCTCAGCTGTCCCTGGCCATAAACGCCGTCTGAATGAATGAATGAGCTGGAATTCATTCATGCAATGAAGTTCCGGGGAAACCTCAACTGTGTGTTTCTCAAGTGCACAGAGCCTGTATGAAAGTTAACGTCGTCCCCCGCCCTACCCAGTGGCCAACATACAGACATACGCATGGGCCACCCACAAACACGCCAAGATTTTTTAACCAAGTAAAGACGTCCAGTTCCCCTGCTTTCCGGGGTTTGGCAAAAACTTCCCTCGATGCCAGGAGTGGGGTGGGGGTAAAGCTGCACAAACGCTGGGCTCTCATTCTCCCAGAGCCACGCCTTTGTCCCGAGGCCAAGAGCACCTCAGTGCCTATCTTGGTACTGTTCCCCCCCACGGCTGCCTTTGCTAAGACTACCCCCCAACGCTGCCCTCTGTGACTCTGGCCCCCTAGATATTATTGCCCCCCACCACCCGCCCAGTGCTTCCCGCCCTGGCACAGTTCCTGCCCCCACTACCCTCTTTGGCCCTGCCTCCCCTCCCCACACCCCTGCCCCCCAAGGCTACCCTGTCCACCCCTAACTCCCCCCCCCCGTATCCCTGCCCTGCTCTCCCTGCTGCTGCCTCTAGAGAGCCTCCTTCCCAAAGTTGGATACCGATTCTGGGCCCTGACAAGGCACCAAGGTCGCCTGGGAAATGGGGAGCTGCGATCTCCTGCCAGGAGCTGCTTACCCTGAGGAGCCCATGACCCCCTTCCCTGCCTGCGCCTTCTTCTCCTTCTCCTTCTTCTAGGTTGCACCTAGTTAGCGGGTCACGGCCCTCAGGCCCTGCCCGGATCTGAGCTCAAGCAGCCTTTACCTTGACAGCTTCTGCCCGGGCAGCTGGTTCCCACTTTGTGCCAAAGCTCCGGAACTGGTTTCCAGAGAGGGCCGAGGCCCAGCTGAGAGTTTGCACAGGTGTCACCCAAATCCCCCAAACTACGAGGATCGGACTCAACCGAGTCAGACATGTCTTGCATCATTTAAGGATGAATGTTGGCCTCTTAAGTGAAGATTGTGGCAATAAGCAAACAAACAAAAATGAAGGCACAAAACAAAACAAAAAACAAATGAAACACGGTGGCCTGAGTTTGAGCACTTGAACTCTCAGTAGTAATTGGCAAAGGATACTCCTAAGCTAATAATAATAATAATAAAGAAAGAATAGAGTTGAATGATATTAACGTAAGCCTTTACTTTAAGAGTTTATACAATACTTCCGTTTCTAGTAAGGTCTCTCCTGGATCCTGAGAGCAGGACTTCATCATCCCAGGAAACTTGTGGCCTGGAGGGTGGCTGGCCTGATGTGGTTCAGCCCGGGAGCAGCGAAGGGTGGAAGTCAGCCCACGACCTCCTCGAAATTCTCATGCGCTTAAAAACGTCTCTGCCTTCCTCTTCCGTGGGATCTCCTTGTGTGGGGAGGCTTGGGTGAGAGCCAGGTGGGGCTGAGAAGACCTGAGAAAAATCATCAGGTAGGACCTCTTGTCGGTTTTTCTAAGGAAAAAAAGAAGGAAGTCCTGGGAGGGAGGAGGCAGAGCACCACTTCTGCTGAGAGCAAGAGTGAACTAATCAGGGCCCTTCTTGAACGTCACTTAACCTCATCATCAGCGTCAGATGGAAATGACTTTGGGTGACATCCCGAGGCCCAGATCTTAACAGGGCCTTGAAGCCTGTGCTTTCGTGCTTTGGAATACTGAGATCACCCGGCTCTGAGAAAGCCCAGAGACTCCTGAAGGATGAGAGACCGGGAGGAGAAGGGAGGCAGCCCAGCCAAGAGCTAGCAGTAGCTGTGCGTGAGGCCATCTTGGATTTGTCGGCCGGCCATCCAGCCAGCAGAGCGCATCTGCGGGGCGGGAGTGGGGTCCGGGGGGAGACCAGCCTAGGGACAGCATGACCAAGCTCGCTGTGATTCTGTGAAGCTCTGGGAAAAGAAGGAATTGTTGGCATCTTAGGCTGCTAGGGTTGGGAAACCAGAACTGAGACAGAAATGGAATGCGGCCAGAACCAGAACCTAAAATATGTGGGATCAACTTTGGGACCAGTGGGCGTCCGGAAGCCGCAGACCGTGGAGGGGGCTGTTAATGAGGCTGGGAGAAAGGGCAGCCCCTGGCACGTAGCCAGACTGAATCCTGAGGGATCTAGGGAGCTCAGAACTCGAGAACTTGGGATCCTGGCTGAGGTGATTTCCAACGGCGGTCTTGAAGCGGTCAAGTTGCTTTCATAATGTAATTTATTTTATCTGCCTATAGGAAGAGATAGGAAGAGAGAGAGGAACCGAGGAAGGAGCGCTTTTGTTTTATTTTATTTTCAGAGGAAATCTGGAAGGCCCAGCACGCGCTGGGTTGAAAATGAAAATTAGTGTCATCCGTGATGGGTCCCAGCCAAAGATTCTCCGAGTCAGAAGCGTCCTCAGACCAAATCAAGGGAGTGGCTGTGAGACCCTTAATTAATCGTTCAGATTGGGTGGCTCAGTCAGTTGAGCATCTGACTCTTGCTCTGGTCATGATCTTGCAGTCCATGAGTTCAAGCCCCACATCAGGCCCGCTGCCGTCCCCTCAGAGCCCGCTTCAGCTCCCGTCTGCCCCTCCCCTGCTTGCACATGCTCAAAAATAAATAAGATATTAAAGAAAAGAAGAGTTGAGATTTGAAGCAGGTCCTGCTAGAACCTTTTGGTCTCACAAGGGCGCTTCTGAGACTCTGAAGGGCATGGCCTTGAACCAGCCTCCCCTGTGGCCCAAAGGTGAGCAAAATAAGCTTGGATGTGGCTTGTGTCGCGGGGGGTCAACCGCCATCGGTTCGTGGGAACGACAGAGTTTTCCAGATAGCTGGCAGTGAATTGGGATGGGAAACAAGTTTTCTTCTATAAAACAGCTGTAAAAAAAAAAATAGCTAATATATACTAAGTGCTTGCCATATGCTGGGGCCTCACCACCGCATTGCTGGGAGACCGGGGCCGTTCGTTGCGCCTTCTCCTCGAGAGACAGGAGGTTCAGAGAGGTGATCTGCCCAAGCCCACGGCACACAGCCGGGAATCCCCTACGCTCTCTGCCTCCTATGCGACCAAGGTGATGACTTGGCTGGTTCACCCTGCAATTCGACTCGACCAACCACACGTGGAGGAAGGTTAAGATGTACTCCCTCCCCCACCATCAGTCAGCAGAGTGACAAGTGCCTGCTGGTCCCCCCCCCCCCCCCCGTGTGCCATTGTCCTTGTCACCCTGGGGGGGCCCTCCAACTCCCCAGAGGAATTTCAGAGGGATTTCTCTGCCGGCTTCTAAGCTGGAAAAGTAGAGTCTTGGCCGGGTTACAGCAAGCACCCCGTTCAGACCTGATAACCGTCTCTTGGCCCTAACCAGCCCCTGCCGATAATAGTTGGTGGGATCCCCGTGGGGTGAAAGACCCTCACACCCTGTTGTCCGAGAGGATAATCCCTCCCCGGGGAAACTGCACTCTCCCCGCCCCCACCCCTGTCCCAGGGTTTCTGCCTCAAACTGCGCGTCTCAAAACAAAATGTTTATTCTCTTTCCATACTGAGGCCCTGGTGCATGTGCTTGTTCCCCGCCCCCCTTCCCTCAGGAACAGAAACTTGAATTGCTGGGTAGAGAAAACCAAATTATTGAAATATAGCAAAATAAAAAAAAAGAAGGGGGTGGGGGGGAAGAAAGAGAGATCTTTCTTTTTCGACTCCTTCAGGATGAACACAGATGCACAGCTTGTGGTCTAATGCATCGATTTGAGTAGTAAATACAGAAAACAAAAATGATATTTGTAGAGAGGAAAGGAATGAAGATATCACATGACCGCAGAGAACAGCAAATGCGAAGAAGGCAGGCTGGGTTGTGAGACTGACAAGGGTGAAACCCCGGGACAAGGCCGGTCCTGCGCAGCGACGTGGCAGGTGGATTTCCACACGCTAGGCATGGTGACTGGATTTGCCTATGCCGTCAAGCACTCAGATGCTTCGGTGCATGGAATTCAGCTCTAGAAAACTCACTTCTTTGGACAAGGGTGGCCACTTATTAAAAAAAAAAAAAAAAGCGAATAGCAGTACCTAAAGTTACCTAACACTTGTGACCTAAGGAATTTACATGTATTTAATCTGGATTTTCATAGTTTTTTAAATTTTTATTTGAGAGAGAGAGAGTGAGCGTGAGTGGGAGAGAAGGGCAGAAAGAGAGTATCTGAAGCGCGACGGGGAGCCCGATGGGGGGCTTGATCCCACAACCCTGGGATCAGGACTTGAGCTGAGACCAAGAGTCAGACAACTGACTGAGCCATTCAGGCAGCCCCTAATCTAATCTTTACAACAAACTTATGAATTGGGTACTCTTATTATCATCACTGTTTTATTGATGGAAAATGCAGAGAAGTAAAGTAAGTTGCCCGAGGACACCCAGCAAAGAAGGCCATAACCGCAATGCTGTGTTGTCTCTCCTCATTTCTGGGGGCGGGGGGGGGGGGGGTGTCAGTCGGGTCTATCTCTGGCTTCTTTGGGTTTTTTCATTTTTTTAACGTTTATTTATTTTTGAGAGACAGAGAGACAGAGCGTGAGTGGGGGAGGAGCAGAGAGAGGGAGACACAGAGTCCGAAGCGGGCTCCAGGCTCCGAGCTGTCAGCGCAGAGCCTGACGCGGGGTTCAAAGTCACGGACGGCGAGATTGTGACCTGGGCTGAAGTCAGACTCCTAACCAACGGAGCCACCCGGGTGCCCCTGTCTCTGGCTTCTTACAGGCACGTGCTTAGGAGAGACAGGAGGGACATCTCCATGGGTGTTGGGGGTGCAGGGTCCCTGAATCCTACAGGAAAGTGATGAGGAGAGCCACCGTGAACTCGCTTCTCCGAGTTTACCACATTGGCCAGGGTTGACTAGGTTTAGATACCCGGCCCAGGTAGAAGTTGATTTTTGAAGACACTTGGGAGGACCCACAGCTGATTTCCTAAATCACAGCGACAGAAGACCGCACCCCGACCGCTGTGTGTTGGGGACTGACGGCCTCTGAGTAGGCAGGGATGTGTTGCCTTTTGAAGCCGGGTTCCCTGCTGGCCATGAAAGGAAGGGAAGAGCACTGATGGGACTTCAGTGGGAATGCTTGTCCTTGGGTCTCGGGCTCTGGGAAGGAAAGGGCTGCAAGTCCCTGTTGGCTGTAAGAACCTGTCATCGCACTCGGGGAACTTGCCTCGGCAGGAAACCCCGGAGGGCAGGGGGCAGAGGCCGCCATCACCAGGTGGGTGGGCTTCTCCCATGTTCTCGTGCTGACTCTCACCAGCTGCTGTATTCGGGAGCCTGTTGCCTTGACCTTCAAACGGCGGATTGCTCAAGCCCAGGGGGAAGGGGGACGACTCACCTCCTTCCCTTCCCGGAGGGCGCCTCGTCGAGCTCCGCCCAGATGCCCCGTGCTGTCTTCCAGACCCTTCTCTTCCCACATGGAGCGAACTACTCTGTACCATGTGCCCTTGGGGGAATTGTGCCTGGGCTCTCCAAGTGGACACTTTCTAAACAAAACCAAAAACGGTCTCTGGTGAGAGAACAGGCCTCCGGATGACTCTACAGTGGCCTTTTGGACACACCGTGGGCTTTGTCCAACATCTCGCGTTGATTAGGAGGAGTCTGGGGTCTTGGAGGAGGGGGGGGTCCTCCGCCCAGCTACACATCGCTCATGCACCTGCAAAGCGTCGATGCAGTTGTTAGCGGCTGAGTTTGGTCATCACGTTTTGAACTCCTTGAAGGGGAAGATTAGGTCTTCCGGTCTCTGCTGGGTAGAGGGAGCACAGTATCTTGTGTTCAAGAGCACAGAGCACATGTTCAATGAGATAATTTAATGTCAGTTTTTCATAAACGTGTAGAATATCAGCCAGCAATGAAAGGCCAGCATGTCCACGGCTGGGCCCAGGGAAGCACGTGGCAACGTGTTCCCCAGGAAGGGGCCGGGCCACGCACAGCCCCGAAGGGGGAGGAGGAGCCAGGAAGGTCAAGGCACCGTGAAGGGCGGTGAGAGCTGAGCGGACCAGCTTGGCTGGAGCAGGAGTTTTCGAAGGGGAAATACGTTTAACCATATAGTTTGGGGCTAGATGTTTTTTTCATGTTTATTTATTTTTTGAGAGAGAGAGAGCAAGCAGGGGAGGGACAGAGAGAGGGGGAGACAGAGGATCCAAAGCCAGCTCTGCGCTGACAGCAGAGGTCCTGGGGTGGGGCTCACACTCGTGAACTGCGAGATCACGATCTGAGCCGACGTCAGACCCTTACCCGATCGACCGAGCCACCCAGGCGCCCCTGGGGCTGGATTTTTCAGGCCTTTTAGGTTAAGCTCGTCTTACAGATGGTAAGTACCTACAAATTCTAAGGACGGGAGTGATAGAAATAGTATTTTTTAGGAAGTCTGGAGGACAGATGGATAAATAAACAGATAGCCTCTATTTTTTTCCAGATCACAGCCTTCTCTTGAAAAATCGCCAGCCCACATGCCTCTCTGTCTCTGTCTGTCTGTCTGTCTGTCTCTGGAAAGGAAACTTCAACCCATACGGGGTGTATTGAATGAAACCAAGTGATAGAGCCGCGGCCCTTGGGGAATCTGAGCCCTCCGGGGGTCTGTCATCAGAAGCCTTCCCCTGGGAACCCCGGTGAGGTTGCTTCTGAACTTGGTCCTTCACGGGTCATGTGATGCTGCTGGTCATCTGGGGTGATAACCCTGTAGCCTCCCACTTATGGAGGAAGACAATTTGATCCCGACTCTTCAGGAGACACAGACTTCCCATTTTTTTGGCGGAGGGGGAAAAGGGGGATCACAGAGTCTGTAATTGGGAAGCAACACCTGCTGGGGGCAGGCTGTCTGGTAACATCAGCCCAGGGAGACGCCCAGCCTGGCCGTGGTTGCCCTCGGCCTTGATGGTATTGGGACAGGCAGCCGTTCCCACCCGTGGCGTATCTATAGTTTGAAGCAAAAGTCAGGATGGCTATTCCGGAAGCCTCTTTGGCTTGAGAAATGAGCACCTGTTTCAGGTTGGGCCAGCCCAGGTTGGATGCTACGAGTCCTATTGAGGAAACCCTTCCTGTCTCTTTTCTGAAATTCAGGTAACAATGAAATCCACCTGATTGGGGGCGGGGGGCGGGGGGAGGAGGGTGAACCCATGGAAGGAAGGAATATATTTGAAGTTCTTACAGCAGTGCCTGGCACATAGTAAGTGTTCAATAAACGTCAGTCGCTATCATGATCGTCGTTTCTATGGAGTCGACCGGCAAGAGGCCCGACATCATTTTCAGCAACTCTGTGCTTTATTTTTGAAACAAAAAAAATAATAATATGGATTTCATTATTCTTTAAAATGCTGGTTTCATTTGTCACTGAGAAGAACACCCGATCTGATTTTCGGTTTGACGTCGACCTTCCAGTGTGTTCTGGTGGCCCGGTGTTGTTGGCACCAGAGTCGCGTGGTGGGGTGATGTGCGGCGTTCGAAGAACCGAGAGCTGTGCACACGATATCCCGTGTGACAGTTGGCAGCAAAACACCCGATATGCTATGCTGTGCATTTCTAGCCTGGGGGATACTGTGTTATATTATTATGCGCTGTGTATATTATACGTTACACTGTATACATGCTATGTTATATTACTGTATCATTCTAGGTGGTGACTGGGGCTCACAGGTAGTGGGGGCACAGGCCATGTGCTATACTTGCGTTGTGTCTTTTCATGCCTTCAACTATCACAGTGCAGCTGAGGAAACTGAGGCACGAGACGTTCAATAATTCCCCTAAGGTCACACAGCTGGCAGAGGGGCACGTCCAAGTCTAAACGCCTTATCTGCTACACCATTGCTTTTAGGTCCCCATCCTTACAAGTGACACATAAGAACTCATATCCTAAAAGGCAGCACGGGGCTCCCTTGCTCCCTTTCCATCCCTTCCCAGGGCTGGGGGTCGGGGGACGGCGGACCCAGGGCAGAGGGCGGGTCATTCCTTACTGCCTTAGACGTGCGCTCAGGCGTCCATCTTCCCGTCTGTACTCACGCTATTCTTGGGCCTGGACGCCCTGCCCCGATACCTGCGATGACCTGGCTTTGGATGTCACCACCTCCATAGAGCCCTCCGTGATACCTCCCGAGTGAAACCACCCGCTGTCTCTTCTGGGATCTTCACCTTTCATTGATATTTTCATTATTCCCTCCAGTCACGCCCTGCGAGACCTCCAGCTTTGCGAGAGCACGGATGGCATTTTAGACGAAGGACGGCCCTTTGACGTAGCTGATTTGACGCGGTGGTCTTGAGGCGTGTGCGTGGCTCTTCTCGTGTTAATCAGGCATGGACACCCCTAATGATAGTGAAATTTCTAAATCATGCGTACATCCGGGTGATCGTCATCGCTTTATCTCGATTGAGTGCTTATCCTGTTCTAAGCACTGTGCTAAGCACCTCACGCGTAGGATCATGTTTATTTCTCCTGCTCTCGCATTGGGCCTGTTATCACCTTTACGGTGGGAACCAGGGCTCAAGGACACAAGGCCGGCAAATGGCAAAGCCTGGACTTGAACTCCAATCTCACAGTGAAGCTGGGCCGTCCTAACTCCATCCCACCCTGACCATGACCACCCCTCACCCCCCCTCGATTGTTCCTGTTCTTGACTCCCACTCAGCCCCTTGTCCCCCCTCCGTGACCCCCCCACCGTATCCCTGAGTCTAGGACAGCCCTGGAGGGGCTGGTAAGTTCAAGTGTAGCGTGAAAGGGACTGGCATGCACAGATCATAGAAAAAAAATAAATGAATCGTAAAACCCTTGCAGTGTTCATGACATCTGGTTCCCACGGCATCAGTCACCGAGACATGATGGCAGAAGCAAAGCAGTGCCTCCACGGTAGCTGAGGGCCTCATGGTGGAGGTGTCCGTGTGTGTGTGTGTGTGTGTGTGTGTGTGTGTGTGTGTGTAAGATGCTTATGAACATGGGCCCAAGGAATTTCTGCTGCGTTCTTTTTCCTTATGAAGTGATTTGATCCCTTTGTGCCCAAAGAGCTGCGATTCTGTAATCGCTAAAGCATCAGTTAAAATAGAAACACGGGACTTGGAAGGGCCTTTAGAATCCAACCAACTCGACCACCGCGTTTCACGGCTGAGGCTCAGAGAACAACACAAGGTCCGCTGGGAGCGTCCAGCAGTGTGTCCCCTCTAATCCCCCTGACACCCCCGGCTTGCACAGTGACGACAGAGTCGCTAATGACGGGCTTGGCCCTATTTGTTTGGAGACGGGTACCAATCGGAGGGAGGAAGGAGCCCGGAGACTCCTTTCCTCCCGTCGGCTTTCGGTACTGAGGCCGCCCGTGCAAACTGCCGCTTGGCGTGGCACGTTCTCGCGCATGGTGACTTGTGTGCTGTTTCTGTCACGCCAGAGAAACTGACGGTCTCATCGGTCATGTGTGCGGAGCCCGGCTCTGGGGCCAGAAACCCCTTTTTATCCGTGGGCTCACCGTCTGGCTGTCCCAATACGGTATGATTAATCTGAGCTGCCAGGGAGAAGAGAGAGGGCTCGAATCGCGGCAAGTGACAACAGGAGGACTGTCGTGTCACCCGTGCCAGTGATGTGAAGATTCAGATGTGAATGAAGCCGTGCCCCGGGGCCCGCCGACAGAGGCATACCTATGCCCAGCCGGCCTTGGCATTCGGGCGCGATCCCGATTCGAGAACGCTTTGCTAGGGAAACCGCGGCTGGCTTTCGAAGCAGAAGGGCTGCGTGGGGCCTTCCTGAAAAGATTTTCCCTGCGGCCCAGATTTTAAAGTCTCGCCGATCCGAACCATACCATTAGACTAGGAAGTTGAGAGCAGCGTTCCTGTGCCACAGGCAGAAATCGGTCCGCTTTCATTGTTCTTGTCAGTCCTCGGGATCTAAAGTGAGTCATTGCTTAAGAACTGAGAAATGAAAGAAATGAGGATGCCTTCTGAGCGTTAAACTTTCATCTGGATACATAATAGATCAGAGCGTTGCCCTGCAAAGTCACCTTAAAGAGACAGGAGGGATAGACGGCCACCTCATTACGGCTACTCACGTCCTCAGAGAAACACCTTGGCAATCAGGAGAGCCCCCGCAGGACAGGAAACGCAGGTGACCTCGGGGGCGGGACCCCGGGCAAAGGTCTTGAAGCAGTTGGGGCACACGGAATCCATGGCCAACCGGCCCCAACTGTTTGGGTCCCCTTGCTAAGGTCCACGCTGCTTGATTTTGAGCCTCTCAGACGGCAGTCCAGCAAACAAACTCTCATTCGAATCATGTGCTTCTACAGCACTCTTGGTTTTTTTCTCTCTTACGTGGCAGCCGTCAGTGTTCTCACTATAAATCGGGAAACTGCTGCATCTCATTATAGACATCAGGCCTGCAAGTTTGGTTACCATGAGTCTTCCCCTGAGCAAGGAATCTGCTGTACGTCAGCCAGTAATGTCACACTTGTGGGCAGTGGGGAGCGAGGGCAGAGGTATGTGCGATAAGATTGGACGGGGCCACATCCGGAGGGCCCTTCGCGGAGGAGAGCCATCCTGGCTTCCGGGGCGTGGAATGTATTCCGACTTCATCCTGTCGAGGCCAAGAACGAAACATCGTTTCCCTTTCAGGGCCGCGGCCTGATAGAAATATGCCCACAGATATTCCTTGAAGGGTCATCTGTGATGAAACGTGAATAAAAATGCTAAATAACACGGACCGATGTGTGGGCTTGAGTTAAGACAGCTCGGCGCAGGGCGCCTGGGTGGCTCAGTCGGTTAAGCATCGGACTCTTGACTCTAGCTCAGGTTACGACCTCCCGGTTGGTGAGTTCGAGCCCTGTGTCGGGCTCCGCGCTGACAGCGTGGAGCCTGCTTGGGATTCTCTGTGTCCCTCTCTCTCTCTGCCCCTCCCCTGCTTGCTCTCTCTCAAGGGGGGGGAAAAAAGACCACTTGACACAGTCTGGGGGTAGATGAAGTCAGACTCAAGAAACAGGGTCCAGGCCGCAAACACAGAGAGAATTTTCATCCTGGACCCATGTATCAGTTCCTAGAGGCAGACAAGAGAGATCTAAAGGTAAAAATCGCCAAGCCTCACATTCTTGGGCTCTGTGGTTCCATTCGGAGGCAAATGGGGAAAAGCCAATGCCAACTAGACCGGAATAAACGGGTCCTTTGTGTTATGAAAATTACACTGTCGGCTCTCCTCACAACCTTCTGCGTGTTCAGCGGCCGCTTCGGCTCCCCAGGATCCCCACCATGGTTGCATGGAATCTTCAAGAACCAAGTATTTTTGCTTAGCTGTGTTTCGTACGGGATTCCCCTCTACGGTTTCGATACAGCCCTTGTGTGTCCCCTTCCCAACCTACTTTCCGGGCCGTGTTCCAAGTAGGAAAAAGGCAGACGGGTGCGATGAGCTCCTGTGATCCAGCTGAGCGAGCCCCTGGAACTTTCCAGAAAGTTCCATTCAACACTTACATCTCGTAAGCTGGCTGTGCGGCGTCACACGGTTACCTTTCTCTGCAAGAAAGTCCGGGGAGGGTATTTCTTTCCTTACGGATGAACGCGACGTAGCTGGGTTTGACGGACGTGACGGAGGAGACAATGACGGAGGGTTGGTAGGTTGGCGACGGGCAGTCTCTGCCATGGCTACCAAGCCAGAGACCTGGGACACCCCCCCCCCCCCCACCGCCGGACTCCTCCCTCACCCTCTAGGCCTCCAAAGATTTCCACCAACACACCAATATTTCACAGACTGGTCTCCCCTCCTATCCTTTTCTGCCGTACTTAACCTTCATTCAGGCGCCATTATGTTTCCATCGTAGTGTCAGAATTTCGACTGGCTCCCCTCCACTCAGACTCCTGTTCAGATGAACACTCTTCTGCTCTAGGCTCCTCGGTGGCTCCCCATTGCCCTCACAGTGAAAAGCAAATGTCTCATGTCCAGGTTTCCTCATGCCCTGTATGTACTTTTTCTCTCCAGCTTCACATCCTTCTTTTTCTCTACTTTGCTACCGGTCTTTCCACAGCACCGAAGAAGATTGCGTGCTCGGGACCATCTTAGAGTTCTCGCTTTCTTTCACACCCCGTATCAGGTCCCTCTGTATGTTCTCCGCCTTCAAAACATTTGCAGAATGGCGGGGCGCCTGGGTGGCTCAGTCGGTTAAGCATCCGACTCTTGGTTTCGGCTCAGGTCGTGATCTTGTGGTTTCGTGAGTTCAAGCCCCTCATTGGGCTCTGTGCTGGCAGCTCGGAGCCTGCTTGGGATTTTCTCTCTCCCTCCCTCTGACCCTCCCCATTCACACTGTCTCTATTTCTCTCTCTCTCAAAAAAAAAAAAAAATATATATATATATATATGTATATATATGAATGAATGGGATCCCTTCTTGGTAACAATTGTTGAACAATGAGTGAGTAAATGCTCACAATAATGTTTTGGCAGACTGTTTTTTTCCTGTGGTTTGGTATTTTCTCTAGAAACAGCCAAAGCCTTGGCGAATACCAGAAGTTTAAGACTTGGAAAGGAGAGGGGTGCCTGGGCGGCTCGGTTGGTTAAGGGCCTGACATGATCTGTTCTGCGAGTTTGAACCCCACATCGCACTCTATGCTGTCGACATAGAGCCGGCTTCGGATCCTCTGTCCCCTCTCTCTGCCCTTCTCCCCCTCACGCGTGGGCTCTCTTTCTCTCAAAAATAAATGAACATTAAAAACTTTTTTAAAAAAAGACTTGGAAAGGAGACAATGGTAATTGTCTCCAATAAGGATAATGTCTGGATGCTTCTTTTGGGGTTGTTTTGTTCCGGTGCCCGAAGGAGACAGGATAGCACAATAATTATGCCAGTGAAACACTGGAGCTGAGCTGTCAGGTTTCAGCTCCTGGTCCTAGTTTTGTGATGTTACACATCTGCCTTAGCTTTCTCTGTGCCTCAGTTTCCTCAAATGCAAGGCGATGGGGACAATAGTGTCTCTATCCTAGGGTGGCCGTGAGGGCAAAATTGTACATGCTTCAGAAACCCTTGGCAGTGGGGGTCCAGCAATCACTGGGTTCTGACAAGGCTTTTCTAGGTGATTCTGATGCACATTGATGTCTTAGAACCACTGAGCTGAGGTTTTATTATGCCAGACGTGGTTGCTTCATCATGACCCAGGAACTTGTTAAAAATGCAAAATCCCAGGGGCGCCTGGGTAGCTCAGTCGGTTGGGCGTCTGACTTCGGCTCAGGTCCTGATCTCACGGTCCGTGAGTTCAAGCCCCGCGTCGGGCTCTGTGCCGACAGCTCAGAGCCTGGAGCCTGCTTCGGATTCTGTGTCTCCCTCTCTCTCTGCCCCTCCCCCGCTCAAGCTCTGTCTCTGTCTCTCTCAAAAATAAATAAACATTAAAAAAATTAACAAAACCAAATGCGAAATGCCAGGCTCTTTCCCAGACTGACTGAATGAGAAGTCCTCATAAGTATCTGGAGCTGACTCATGGGGACATTCACGTTTGAAACCATCGATCTTGGGTGCTCGTTCTCAAACTTGGTTGAAACTTGGGATTGCCTGTAGAGCTTGGAAATATACTGGCAGCTAGGACAATCGCACCCAGAGTCTGGTGCATTGATCTGGGGATCAGCCTAGGTAATGGGATGTTTTTAACCTCCCCTCCCCCACGCCACCATGGCATAACTCTAATATGTAGCAAAGTTTGACAACCCCTGATGTAGGGCAGAGTTCCCAAAGTGTGGTCCCTGGCCCAAGAACACAAGTCCCACTGGGGAACTTGTGAGAAGTGTAAATTCCTGGGGACCGTGGGTGGCTCAGTCGGTTAAGCATCGGGCTTCGGCTCAGGTCACGATCTAACGGTTCATGGCTTTGAGCCCTGCATCAGATCCTCTCTGCCCCCTACCCCCGTCCCTCCTCCGCTGGTGCTTATGCACACTCTCTCTCTCAAAAATAAATAAACATTAAAAAAAAAAAAAAAAAGAGGGGCACCTGGGTGACTCAGTTGGTTACGTGTCCGACTCCAGCTCAGGTCATGATCTCGCCGTTCGTGAGTTTGAGCCCCGCGTCGGGCTCTGTGCTGACAGCTCAGAGCCTGGAGCCTGCTTTGGAGTCTGTGTCTCCCTCTCTCTCCGCCCCTCCCCTGCTCTTGCTCTCTCTCTCTCTCTTTCTCAAAATAAATGAACATTAAGAAAAAAAAAAAGCAAAAGCAAATTCCTGAGCCCCACCTCAGACCTATTGAATCAGAAACCAAAGGTCTGGAGCCTAGCACTCCGTGACTTAACAAACGGTCTACACGATGCAGGCTGAAGCCTTGGGAACCACGGATCTCGGGCCCCAAAATTCCGTCTACGGCTGGCCGGTGACCGTGGGGGTCACGAGGCTGATTAACCACTCCAGTTTGCCAGGGACTGAAAGATTCCCTGGGACACAGGGCTAACCTCGGGACAGTCCTGGCCAAATCGGGGTGGTTGGTCAACCTAGATCAAGGAGGTTTCCATTTTTTATGGAGCCGCACGGAGTCCACTGCGCTGGCCCAAAGCGCTCACGGAGGCTGACAGATGTGGTCCGGCCGTGTGCCCACGAGCACGAGGAACGTATCTTGGTGACGAGCTGACTAGTCTCTGCCAGTTCTTGGATTGTGACATCGGCATCTGGTCTTAGCAGTTCAACAGGAAGGGGGAAAAAAAAACAAAAAAAACCCCAAAAACCAAAGCTCCCCCGGCAAGCCTGTCCCGCGTTTACAGGAGGCTGCAGCTGGGATGTGATGGAGTGAGCATATGGCTTTAGGGAGGCCCATTTGGTTCACTTAGCAGAGTTCCATGGCCTGTGAATGTTCAACACATTTTAACATTGAAGTCGTCAGGCAGCTGGCCCCATTCCTGCCTCCCTGCGCTGCCTCTGAGGCCGGCTGTGCGGAAACAGAGGCGTGGGGGCAGATGATCTCCAGCGAGGCTGATGGAAGGGAACAGAGCAAGGGGCTTTCTGAATGCATCACCTGCTCCAGGGCGGCTCAATTCAGGCTTTATGCAAATGTCACGTCATCTGCTGAGGCAGGGAGGTTGTGTTCCTGTCAATAGGAGGACCGGCCCCCTTCGGTCAGGGGGCTTCTGTGAGGCAGAGAGAAATTAGGACACATGCCAGGCAAGCCTTGGCTGGCGATGAGGGGGGAAAAGACACTCTCTGGAATACGTTCCGAGCCGGATTTGCAAATGGGAATAAAGCGGGGGCTCTCTGGTTGGCAAGGTTTTAGTCGGGGTCATTTTTTTTTCCTCCCTGGACAGAGCCCGAGACACCCTGATCTTTCGGACCTGCAGACGGGGAGGCATCGCGTGTGGTGGACGGGGCACTGGAGGACGACCTAGAAGACGGACTGTAGCTTTGTCCCACCTGCAGCTCAGGGTTGTACCACGGAGGACCGGATCCTGCACTTGATGAGTTTACTGGGGCTCTGCCACTCTCTTTGGCCTCTTGGTGGCCACCTGGATGGACCCTTTCTAGTGGCGGCAACATCCCCTCGTGGCCATCGATGCCAGTCCTTTGCTTATTGGCTCTCGGAACCGTCACCAGCTTTCTCTGTAACGTGCAACGAAACTACAGTTCCCAGGCTCCTTTGCACCTGGCTGCTGGCTGGGCTCCGCCAGTAGGGGGAGCCCGCGGGCGATTGGAGGGCAGAGGAAGGAGCACCCTGGAAGCTACAATTGCCCTCCCATCGTCAGTCCCGCTCAGACCCCACTGTGGTTCACATTTCTGTGGGATGGACCTCACAGCTCCTGGGTGCTAGCCACCCCACCTCTTCCCTTTGTCTCCAGCCCTGGGTGGGGGTGACGGGTGGGGGTGGCAGCTTCCTGCTGGGCCAATATCTCAGTTACCTTACTCTTCCTTCTTTGATGTCCTCGTTCTTCTGTCCCCTTCGCCATCAATCCCCTCTCTATAAAAGATCCTCTTTTTCGATGACCGGCAGTGGCTTCTGTTTTCCTGTCTGGACCCTGACTAAATCAAGGTCCACTCAGCTTCTAGGTTGTCTCTCCCGTGGACCCCTAGGTACCAGCCCGGAAGGTTTAGAACTGAACCCACGAGGCCACCCTTCTCATTTTGGAACACAAAATCAGCCTTGTCCGTTTCCTCGGGCCGTTAATTTTATCTGTAGATTTGGGGCAAAAAAAAATAGCTGTGTTTTTTTATACGAAGACACGGATACATTGTAGTGGAGAAGATTTTAAGGAGACACGGAATCCGGAGCAGGCTCCTGGCTTCGAGCTGTCAGCACAGAGCCCGACGACGCAGGGCCCGAACTCACGGACTGTGAGATCATGGCCTGGGTTGACGCTGGAGGCTCAACCGACTGAGCCACCCAGGTGCCACTCTTTTTGCATTTGTAAGCAGCCAGTGAACACCCTCTTCATTTCAAAGTGCCTTAGAGAAAAGGTATTAAATGCACTGCCTTAGATCATGGATGGGTAAACTTTTTCTCTAAAGGGCCAGATCGTATTTTATGCCTTGCAAGCCGAGTGAAATCTGCTGTAACCGCTCAGCTTGGGCGCTGAAGCTAAAGCAGCCTTAGACCCTATGCCAATGAATGACAAGAGCCACATGCCAATAAAACTTCATTACGGGGGCGCCCGGGTTTCTCGCTGCGCCAATCACAAACTCCCAGTGGAGACCGTTTCGTTTTCTCCTCCTCGCCATGGACTTGGGGAGCCCTCTGGCCATCGTTACCCCATTCTCTTCCCCTTGGCGCCTGCAACGTTCGCCAGGACCGCCTCCCTCCGTCACCTCATTGTGTCCTCTGGGACACTGCGTAGAGTCAAGCTGGGCTCTGAGCCAGTGACCTTCCTTCCGTTCACTTGATGGAGTCACTCAGGGCCTCTCCCTCCGTTTGCAACGCTCGCCACATACCCCACGCGGCATCCCCGAACGAATACAGCTAATCAGTATTTGCAAAGTGACTCCGGTGGCTGAGGCGAGAGCCACCCAGAGGGGCCAGGTATAATCACTGTTATATCTGTGGCTTACCTAATTCCTGGTCCACCCCGGGGTGATTTTTTTTTTTTTTTTTAAGCGTTGGTAATTGGCGAATTACAGTGTAGGTGCTGAAAGCCAGCTGTGGTTGTAAGTGGCGGGTACGTTTCTGTAGGTGGCACCGGGGCTGGGCAGAGCTGTTGACAGACGGGTTAGGGAAATTATAGCTCAGGTTCCCGTGCAGCTGCTTTGAGAGAACGTCGGACAAAGGACATCCCTGAGCAGATGCGCCATTAGCAATCAGATGATTTGAAAGAGCCGTCTGATCGATATTTGTGGCTGGATGGAGAAAAGATGCTTATCGGACTTCTGCGATCTGAGAGAGAGCAGAACGCCAATCCGGACGGCCCATCATCTCTGGGGCTAGAAGCGAAAGGATCCAAGAGGAACAAACCAGAAGTCACATGCCTTGCACCTGGTAGGCGCCTTAATAAGAGTTTGTGGACGAATGCATGCATGCACGCCTGCGTGCATGAATGAATGATACAACTGGGCCCCTATCTATTCCCAAGTTCTCTTATTTGCGAAAGAATGGGTCACTGAGGATTATTAGACACCAAGGAGGCTCCTTCACTGACCGGGTGCTCCCGGATTTCCTTCTGCAACAACCCGGTGCGTTTGTAAAAGGTTGTTTTTACCGAGACTGGTTTTCCACCTCTGTCTTTCCCGGCCGGCCCTGAAGGTATCTGAGCTTGCACCTCCCATGCCATCGTTGGAGGACGGCTGTCCTCATCCGCCCCTTTCTCCTGCTTCTCTGGGAGGCCCAAGTGTCCCAACGGCAGCATGAGCGGTGGGCAGGAACCTCAACTGTCCACGCTCTGTACTTGCAAGAGAAAAATGATCGCCCCTCAAATTCAGTGGGGGCGGTGATCAATCCAGGGTGTCACAGGGGCCGCAGTGCCAAGATATCCGTGGATGCCAGAAAGAAATCCTTCGTTCGAGGAGGGCGGGCCAATCGAGGAGTGGGCTGGAGAGGTGGGAGGTGGGGGCCAGGAACCCAACAGGGTGAAAGAGGGATGTTGATGGATGTGACGTGAAAAGAGAAGGAGAGGCAAGGTGCCAGACAGCTGGGGGGCCGACGGCGCGTCCGTCGCCCTCTCCGTCAGCCCTCTGCCAGCGCGGGGGCGTGGGTCCCCTGAACTCTGACAGGTGCAGGGGAACTCTGACGTACCTCCCATGAATGAGGCAGGCTGACGCTTCTCAGGGCACCAAAGGCCATTCACGGGCTCGCGCGGTTTGAAAGGAACCGTCAAGAGGAAGCAGAGGGTGATGGGAACAAGCGGGCAGTGTGACCGGTGTGTGATATGGGCCTCTAGTTGAGTCCTCCCCCCCAAAAGGGGGGCCCCCAGCCTGCCCGTTTACCTGCATCAGCCTGGAAGAAAGCCATTGTCGAGATAATCAGCTTTGTTCTCTATGCAGACATTCTGGCTTAGGGCTGAACAGGGACTAATGCCCCTGGCGGGGGCGGAACAATGATGACATTCATGAGTCAGCATTAGGTCAGTACTGCTGCTGTCACGGCTCATTATTTGTCGCTTTTAAGGGAGATGCTTTTTGCCTGCAGCTAAGCCGCCGAACCGCCTCGGGTGAAGGGAAATGCATGTGACTCCGCCCTGGTGTGTGCGAATATTTACATCCAGACCAGGCCATCCGATGACCCGGGGCAGGACCCCACCACAAAGCAGCCATCTGCAGGCGAGGCAGGTGCCGCGCCCTGCCTCCGTCTGTCGACTACACCTTCCCATTCTCTCCCAGCCACGAGGAGGGGGCTGCTCCGACCTGGGGCAGGGAGCAACCGTGGCTCGGGGTCCACACGGCTCTTGGTGCTGAGAGGAGCCTTCGAGGAACCATCCAGCAGCACCAACGGGGAGAATCATTCTTGTCCGGGTCAAAGAGCGTTGTTATGGGTACGGTGCCTCTAAGATCGCTTCTGCGAAACGTGTCAGAGGCGTCTACAGTGTCGGGACGGCTTGGATCGTTCATCTTAGGTCTCTGCAGCAGAACAAAGTCGGAGCTCCTTCGGAGGTGTGATGGGGTGGGGAGCGGAGGCTGGATGAGACTCAGGGCCCTTCTGGGCAGATCCGTCCTCTTGCTTCCTACCACAGGCTGCTGTTGGTGGCTCAGCCAACCCTTGGACGGGGGTACAGGGCAAGGACGTCCTTTAGCAAATAACATTGTTACGGAACGAGGCTGGAACGCTGGCGGAAAAACCAAGCGGCACTCAGCACTCGGAGATCTTGGCGGATCAGAGACTTTTTTTAACACCGTCGGGCTCACAGGAGAACTTTTCTCCAAAGATCTGAGCACCGAATGCAAGCGGGAAGGGTAATTTATAGTTGCTAGCCTCCCTATTTGGGGGGTTTTCACACCAAATCAGGGCAAGAAGAACCCAGAAGAGAGGTTTCTCAGCCAGAGACCAGAGCTTGTTTTAGTCCCGTCGGCAGTCTTATGGTGTAAAACTTCATTCATTTTCCCAACAATCTCAATAATCGTCCACGTGGGGCTTCAAAGGGGAGTCTACCGATTTGATTTTTATAAGCGTTCTTCCTGGTTATGGACAACCTCTGGCCTGAAACTCGCACGTCCGACGGATGGAGTAAGACACGTGTTCATCAAAACCGCTTTTTTTCCTTTTTCAGAATTCTGTCCCAGCTAGAAAAAAACCCCAAACCCACAGCCAAACTCAATATAGCTCGTTCGGATTCCACGCATGACCCCCAAACAGCATGTTCATCGGGGGAGTATGCATACAGGCGGCTTTGTTCTCCAGCGTGTCCCTTTTGCAGAGCGAAACGCCGAGGCGGAAAAGTGCCTTTCCGGGGCAAGGAAAAGAACACCGGCCTCGCATTGAGGTCAAGGCCTCCTCGGCTCCGGCTCCTGGCAAACAGCTGTGTGTCAGGTGTTTACACGCCACGGGGTCTGGAGAAACGTGGGCAATTAAAAACAAAAGGCTTCTATCCGTCCATAGCATTACCCGAGCCTAGCTGGGTTTGCAGCTTGTAATGTGTTATTTATTTTTGGTTTTAATTGCAGGCAGTCCCAGAAACATTAGTGTTATATATAGTGCTAGGCTCAGCAGGAGTAATTAAAAGGCGGGGGCCCTCGTGGTCGGTAGTAAAATACCAAGTGCTAGCTGTTTAAGAAAAATGTACCATTGATTTGCCATCAGCAGAACACAGGGTGTTAGGAAAGAACAGAGGAGAGACGCCAGGCAGAAAACACTCGCGGAACCAAAAAGGCTTATGCCCGGGGCCCATGCATGTGTGCTGAGTTCTAGAGACAAGACAACGGATTTGGATGAGCCTTTTGAAGAGTACCATGTGACCCTTTCCAGGCTGGAATGGATATTCTTCTCACTCTTTATGACATACGGGGCAACACCAGAGTCCAGATGGTTCTACCTTGTTAAAAAAGAATATGGCGGGGTATTTTTCCTGGCCCTCTCTGGGAGCAGATCAGGGGCACATTTTTTTTTTTTAATTTTTTTTTTCTAACGTTTATTTATTTTTGAGACAGAGAGAGACAGAGCATGAACAGGGGAGGGTCAGAGAGAGAGAGGGAGACACAGAATCGGAAACAGGCTCCAGGCTCTGAGCGGTCAGCACAGAGCCCGACGCGGGGCTGGAACTCACGAACCGCGAGATGATGACCTGAGCCGACGTCGGATGCTTAACCGACTGAGCCACCCAGGCGACCCCAGGGGTGGATTTTTATTATGACCTGTTTTTGCTTTGACGCTTTGGGGACGGAGGGGCAGAGGGAAGGGAAGCAAGATGGTGAGGGTGACTGAGGAACAGGAAGTTGTGTAAAGATGTAGAAAGAAGAGGGGCACCTGGGTGGCTCTGTCAGTTACGGGCCTGACCCTTGACCTCCGGCTCAGGTCGTGATCTCACGGTTCGTGGGATCGAGCCCCGCGCGCGTCAGGCTCTGTGTTGACAGGGTGGAGCCTGCTGGGGATTCTCTCTCTCCCTCTCTCTGCCCCTCCCCTACCCCCTCTCTCTTTTTCTCTCAGAATAAAGAAATAAAACTTAAAAAAATCGATTGTAGAAAGAAGAAGGGGAGAAACTGGTAGGCTCACTAAATGTATCGTCCCATGTAACTATGGCTCCTTTCATAAATACGGAGCATAAGGCTCAGCGAGTTTAAAGAAAGCTTTCCATAAGGATCCCGTGTGGCTCAGCCGGTTAAGCATCTGACTCTTGATGTCGGCTCAGGTCAGGATCTCACAGTTCATGGGTTCGAGCCCTGCGTTGGGCTCTGCGCTGATAGCTTGGAGCCTGCTTGGGATTCTCTCTCTCTCTCTCTCTCTCTCTCTCTCTGTGCCCCGCCCCCTCTCATGATGTCTCTCTGTCTCTCTCTCTCTCAAAATAAATAAATAAAACCTTAAAAAAAAGAAGCTTCCCATAGCACATGAAATATGGTCGCATTTATGTGTTCGTAATACGTACATTAGCATACACACGGTTGTCGGGGGCGTGTCCATGCGTGACTCCCCTCCCGGCGCTGGGGCAAAGTAGAAACGGCAGACTTTATTTTGAACAATTTTCAACCACATGGCAATATTGAGGGCGCAGAGGAGAGCAGTTTGGGCTGTAAGTATCTCTTATTACAAAACATCTTTCATTCGATAAACACAATAATAGCGATAGTTAATGCTCAGCGCACTAACGGGTGCTCACTATTGCACGGATCCGGTACTGGTATAAGAATTTTTCATGTACGGCCTCAGTTAATCGTCCCCCCCCTGCCCAATGCTGTGATGTTATTACTCTTACTGCTAATATTGCTATCCTCACCTTCTAGGGGAGGTGATGAGGCGCAAATGCTTAAGAAATGGGCTCAAGCTTCTGCAACTAAGAAAGGAAGGAGCACGAATCACAACATAGACAGCTTGGCTACAGGGCAAGGTTCTTGACCACTGCACTGCATTGGTTCTGAACAATTATTAACAGTCTTTCCAGGAGCCTGAAGATTAGCAGCTCAGGGGGCTGGAAGCAAGGCACCATGAGGGGTTCGCTCCAGGGCGACGATGTTCTTTAGGGAGGTCCAGACAGGCATGCCCCAGGGAACGCAATGGCCTACTGATGAGTAGAGGCCCGGGGTCATTTTGGAGGCCAGAGGCATCCTGCCAATGGACTTCGCAGGAGAAAGCCCCAGGAAAGGGTTTAGGAAGGAGCCAAGAAGGGCAGCCATTCCCTGAAACAGGACCGCAGGTGATACCACAGTTGTGACCTGTATGAGGACGCTTGACTGAGGGGTGGGTAGAGCTGGGGTCCGGTACAGGTTCTGCTTACCAACACACGCACTTGTGTGTCTATCCCGAGGAAGTCCAAAGAGCCAGAGGCGGCCAAGCTGTGGACCTTTGGAACCCCCTCTGCCCCGAGAGGCACCAGTCTAATTTGCAAGTGGAATTTTACAGGTTAGCCCTAAGCTCAGATGTCCAGAGTGGGGCGGGGGGAGGGTGTTCCCCTGGAACCCACAGAGATGCCCAAGACCTAGGAATTCTCTTTCCTTGATCTTGGCTCTTTGGCTCAGTCCATCTCTATGGGTGGCTTCAGCGGCAGTTCTGGGGCCGGTGATGGGCTCCTAACTACAGCTGTTGAAAAAAAAAAAAAGGGAGAAGGAGAGGAAAAAGAGACTTAAACTTTGCCCGGAATTTAAAAATCTCTCTCTATCCTATGCTGTGTCTCTCTAGATGGTGATGACCTGTGGAAAAGCCCGTATGGTAAGTTCAGAGTCTACTCTGCCCAGGTTCAACTGATGCCAAGATGTAGAAGGACATGAGACACTGGCACCAACTTGTCACATGTGTGCAGGCTGTCACATGTCAGGGAACAGGCGTCCCTGAGAAGCTCTGGAAATACCTGGGGGCCCCTATTGACAGTCAGGGCAGGTGTAGGGGTGGAGGAGGGAGAATGAAGCCTCCAAGGTCAGAGTCCTGCTTCTCAAAGGCCAATCTTCCAAAGAACTTGGGAGAATGGAAACCGGGTTTGAGAAGGCTCGGGGTACCACTTACCCCTGGCCCGGGAGTTCTGGGTCTGTTTCATTTCTGCGTCGTTTTCTCCTCTTCTTTCTCCAGCCAGTGGTTGGTACCGTGCCTGGCACAGACAGGCCCCTCTTGCCGTTTGCTGCCTGGGCTGCCTGTGGATTGTTGGTCTGGAGCAGTTCTGAAGGGCCCCGTTGTGCTCGGACCTTTCTGGTGCCAGCCCCAGCAGATGAGGCGATTGAACACAAAGGGCATTGGCCACCATTGAGTGTTTGAGGCTTGTCTATCTGGGGCCCTTAACAGCCCAGTGGGGAAAAGCAAATGTAATTTCTTCTCTTGGTTTTGCCTCAGATGCATCACAAATTAGAATCACTTCATGTCCGAAGGCTCATTAGAAAATGTTCCTGAAAGGCAACGCAGCCCATTAAGGCTCATTCTGAAGAGTGATTTTTATGTTCTTCACATTTGTGTCTATATTTGTTAAAGATCAAGTTCAATTTTTGAAATTTCCAGATGTCTCGGCTCAGCTACAGATCTGAGTCAGAACTCTTGGGGGATACCCCACTTGGTAATAATAAAGTTTCCCACCCCTTCAAAAAGCCCAACGTTTTAGCCAAGGGAATCATTATTGCTGCTTCAAACCCAGAATTGCAGATTGAACTCGTTTCATGCAAGTCATTTTCTGGAAAAGGACTGATCTCAAGTTTCCGTGCAGATAACTGATCTCAGCTGCCTCAGTGGGTACCCATGGTAAAGGGCAACATTCTGGATGTGGTCATTCTGGAGTCCTCACCTGCCTTCCTCTTCTTCATCACTCAGAGTCACTGGCATTGGAATCTGGAGTTGTCAACTTTAGAGATTTAATCTTTAAACCAAACGAACATGGTGTATTGTGATTTCCGCTTTTCTGTGAGGAAACGAATGCAAAGTTACGAAACAAGACCCAGGTCTTTTGATGTCAGGTGACTCCATACCTCTCTTGTAATGGGCCAGGTCGGATGCCAGGTGGTATCTTGGGGGATCAAGTTGGGGTAGGCGGGGGGTGGGGGGTGCTCCTTGGAGTGGCCAGAAGCAAATGAAGCTGAGAGGACAAGTGGAAATTGTATTCGAGAAGGAATCCCGAGGTCAGAAAGAGAGAACCTCGTGTATGCTCAGGGCCAATGGAAGGGCCTGGGGAGGGATTACTGAGCCAAGATATTCCAGAAAAAAAGCCTAGGAAGGAGGAGGGATACTAAGAGCAATGTTGCTGTCCGAGGGCAGATGTTGGGCTCCACTTGTAAGAGAGTATTTCTGGCTCTTTCCTGAGTCCTGGCCCGGCCGACAGGCCTGCCTGGTTTAAATGCTCTTGCTAGATGGGGCGGCATCACCATTATATAGGTTTTATCATTAGAAACGAGACTTGCAGGCCCTTGGTTTTGGATCAGCCACAGGATACGTTAGGTATCACTTGTTCTCCAGTATTTCTTGGTTTCGGCTCAGGTCATGATCTCACAGTTCGTGGGATCAAGCCCTGAGTCGATTCTGTGCCGATGGCACTGAGCCTGCTTGGGATTCTCTTCTCTCTCTCTCCCAAAATCAATTAAAAAAGAATCTAAAAAAATATACCTTAAAGAGGCTTCTGGGTGGCTCCGTTGGTTAAGGGTTGGACTTTGGCTCAGGTCACGATCTCACGGTTCGCGGGTTTGAGCCCACGTCGGACTCTGTGCTGACAGCTCAGAGCCTGGATCTGCCTCAGATTCTGTGTCTCCCTCTCTCTCTCTCTCTGCCCATCCTCTGCTCATGCTCTGTCTGTCTCTCTCTCTCTCAAAAATAAACATTAACAAAAAATAAAAAATATATCTTAAAAAAAGAAATAAACCAATAAACTTAAAGAAGAAGGCTCATCTACATCATTGCTCCCTTCTTTCAAGTTTTGATCTGGTGCTGAAATTCTCGCCTCACAGTTAACTAAAGCAGGAAGGGCACAGTGGTTAACGGTCTTGGGAGACAGCTATTTCCGGAACTGAAACGCGGCGAGCCCTTCGCTAGGTACACGAACCGCGAGCAATTCTCTTAACCTTTCCATCACTGCAAAACAAGGTAACTGTGTCCACATTTTAGGGGTTTGGGAGAGATTTCAATGTAAAACTTGAAAGTCCTCAGCACCGTTTCTGTATAAGAGTTTAGTTTAATGTAGTTCCTGTTCTTATTTGTTCACTGGAGAAATTTAAATTTAGTGAGGATCTCAAAAAATTGCCTCAAAGTGCTTTCCTGAAGACAAGGACACAGCAGCACCTCATTTGTTCATGACTTTTGCCGCCTGCCTAGCTTTACGCAGATTTCTTAGTCTATCTGAAACTCCGCTTTCTCATCTGTGGAATAAGGAAGAAACTTCCCCCGGGTGTTGAAAGATTTCAGGAAAGTCAGTGCTTATCCTCTGGATATTCAAAAGTCCCCCTCCCTCTCCTGCCTCTTGAAACTCCTAAAATAACTCCCCAAGTGATTGGTTTTTTTCTTTATGGTCTTGAAAGATCCCCTCCAAGAAACTTGTCTTTCTCTCTCCCCTGTACACAGAGTGACTCCAGGACGACCCCATTGGTTCGCCTCATGACCCTTTGCGTTCTGGGCAGGCCTGGCTGGTTCTCTGGTCTGGTCCAGAAGGGAGAGGCCCTCAGAAAGCATCGCCATCCCCCCACTGAATGGGGTTTGGCTGTGGACCCTACGTAGAAGGCTGTCACACGACCAGCCTACTGGGCACATGGCACGTACAATCTCATGGAGCCTAGAAAGGGCATCTGGCTCTGCAGATGCTGTCTTGAAATTCTTGACAAGGGGCACCTGGGTGGCTCAGTCGGCTAATGGTCCAACTTCGGCTCAGGTCACGATCTCATGGTTCATGAGTTCGAACCCCGAGTTGGGCTCTGTGCTCACACCTCAGAGCCTGGAGCCTGCTTCCGATTCTGTGTCTCCCCCTCTCTCTGCCCCTCCCCTGCTCACGCTCTGTCTTTCTCTCTCTCAAACCAAATAACATTTAAAAATTTTTTTAAAAAAGAAAAGGAATTCTTAACAATTTTTAATTTGTCTGAAACTCTAAGTACTTTTCAAGCAGGGGGCCCCACATTTTCATGATGCGCTGGGCCCCTCAAGTTACTTAGCCAATCCTGGTGGAGGTGAATCTATCGATCTCTCCTTGATTGAACTAGTCAAGCACAGGGAAGGGATTTGTTGGGGTGGGGGACACAGACTGGAGAGCCAGAATGCTCTGGAAACTCTAGTGGACGCCACACCTTGGTAGCCATAGTGCGGAACACTTTAGGGCAGAGACTCATGAGATCAGAGTTCTTCTTAGAAAGGTTTGTGGAGAACAAGGAAGGAGGCAGATCCCCCAATCCCCAGGACAGCCAGGTGTTTACCACACCCGATCCCCTGTTCTTTGGAACAATGTGAAAGATTTCCCTTAAGACTTGAGTGAGGTCAGCTGAAGCCCAAAGAGCTTCTTGGATTGGGGCCCCCACAGTCCTGAGCCCGAACAGGTTGCAGAGCTAACACTTATCACAGAAGCCAAGAGAGGTTGGCCATTTGAACAGGAGGGAGGCTCATTGATGCTGATGGGGCTCTAGAAGTCTCGGCATATCATGGCCCCTCATACTCCACATTGCTATTGTTTATGGGTCTCTGTGAGCCTGGGAGGACTCGCTGGACCCATTGGGCACATCAAGGACCATCGAGTAATCTCTGAGAACGTGACTTTATTGAATACTCCCTGCTAGAATGGCCCAAGGAGACCACAGGCTCAACACGGCAGCTACTGGAAAGCAGTCCCTTCTTTCTCGAAGCGATGTGCATACCATTGATCTCAACAAACTGTCTGTGGTCAAATGATCCATGTTTCCCTCCTGTTTAGGATTCTTAGTTTCTGGAACAGGCTGATGGTACCAGAGAGGCACTGTGGAGGTTGGTCTACATGTCTGAAAGCCTGGTGTATGTAAGTGCCCTCAACTCTACCAAGCAGATGGGTCTTTCAAGTCAGATTTGCTGGGGAGGGGCGTGTGCGTGACAGAGGATGTTCACTTGACAGGTGGCTTTTGTGAAATGTCCTTCTTGAGTTATTTTGCCGGGTGGATGTAAAATATAGTTTCGTTTGCAAGAAAAATGAATTTATATCCCCTTCCTTGAGAAACCTTGTGTTACTGCAAGGGATAAAAGCTGCGTATAGCAGGGGCGCCTGGGTGGCTCGGTTGGTTGAGCGTCCGACTTCAGCTCAGGTCAGATCTCGCGGTCCGTGAGTTCGAGCCCCGCGTCGGGCTCTGGGCTGACAGCTCGGAGCCCGGAGCCTGTTTCAGATTCTGTGTCTCCCTCTCTCTCTGCCCCTCGCCTGCTCATACTCTGTCTCTCTCTGTCTCAAAAATAAATAAACATTAAAAAAAAAAAGCTGTGTATAGCAAAATGCCAAGACAAAGGGGCCTTTCCCGGGGTTTCTTAGTAACTGGGCCTCAAAATGAGGTGAGAATGAAAAACATAATACTAATTATACAAGTAGGCCACAGACGGATTTTTTTGCAGGAAATCGTCAAAATACACGGAACGCACCGAGTGAAGCAGTTTGGACTGTATCCTTTTAGACCGTGGCCATGCATTTTCCCGTCTCGTGGGCATAAATCTAGCCACACGGAGTCAGATGTTCAAGAAATATCATGCTTTTCATTTTCCATAACTCACTGTGCTATCTGATTTCAACCCCTCGCTCTGTCAAGCTGACAGAAAATTTAACTGTAGACACGTTGGAGTTCTGCCATCGCATGGGTACGGCCAAGTGGGGGTCTTAGGCAGTGCTAAAGCCTGGAGGTGCCTGTGGGGATTTGGTTGCTGGTCCTCACAGGTTGTTCCTCAGATGTCCCTTGTCCCCGCCCTAATGGTCTTCCTAAATTATGGCTCTCTGCTTCCCCTTACTCTGCTCAGGGCCAGAAAAGTCCCCAAAGGCTGCAGACCCACAGCCTGAGGACGAGTCCACCCTCCTGCCTCTAGAAGTTTCTGCTGCATCCTTAGCAGGACAAGAGTGGCACCCGGTTCCCAATCTGGAAGCCTCAGACTCCTCCTTCCTGCTCACGAGGAAGGTGTCCTTTCTCGAGCTCTCTGTCCCCAAGTGGCTTATCTTGTTCCCCTGCTCAAAGCGCCCACCCCATTCCCTCAGTGGAGTCTGACGAGTCTTTTACAGAAGAATTCTTGGGCTTTCAGGCTACTTGTTTCTGCCCTACTCAGATCCCCGGCTCTGGGAATGACCGAGCTTAGCTACCAGTTTGGGATGCAAAGAACAGAGATGAGGGTATATTGGGGAGACGCATCTAAGAACACGCTGCGTTCTCGTTTTATATACCCATATTCTCCCCTAAACATGTTCCTGCAGTAGCTTTTTCCAACTCCTTTAAATGGCCACCTCTTTCCTTCTTTCTTTCTTCTTCTTTCTTTCTTTCTTTCTTTCTTTCTTTCCTCTCTCTTCCTTTTCTTTCTTTCTTTCTTTCTTTCTTTCTTTCTTTCTTTCTCTCTCTTCCTTCCTTCTTTCTTTTTTAAAGTAGATACCATCCTGCTTTCTAACGGCATAGATTAGTTTTTCTTGTTTTTTTTTTTAATGTTTATTTATTTTTGAGAGAGGAAAAGCAACCAAGAGCAGGGGAGGAGCAGAGAGAGAGGGAGACAGAGGATCCGCAGCAGGCTCCTCACTGACAGCAGAGAGCCTAATGTGGGGCTCGAGCCCACCAACCGTGAGATCGTGACCTGAGACAAAGTTGGACGCTTAACGGACTGAGCCATCTGGGGGTCCCTCTTTCTTTCATTTGCTTTGTCACGTTCGTTTGCTCCGCTGCTAAACACTGCTGCTTCCACCTCCAAAACGCAACAGGACCTCGCACACTTCTCTCCAGTGTCCCCTGCTCTTCCTTTGGTCATCCTGGTCCAAGTCGCCAGCTTCTCCTCATCTCAGGAGCCTCCTAAATGACGCCCCTGCTTCTACTCCTGGCCCCTGGACCATCTCCTCTCAGCACAGCAGCCAGGGTGGCGCGGGCGACGCAGAACTCGGGTGATGTCAGGGGCGTGTCCGAGATGCCATGTGGCTTGTGTCCCCTTCAGGGTAAAAGCTGGAGTCTTCAACATGGCCTCCGGAGCCCTCTATAAAGTGGCCCTTACTACCTCGCTGGTAATCCTGGTACCACGCCCCCTTCCTTTACTCCTTCTGCCCCACCCTGGACGCTGGGCTCTTGCACCGGCCCATCCCTTTGTCTGGAAAGCTCTGTCTCCACGTACTTACACCACACTCACCTCCTTCGGGTCTCTGCTCTTTCTGTCACCCTATTCAAATAGGACAGTCCCCTCCCGGCACTCGCTCACGCTGCCTTATTTTTCTCCCTGCCACGCACTGTCATCTGATGCGTGGCATATTATACTTGCTTATTTGCTTCGTGTCCGTCTCAACCCGCCGGAGGAGGAACTTGGAAGCTCAAAGGAAGTTTGCTCTTTTGTTTTTCATTGCGGATTCTCTAACCACCAGGACACTGCCTGGCACATGATAGGACCTCAAAAGATAATTGTGGAGTGAGTGAATGAATGTATGAATGAATAATTGGATAGAGAAACAGTATTTTCTGCCTCCATGTTTTATATAAATGCATTCATATTATAGCGATGTTTCTACCCCGCTCTTGTTTTCCTTTTAATAATAGATTGTGATGGTCTTTCCGTGACAGTCCATAAAGAAAAAACACACCGTTGTCTCTTAACGGCTGCAAAAGCAGTGTGGCTCTCTACTAAAATGTGCCCAACCGGCGTCCTACGGGTGGACTCGTTTGCAATTGCTCTCCATCACGAACGACCCTGACTCTTGGCGCATTCAGATTCCTGGAGGATGAACGCCCAGAAGGGGACGTACGCGGTGAAAGGGGTGAAGCCCATTTGGCCAACCTCGTGTGCGTTTCTGCTCTGTTTCCCCTCCTAGGTGAGCGTGTTTACAAGCCGGTATTTTCGTCCCCCTCCCTGATTTTCTTCCCGCTTACCCTTGCTGGGGAGAAGTTTTCAATGATTTGCCGGTGGTGGTACAATTGGAGACTGCGTCCTATTTTCAGCTGCTGGGGACATGTGAGCCATGAGTTGGAGTTTCTGCAGATTCAGCTGTGATGGATTTTCTCCTTCCCTCAACTCCTTTGGCATTGAAAATCTGTACTGCCCAAATTGGGGCTTGATTGTACATTCTCTCATACCGTTTCGTGGAATTAATCTTACTCCTCAGCCAGACGATTAACTCTTTGATGGCGGAAGCAGTGTCTGTTAGTCCTGTGGATTTTTGCATTGCCCTCTGGATCCAACCCAGTGGTCGTCAGGCTGATCGTGTTCACTGGACACGTAAACCGTTGTGTGTTGAGTGCAAATAAATCGGTGCTTTATGGCATAGTGGGTGGTTTCAGAGTGATCACAGCGGTCGGGCAGAGCCTTGGGGGAACGGTTGGAGGTTTCCAGATAGACAAATCAGGGGAGAATGTTCCAGGCAGAAGAAAAAGAATACACATGGTGGACAGGCACGGGGCGGGGGGGGGGATGTTGAGGAACCCACAGTGATTCTCCATGATGAGAGTCCGGGGGGAAGATAAGGGACTGGTCTGAAACGAGCTGGGAAGATTAGACTGAGGCCACCTTCTGAAGAATCGTGCCACCGTGACGTATTAGTGAGGATACCCGTGATCCCGTGTGTCACCAGTGCCGTGTGCCTGGCTGCAGTGATCTGAAGTTACTTGCCCCTGTCATCTGGAATGGCTGGGGAATAACTGGGATCTGTGGGTGCTGGGGGGTCCTCCAGGTGACCTAAGCCCTCTCTCCGTCTCATATCCATCTCTCAGCTTTATTATCATCAGATTAAACCCCTGCCTCTTCTCAGATTTGGGCACATGAATCCCTGGGCAAGAATTGACCTTGAAGGGCCTTGGGTGGCTCTGGTTTGACACCTAAGTCTTGATCTCATGGTGGTGAGATCAAGCCCTGGATTGGGCTCTGCACCAGGCATGAAGCCTACTTAAAAAAAAAAAAAATGACCTTGGACTGCTCCCTTTGGCCATCGTCAGAGGATGGGGGTCATGAGGCTTTTATTTGAGTGCTGCATTTTGTTGGAGAAAGAAGTTCTTTAAGTCACAACCAACCAAACAAGCAAACAACGGCAACAAAAACCCAACAAATAACGCAATCCACGTAGCACCCTGATTTTGCATTTGCTACAATTGATTAAAAGATCTGGCTTTCCTTCAATGTTTGGAAATGAAAACGCAGAAGGTCCTGAGTTCTTATGGTTCCCTGGTGGGCCCAAACAGCCCTAGACACCAGTCGTTGGCAGTGATAAAGCAATTCATTAAAGACAAGCTCCTCACTTTCCAAATCACGAAAATTAAAACCCATTCCACGTGATTTTAGAATTATGGAGAACTCTCTCTGCCTCCAAGATGTGGCTTCCACGTTTTCTCCTTCACGAAGGTCCCGGAGCAACTCTCCTGCTCCAGAGCATGCTATTTCTTACCAAAAAGCCCGATAACTTTGTCTCCTGAGGAAGCTGCGTGACGGGCAGAATTTGTGCTCTTTATTTCTCTGGTCTCCTCTCTCTGGCACCTAGTTTTGTAAATGCGAGGATGATTGAATGCCTGTCTTCGTAAAAACATGGGACTGCTCCTGTGAAAGATGGCAGGGTGGCCTCATTCTTGATTGCTTGATGCTGAGATGTGAAAAACTAGTATGCTGACCAGGAATACTGAAATCACCCTTCAGTATTCAATATAATCTTGTAGGTTTGGCAAGAACATTATAGCGCGTGGAGATCTTTGAGTGCGGGAAGCCGAGAAGCTCCTGTCCACATTCCGCAGATAAGTTGGCACCTGAGAATGGTTTGTCACCTTGGAGATCGTTTGGTTCCGTCGTTTCCCCTTTGCATTTGACCTGCTCCAAAGCTAACGAAATGCCGCCCAAATGTCACAGTTGCCTACTGGCAAAATCAGTGCAGGAACCCAGGTCCCTGCCCCCACATCCAGGGCATTGCATCACAGAACACCACCTCCTTGCCAATGTCTTGAGAGCTGGAAGTCAATATATAAGGGAAGACCCTGGGCTCTGGTGGCACAGAGGGACACAAAAGGGCAGGAGCGGGGGGTGAGGGGGAGGGAAGAAGTTTGCAACACAGCTGCCCGCCGCTGAGTTAGAATAAAAATCAAAGATGAAACAAGAGAAGTGACAGCGGAGAACATAATGCAGTATATAAACCTGGGTAAAGCTGGGCAATGGGTAATAAAAAGTGAAATAGGGTGGAGGGGGTGAGTGGATGGCAATCACATCTATCACTGGTGCTTTGAGCGGAGGAGACAGCGAGGGAGGCCAGAGGAACAAGCGGCGACTTCTTGCCGTCCCCATTAAAGAAATTTCCAAGGGCTCTTGGAGGAAGCCCAACTCCGGCTTGGTATGTTGGCCTTTCTGCTGTTCTCACAAGGCTTTTGGTGCCCTCAGACCTGGGACTAACACCCGATTTCACACTAAGCGTTGCACAGATACGACTCCATGTCAAGGCTCCTGCCAACGTGTCTGAGCTCGCTGAGCCGCCCCCCCCGCGCGGACTTCACGGTGCCACCCACCCCAGGCCTGCCTGGAACCCCAGGCGTTTCCTGTGACCTTCATAATCACCAGCAACACCGGGTTTGAATTTCTTGGACACTTCCAATTGGGTACCACGCAAAGTTCAACCGAAGGGCCATTTCTCAATAGTTATTTTTAAACGGTTTTTTGGGGGGAAATAATCTTTAACTGGGAGACAAAGAGCTTGCACATAAATCTTCCTAAGCAAACCCGCGTAAAGTACCGATGCACTTTATAAGCTGTAAACTAGGCTTTTATTAGCCATTTATGAGCCATTTTTTATGATGCAAGTTTAATATTAAACTATAAAGTTCGCAATGCACTTATAAAGACAGATAGACTCGTTCACTTTACAATTCTTGACTTGGATGCCTGGCAAAAGCCAACCGTATCATGTCATTTCAGCAAACTGGCCCAGCTGGGGCGCTGGAAACTGGTGTGGGATTAGGTCTGGGAATTGACAGGCGCTGGGGTATGTTGCAGGCAGGAGTGAGAGGGAACAATCCGCTGTGGCCATAAAAATAAATGCACAAGCTGGGAGGTAATTTTTCTTCTGACTTTTCTGGAGCGTGGGGTCTTTATAGCCATTTAGAAAAGGAGTATTCTCTAGAGTAGCAATTTTCTTTTAGAGCAGCAGCAATATATTGCCATTTGATTTTGTGCAACCCACCTTCTTCCTAATAGATCAGCGTGGCTGGTACTCTCTTATTCGGTGTGATGAAAATTAAGTTTGTTTTGAGAGCTCGAGGCCATGTAACCACAATAATAAGAGATAACTAGGAGAGGGATCAATTTAGGATGGCTGATTTGGTTTTTCCTAGGAAAGAAATCCTTGGCATATGGAAAGCGGCTGGCCCTTAGTGGACCTGATGCTGAATAAATGAATTGTCAGCGGAGGATTATTCTAATCACAAGCTGCACGCTGTGTGACATCTCAAGCTTTCTGTCTTTGAACCACACTTTTGAATGCTGGAAGTTTTTTGGGGTGTTTTGGAAGGATCAAAGACTCAATATAACCCCAAATGAATCAAGAGTAGTCACAACCCTTTCACTGCTAGATGAACCACCCTCTCCCCCTGGGCTGTACAAGCATCCACAGTCGCCCCACAGTACACTTGGTGGCCCGTCCCCACTGGGTGACTTTGTGACAAGGGTTTGCTCCTCCAACTTCTCTCTTGAGGCCAAGTACCCCTGTGATCTTTTCCACCCATTAATTTGTTCATTCTTAGGCCGCTAATAAGTGCCAGACTCTTTTCTGGGCACTGGAGCTCTACTGAAGAGCTTCTATTTTGTCTTGGTCGCCATTTGCTAGAAGTCTTGACTCATATGAGGGTGTGCTCCACTCTGCCCAGTGTCCAACTGCACCATCGATTCCACTTTCTCTCTGAAAGATTCCTCTCATGGCTTCACACTTCCTGAAGAATTCCCTGGAACCACATTCGAGTAGAGGCTGTGTTCTCCTGTATCCTGTGCAGGGCCAGTTGTGTCTCCCTTTCCCTGTGTTGCTACCCCCACACCATTTCTGCTGGGAAGCTTCTGAAATCTGATCAGACCGCTGCCAACCAAGCTCTACTCACTATCTCCACCCTCCTTCCCTCTTGACCCATGATTCTTGATGATCTAATTCACTGTGCTCCCCTTACTCCTATCCTTGACCTTGTTATTGGGGCCTCAATACACCCCTGGATGGAGGGTGGTCTAACTACTTGGAAACTTGCGATCTGAATATCTTACCCACAAGGACCCTTTCCCAACCCCCATGGGGCCTCTCCCCCTGCCCCCCATATTTCCTCTCTTTTCAGTACTAACACACCACCTCTGAATCTCAATCCTTTGATCCTCACTTCCTATCTTCCATTTTATTTGCTTTACTCACTACAGTAACTATCGCATTGAGCATGCCGGTTCATGAGTTCTATAACTTGCTTTCCACTCACTCTCTGCTCCCTGGAATCTTTACTTCTCTACAGACCAAGCCTACATTCTATAATCTGGCAAATACCCTCACACATCTTACCTGGTTCTCTCTCTTGCTTGGGCTTAACTCATTGAACCCTATAGTTGGTTAAGCTCAATGATCTATATATATCCTCCTTATTTGCTCCTGAGAACTAGGTGGGGTGGGGGAGGGGGAAATCACTCTCCAGCTCTCAAACCATTATTTTCTGCTCTCCTGCACAGTAAAACCTTCTAAAATATTATCTGTGTTGTATATCATCTCCTTAACTCACCTGCTCTCCTCATTCACTCCATTGAAACCACCATTGTCAAGGTTTCTATCAACACCCCCATTGCCAAGTCCAGGAGCCACACTTCTGTCCTCATATACTTAATTCCTCAGAAGCATTGATACTGATGACTTTTTCCTCCCCCTTGATGTACCTTCCTCTCTTGGCTGGCTTGAGGTTTTCTTCCCATTTCTCTGACCATTATTCACAATCTCTTAAATCTTAAATTACCCAAGGCTTTGCCCTAAGACCTTCACTAAATCCATACATAGAATTTTTATCATCTCATCAAATTCCATAGCTAAAGATATTATCTGCTGGCACATGACTGTATCCCATATTAGTTTATTCACCCTCAAGTTCTCCCATGAACTTTAGTCATGCCATTGTCTCACATATCCACTAAGATATCAAATAAGGCCACTACAACCTGGCACACCCAATCTGTACTCTAGATTTGTCCCATTCACAGTTGTGCCTTCGCTCTAGTCTTCCTTCGTGCATGAAATGGTGCCACTCAGTTACTCAACTAAAACAAACAAAACAAATAAACAAAAACATGTAACTCCCAGACCATCTTTTTTTTTTTTTTTTTTTTTTTTTGCTATTCCTTCAAAATAAATTCTGAATCTGGGCTGGCTTCTTCTCTGACCAATTGGCCTGATATACTTCTCAAAAGTCCATTGACTCTACCATTTTACTCCATTTAATTGTCCCTATGGATTTTATTATTCTGAAATTGTTGGTTGGTAGGTTGGGTGGTTGACTGATTGATTGAAACAGGTCTTTATCCTTCATGAGTATAAATTTTAAGAGGGTACGGACATTTCCTGATTCCTTCTCCGGTGTTTCTCCAGAACCCAACACACTACTGGCACATGGTAGACTGTTTTTTGTTTTTGTTTTTTAATTACCCTTTCTACTCTAAAATAATTGTTGATTCACATAATAAAGAGTGATTCTACACACCTTTTACCTAGTTTTCCCCAATGGTAAAACCATGCTGAACGATCGTAGAACATCACAGCCAGCAGATTCACATAGATACAATCCATTGCCTTTATTTAGATGTTTCAAGTTTTACTTGCTGGTGTGTGTGTGTGTGTGTGTGTGTGTGTGTGTGTGTGTACTGAGTTCTGTGTAGGTCTGTGTATCCACCACCAGAGTCAAGAGTTAGCTGTATTATTTTACGTTCCCACAGCAACGTGTGAAGGCTCCCATTTGTCTGAATCCTCATCAGCATTCGGTATTGTCACTATTTTTATTTTATTTTAGCTATTATGATAGATGTACGTTGATCTCTACTGATGCTGTTGGTTTGCACTTCGCTGATGGATAATGATGTTGGGCTCATTTCCATACACTCCCTTGCCATCTTTGGTGAAATGTCTCTTTGTGTCTTTTCCCCGTTTTCAAATCGCACTGTTGGATTTTTTGGAGTTCTGAGAGTGCTTTAGCTTAACCCTTTGTCAGATATGTGGCTTGAAAGTATTTTCTCCCAGGCTGTAGCTTCTTCTTCTTTTTTTTTAATTTTTAAAAATCTTTATTTATTTTGAGAGAGAGAGACAGAGCATGAGCAGGGGAGGGGCAGAGAGAGAGGGAGGCACAGAATCGGAAGCAGGCTCCAAGCTCCGAGCTGGCAGCACAGAGCCCAATGTGGGGCTCGAGCTCACTGACCACGAGATCATGACCTGAGCTGAAGCCAGACTCTTAATCGACTGAACCACCCAGGCGCCCCTGTAGCTTTTCTTTGTATCCTCTTACCAGGATCTTTTGCAGAGCAGAAAACTGTAATTTTACGATATTCAATTTATTATTATATTTTTCTTTTATTGCCTGTGCTCTGGTGTTGAGTCTGAGAATTCTTTGCCTACCTTTAGGTCCCTAATATTTTCCCATATGACTTTTCTGAAAACTTTATAGTTTTACATTTAAACCCATGATTCAATTTTAGTTAATTTTTGTATAATACAGTGCGGCTTTTGAGTAGCCTTTGTTGAATGAGTCATTAAATAAAACAATGATACACAGTATCCTGAGAACCATCATCTAATGAAACCAAACTTAGCAAGTTACACCCCAGCAATCGTGTGTTAATTTTTACATCAGTAATGAATCTTGAGTACAGCAGGGCGAATCAACCTTGAATTTTAACTTAAGACGTGATATAAGGCTGTATAAACTCTAGGCATTTGGGCTTGTGGGCCCCTCTTTGGTCGCGGAAGTTTCAGAGTGCAAATCTTTGTAATCGTGAAATCTGCCTCAAAGCCATGGTGACAAGTAGAGTCCCATTCATGATGAGGAAATACTCAAGGAGCCAGAAACGTGGGAGTCCCCAGGATCTCCGATTGCTCCTATACTTCCAGCCTGAAAGGTATCATAGACATTGGATTATATTCTAGGAGGAAAAAAAATCAGACTTTGGGCTCAATTTTTATGATCAGCCTTTTTCTACCCTCCCTGTTTTGAGTGTCTGATTTCTCCCCAAACAGACAAGGTGGGGCAGAAAATATTAAGACCCAGAGATGGAGGGTGAACCCCTCCTGAAGCTGTCTGATAACTATTCCAGGGCCAGAGCCTCTGGTCACTCTGCCTGCATCTAGTAAGAATGTTAAGGCAACGTTCCCCCTCCAAGTGGGATCCTGCTGCAAAGCCGAGCCGCCACGATATGTTTGATATGAGTACCAGATAACACACCCACTCAGGGTTGGGTTCTTTAGATTCAGAGATTTGAGGGAGATGAATCAGACAAGATAACTACTTGCCAGGGCATCAGAGTTTACAAAGGACTCAGACATGTACTCCCGTTTCTGAAATACTAGGCAGATTCCATGATCGTCACGATCGGGACGATAAAACTGTGCAGGATACCGGAGAAATGCGAGAAATTGATGTCAGATTCTTTAATGTCAATCAATTGTATCTAGGCTCCAAACGAGTCCAGTTAGATTCTGCTTGATTTTTTTTAAATTTTTTTTTAACATTTATTTTTGAGACAGAGAGAGACAGAGCATGAACGGGGCAGGGTCAGAGAAAGAGGGAGACACAGAATCTGAAACAGGCTCCAGGCTCTGAGCAGTCAGCACAGAGCCCGACGCGGGGCTCGAACTCATGGACCGCGAGATCGTGACCTGAACTGAAGTCGGACGCTTAACCGACTGAGCCACCCAGGCGCCAATTCTGCTTGATTTTTAAAAACAGCTTTATGAAGATGTAATTCATGGACCATGCAATGCATTGTTTTCAAGTGTACAATCCAAAGGTTTCATTGGATTCAACGTTTCATGCAACCATCACCAAAAATCCATTTTGGAACTTTTTAATCTTCTCCAGAAGAAATCCTAAACTCCTCTGCTGTCTCTCTCACTTCTACTCCAAGTCCCCCAGGCCCTGGCAACCACCAGTCTATTTTCTGGCTCTATAGATTTGCCTACTCCGGAAATTCTATGAATGCCATCATAAAATGCGTGGGTAGTTTTGCAATTGGCTTTTGTCACTTAGCATAGCGTACTCAAGGTTCATCCATGTCGAAGCAGGGGCCAGTTCTTCACTCCTTGTTATGGCTGAATTATATTCCATTGTATGGATCTACCACAGTTGATATACCTGTTCATCAAATGATGGGCATTTGGGTTGTTTCCACTTTTTTAATTTTTTTTTATTTTATTAAAAAAAATTTTTTTAAATGTTTTATTTATTTTTGACAGAGAGAGAGAGACAGAGCATGCGCAGGGGAGGGTCAGAGAGAGAGAGGGAGATACAGAATCCGAAGCAGGCTCCAGGCTCTGAGCCATCAGCACAGAGCCCGACGCGGGGCTTGAACTCACAGACCGCAAGATCATGACCTGAGCCAAAGTCAGACGCTCAACCAACTGAGCCACTCAGGCGCCCCGGTTGTTTCCACTTTTTGACTTGTATTGTGAATAATGCTGGAACGCACATTCGTGCACATGTTTTTATATGGACGTATGTTCTTGTTTCTTTTGAGTAGGCACCTAGGAGTAGTCATATGGTAACACGATGCTTACACTTTTGAGAAACTACCAGACTGGTTCCCAGTGCCTGCATTTTTTTACATTCCCACCAGCAACGTTTCATCAAACACCAACTCCGATTTCACCACATCCTCACCCACACTTGCTTTTCTCTGTGTTTTTGATCATAGCCTGCCTAGTGGGTATGGACTGGTATCTCCCTGTGATTTTGATTTGCATTTCCTTGACGGTGAATGATCGTTACGTATCCCTTCATGCACCTATTGACTATTTTGCATCTGCTCTGAAGAAACGTTTCTGCAAGTTTTTGCCCATTTTTCATTTGGACTGTTTGCTTCATTAGTATTGAGTTGTAGGCGTTCTTTAGATATTCCAGGTACAAGTTCCTTATCAGACATACAATTTGCAAATATTTCTCGCATTTACAGTTTGTTTTCACTTTCTTTTTAAATATAACTTACTGTCGAGTTAGCTAACATATGGTGTATACAGGTTGCTCTTGGCTTTGGGGGTAGATTCCCATGATTTGTCACTTACATATGACACCCAATGTTCATCCCAACAAGTGCCCTCCTCAATGCCCATCACCCATTTTCCCCTCCCCTTGCCCTCTCCCATCAATCCTCAGTTTGTTCTCTGTATTTAAGAGGCTCTTACGGTTTGCCTCTCTCTCTGTTTGTAACTATTTTTTTCCCTTCCCTTCCTCCATGGTCTTCTGTTACGTTTCTCATATTCCACAAATGGGTGAACACATAAGAGCAAAGTCACAGGATATAAAATCAGTGTACAGAAATCGGTTGCATTTCTACACACCAATAATGAAGCAACAGAAAGAGATATCAAAGAATCGATCCCAGGTACAATTGCAAGAACCATAAAATACCAAGGAATAAACCTAACCAAAGAGGTAAAAGATTTGTCCTCACTCTCTTGATGGAATCCTTTGTAGCACATAAGGTTTAATTCTGATGATGTCCCACTGGGTTGTGTTGTACAATCATTTTAGTACAACGTGAGAGGATTTTTGTCGAGGAGTTTCTTCTTTCCTATTCTACTTTTTGAAAGAGCCTGTGAGGGATTGGTATTAATTCTTCTTTAAACATTTGGTAGACTCCACCAGGGAATTTCGACTTTCCGGAAAGTTGGTTATTCAATTACCTTTACTTGTTCTAAGACTGTTAAGATTTTCTTTTATCCTTGAGAGTTTTGTTAGTTTGTGTCTTTCTAGACATTCCCCCTTGCCCCCACCATTTCATCTAGGATATCTCATTTTGGGGGCCACACACAAATTCACATTTTATTTCTGTAAAGTAAGTAGTTACGACTTCTCCTTCATTCCTGATTTTTGTCTGCTCATTTTTTTCTCAGTCACTCTTTAAAGACTTCAATTTTGTTGATCTTTTAAGAGTCAGCGTTTGGTTTTGTTTCTTTCCTTTCATCTGCTTGCATTGATTGGGTTTAGTTTAGTTTAGTAGGTTTTTTTTTTTTTTTTTGGTCCAGTGTCATAGTCTTCTGCAATGTACACATTTATAGCTCTCCATCTCTTTCTAGCTGAGCACTGCTTTGTCCTCATCCAATAAATATTGGTACATTGTGTCTTTATTTTCATTCATCTCAAAGTATTCTCTAATTTTTCTTACGATTTCTTCTTTGACCCATTTAGAGAGTGTTGTTTAATTCACACATGTTTATAAACTCCTCCGATTTCTTAAGGTTGTTAATTTCTAATTCAATTTTGATTGGAGAACATACTTGAGACAATTTGAATCCTTCTAAATTGATTGAAGGCTTGATTTGTGGCCCAGCATATATGGTCTATCTTGGAGCATGTTCCATGTACACTGATAAAGAATGTGTATTCTTCGGTTGACAGATAGAATGTTCTACACGTCTGTTAGGTCTAGTTGGTTTATAGTGTTGCTCAAGTCTTTCTATTTTCTTGTTGGTCTTCTGCCTAGTTGTTGTAGCCAATACTGAAAATGGGACTATTGATGTATCCAACTATTAATGTTGAATTGTCTATCTCTCCCTTCAACTCTGTCAGTTTTACTTCAAGTATTTGGGGGCTCAGTCGTTTGGCGCATATGTGTTTATAATCGTTATATCTTCCCGATGG